>NC_137879.1:1035000-1072500 GCF_963924005.1 Protomyctophum bolini | reverse complement strand
GTGACTGACTGTTGCAAACGATACAGAGACACCTCCCTGACAATAACGCCGAGACAGCTTGTTTATTTCTGGACCACAACGCTTATAGTAGACGATATTAAGATCACCCCATGTTATTCTCCATAGAGAAATTACTTCCGCGAACCAGGAGGGGAATCGTCGGGATGAGCGAGTTACGTCAGGACTTCGGTTCTCTATGAATAAAATTACCTTAATAAGGTTAAGGTAATTTTATTCATAGAGCACCGTGATGTTTGGGATCCACTGATGTAGGTATTAGGTAACATCAGTGGTGCTCACACTACATTTTATTCCACATGCCATTCAATGCAGAGGAACATATGCTGCATAGTAGTAGTGATTGTAGTAACCACGCGTGGCCAGAAGGTGGCAGCAAAGTCAATCTTTTAATGATAAGTAGTCTTAAACCTGTCTTTTAGTAACACTGGATTTAGATTCCAGGTTCAACTGGCGTGCATTCAGTTGGTTAATTCTTTATTTTAGTCTATGTTTTATTTGATTACTAGTCAAAGGTAGGGTATGCTATTAAATGTATGCAATTAAACCCTATGTTTCTACCCTATGTCTACCCCCCCCCCCAGATTCAAAGATCTGAAACAATACATATTATTGAAAGATTTGAGTTAAAAACGTTCGCTCGGCCCCGGGCCGTGGCTCAGCGGTCCAGAGGCACCTTGGCTGGTATAACCCTGTCTGGCACTCGGTTTCCGCGCTACGAGCTTGTAGATAGCTCTTGATCACTCGGTTTCCGCGCTACGAGCTTGTAGATCGCTCTTCATCACTCGGTTTCCGCGCTACGAGCTTGTAGATCGCTCTTCATCACTCGGTTTCCGCGCTACGAGCTTGTAGATCGCTCTTGACGTAAAGTTATACTTTAGCTGTTGAACAAAAACAGCAGATGTACAAGCTGCTGCTCCTACATATATATACATAGTATATACAGCTATACTGCTGATTTTAGAAGAAAAAAACCATTAAAATCTGGCGCAAATCTTGTAATATCTATACAGTGTTCTTTCAGAGCAAACGTTTTTTTAACCCCATCCTGGGCTGGAAACCCCTTTTTGGTGTTTTAACCCATTCTGACCTGAGATCAGATTTAAAAAAAAATGTCTTCTAATGTCAGTCGCTCTTTGATTTTTCAAAAATAGCAGACCTGCAAGCTCATAGCGCGCCTGCTATAACACCAAAATGGGTTCCCGCCCAGAATGGGTTAAGCATTGTGTTATAATTTAGCTATTGGAAAATAGCAGATCTACAAGCTCGTAGGAGGCCAAATACATGGGGGTCCCTGACATGAAATAGTTTGAGAATCACCGACAGAAACTGTCATATTTAGAAGCCTTTAAAAAAAACAGAAATCGCCCTCAGGTATGAATGGGTTAAGTTTATTATATGCTAATGATGCGGGTCAGGGGTCATCGAAAAGGTCACACGGAAGGTCACCGTGGTGCCAGGCTCCGTTCTAACGCCCGTCTGTCATCACGCAGAGGTCAAAGGTCACAGAGGGGTCACCCAGAGGTCGCCATGGGTCTGTTGGACCAGTGCCAGGCTCTGTTCGGGACGTCCGGCCTCTACGAGGTGGTGGGCGTGGCCAGGACGGCGTCGGAGGCGGAGCTACGACGAGGCTACTACAAGAGCTCTCTGAGGGTCCACCCTGACCGCGCCCCCGACGACCCCCACGCCACCGCCAAGTTCCAGGTACCCCGCCCCCAATGATCCCTGACCCCTGACCACACCCCCAATGACCCCTAACCCCTGACCACACCCCCAATGACCCCCAATAACCCCTGACCACGCCCCCAATGACCCCTAACCTCTGACCACGCCCCCAATGACCCCTAACCCCTGACCACGCCCCCAATGACCCCTAACCCCCGACCACGCCCCCATTGACCCCTAACCTCTGACCACGCCCCCAATGACCCCTAACCCTGTATCCTAAAGTGGTGTTGTCCTCACAGCTATTGTAATACAAACGTGTGTGTGTGTGTGTGTGTGTGTGTGTGTGCGCGCAGACCCTGGGTAAGGTGTATGCAGTGCTGTCAGACTCCCAGCAAAGGGCGATCTACGACGAACAGGGAACCATAGAAGAAGACTCTGAATCCGTCGACTCAGAACAAGACTGGAGCAAATTCTGGAGAGTTCTGTTCCCCCAGGTACCACACACGCACACACACACACACACAGACACACACACACACACACACACACACACACACACACACACACACACACACACACACACACAGGCACAGACGCATGCACACACACAGGTACACACTAGGCATGTGGAAAATAATCGATACGTATCGATACATCGATTATGACGTGCGCGATGCGAGTGAATCGGTTCATTCACTGTGTATCGGTCAAATTGACGGGTGAATCGTTCGCGGAGTGCTTGCATCGGTAAAATCCGTGGCTGCACCGTTTTTTCATGGTAAATCTCACCCTATCCTGTGTTTCCGAGGCGCATTGAAGTTGAACGTACCATCAGAAAAGGAAGGGGAAAAAAAGGTCTCTCGCAGCGCACACACAGGGCGTGTTCGGAAATAGCGCACTGAGCCCACTGTGCAATGCAAACTAATAGGAGAGTGTGCTCCGGTGTGGTATTTCCGAACGCGCCCACAGTCAGTGAACAGAAGCTACCGTACGACGGTGCAGAGTAGACACGTTGAGACAACAAACAGACTCAGACTATAATGAGCACCCGCGACCAGGGCTCGACGCTTAGCATTTTTCCAAGTAGCACGTGTGCGCCTAAGTTGAAAAATCTAGTAGCACACAAATTATTTTAGGAGCACGATGAAAAGTTATCAAATAATGTGTTTTTGAGGGGCGCTATAGCCCCTCCTATATACAGCTTTAGTCCCCACACGTCTCAATATTTGCCATTGACAATGAACAGAGAAATTAGGTCAAAATTCTGCTAAATATGACGTAAATTAAAACATGATGTATGATGATAAGAGTGCGCCTCACTTCACACAGGTGTGATTTTTCTTTAATAAAGTGATATGAGGTAGGGGCAGGCAATATGACAAAATATTATATCACAATATCTTTTCAGAAATTATCACAATATTGATATTCATCTGGATATCATATTTCTTTATATAATCTATATAATCAATTTGTTTTTATACTGATAGACTATTAGTTTGGTATGCAGATAGATAGATAGATAGTCAATTCATTTTATGGATGGATGGACAGACTATCCGTTTTTATCTTGCTGTTCTATCATGTGAGTGTGACATTTAGTGCAGAGGCTACTCGATGGTGAATTAGTAATGTTGGCTTTGACTGCTTCAGTTCAGACAGAAAATCCGACTTATAGGCTTTTTACGTTGCTCGTTATGCAGGCCAGTGAGGCCACTGACTAGCTCTGGTCCATAGCTAGCCACTGACTAATATATCCAGCCAGGTCGGTCATTCGTATTGCGCTGCTGCGCACACGCTTTTAGCGAGGTGCTTAGCAAGGGTTGTTTTGGTATACCGGTATACATCAATCCGTCCACTCCATGTGCGTGCGCACGTGCACTCTTTACGTGCGCGGCTGCACGCTGTTTCATCCACGTTTGGTTAAAAGTTATATCAAGTGATGTTTTAACATTACAAACTTTAGTATTCAACGTGTCGGGGTCCTAGCAACTCCTTCTGTGCTACCAATACATGCTAATGCTATCCTGTTGCGTTCGCTCCGCTGCTGACAGGGAAGAGAAGAGAACTGATCAGCAACACAGGGAGGGGAGGGGCGGTGCCGGTGGGAGCAAAGGGACAGATCTTCAAATGAAAACCGCATTGAGCCGCGACACGTTGTTAGCTTGTAGCTCTGCTCTTTTTGGCGAACGACACCGCCGTTCAGAAATATAAATGTAGGTATAGAACCGCGACTATAGAATGTGCACTTGCTGTAGACAGAGACTTGTCTTTATCACGATTGAATGGTCAAATCCTGTATAGTCGCACCTGTGCTACAAATTTAATTTTACAACTCGCACAGTGATATTTTTAGTCGCAAATGCGAGTACCTAGTCGCACTGTCGAGCCCTGCCCGCGACTAACAGAAGTGAGCCCCACGCATTAAACGAGAAGCACCACCTTTACTCTTTAGCTTTATAAAATAGCTGTCCGAGTACTGTAGCTTTGTCCGTCGATCAGTTGACTTTTCACTGTAGCGCTGCGTGCTGGACTGCTGTTAATGATCCACACTCCACAGCTGTGCTTGCTGATTATCCGACGCAAATCTGCGTCGCGATCATCATCAATTTGTAATTAAAGAAAGCTTCTGCAGTCTGCACACACGTGTACAACAACAACAACGCCACAGCTGGGTGTACTGCTTGCGTTTAAAGTCGACAACAACGCCACAGCAGGGTGTACTGCTTGCGTTTAAAGTCGTTTACAACCGTTTCCCAACTTTCCACTGTCCAGATTTCCCCTGCTGTTCTCTGGGATAGAAGCCTTATTTATATTCTGCAGCAAGACGGTGTCGCACGCCTAAAATTGCAGATCCACAAGCTCACAGCGGGGCGTGGATGAGACGCGTTGTGAGCTTATACATCTGCTATGTATTTATAACGTTAATAATACATGCAGGCCAGGGTCTTCAATGTTTTTCAGGTCAAGCCAAGGACCACTTAGCTGAGAGTGAGAGATCAAGTAGGGACCCCCATATAGGCAATTATATTATAAAACTGTTGCAGATTAAACTAGACATAGACTTGTTTGACAGCACTAAAAGTGTGACCTGTAATTTTTGTTTTGTTTATTTGTTTCTTTTCTATTTATATGTTGGTAACATTAATTGATGAACGATAGGCTATTACATTTTAATCTCTTGAACCCTCTATACTCAAAACCTCAAATTGACCTTTGAGATATAATTATTATACTATAGCCTATGATTATTAGTAATCTAACAATTCCACAATAACCAGCAGAGAGCAGACCCTTTGTTTACTTACAGAATTCTACAAGTTGGGTTGTTTGAGATGCAGAGCTATAATACTAACCTACAGTAAAACAATAAATTGCTTTGAATTTAAATGTAATGCATTTTACATGTTTTGGGAAATTAATAGAGCTTTAATATAAATCCTTTCTATCGTGATGAATCGCCATCAAATCGCATCGTATCGGTAGAGGGGTGAATCGCATCGTATCGCATTGATTTGAACTAAATGGTTATCGCATCGCTTCGGGAAGAGGGAGAATCGTATTGCATCGTATCGCCAGGGGATTCCATGTATCTCTAATGTATCGTATCGCTGGCAGTGCATCGAGATGCGTATCGAATCGTGAGATGAGATGAGATGAGACGAGATTCACATGCCTAGTACACACACGCGCACACACACGCACACAGGCACAGACGCACGCACACACAATTCAATTAAATTCAAAGGGCTTTATTGGCATGAGAAAACATACGTTTACATTGCCAAAGCAGAAAGAACAATACAACAATACAGCAATACAATCAAAACAAAAATTATGTACTTTGAAGGTCAGAATCTTCAATAGATCAATTTCTATGTATACCAAGATCACTCGATGCAGGTATAGTGCAGGAATATACACAATGGTTAGTCTTTAGGGTGGTTGTGTTCCATTTGATATCCTTCTCCTATCACAGCAACTCACAAATCTTGCTGCTGTGTTTGCACATTGTTGTACTTCGCCCAGCAGATATGGGAGTTTTTTGTCATTGGTCATGTTTTCAAAATCGCTGTGTGTGGTTGTAATCTGTGGGAAGTATGTGTCTCTGATGTCTTGGTACAATGGACAGATGGTTAGGAAGTGTAAGTCGGTTTCCACTTCGTTTAGTGTGCAGTGGGTGCATAGTCTGTCTTCTCTCGGGATACAGGTCTGCCTATGACGGCCTTTCTCGGTCGCGAGACTGTGCTCACTGAGTCTGTACCTAGTTAAGATTTGTCTTTGTTTTGGGTCGGTCACGATGCTCAGGTATCTGCCACTGTGTATTCTCTGTTTAGGGCCAGATAGCATTCTAGTTTACTCTGCTTTTGTGTTGCTTCTTTCCAATGTGTCAGATAGTTTTCCCTTTGCTGTTTTATAATTTGGTTTAGTCCAATGGGTTTTCTATCTCGTGGCTCTGTTTGTGTTTGTGCCCGGAGTTCCAGGGCCAGCTGGCTGAGGGGGCATCTCTCTAGAGTTTCACTGTGTGTGAGTGCCTTGTTATGGAGTGCATCTAGGTCACTTTCTTTTAGGTGGTTGTAGAACTTAAGTGCTCTCTTTTATATTTTGATTATGAGTGGGTATCGTCCTAATTCTGCCCTGCATGCATTATTAGGTGTTTTTTCGCTGGGTACGGAGAATGGATTTGCAGAGTTCTGTGTGTAGGGTCTCGGTTTGGTGTTTATCCCATTTTTCCAGGTCCCCAGATCTCGCAACCATATAGAGGGTAATTGGTTCTATCACAGAGTCCAGTATTTTAAGCCAGGTTTTAATTGGGATGTCTATTTTTATGTTTCTTTTGATGGCATAGAATGCCCTTCTTGCCTTGTCTCTCAGGTCCTTTACAGCTTGGTTGTAGTTCCCTGTGCTGCTGATGTTTAGGCCAAGGTATAGGTATAGTTTTTTGTTTGTTCTAGTGGGATTGTATTTAGGAAAAATTGGTGGTTTTGGCGGCTGGGCCGTTTTTGAAATATCATGATTTTAGTCTTGGTTAGGTTCACTGTCAGGGCCCGTGTCTGGGAGAATTTGTGTAGGAGATCAAGTTGCTGCTGTAGTCCTTCTTTGGTTGGGGACAGCAGCAGCAGGTCATCTGCGTAAACCTCAAAGTAAGCATTTGATTTCTGTGTTTGCCAAGGGGATGCCTGGCGCTGTAGACTGTTCTAACGTTTTTGCTAATTCAGGCTGCATCCCTGTCTAACTCCACGGCTTTGGGGGAAAAAAGTCTGTGTGCTTTTCGCCTATTCTAACTGCGCATTTGTTGTTAGTGTACATTGATTTTATGATGTCATAGGTTTTTCCCCCAATGCCACTTTCCAACAGTTTGTACATCAGGCCCTCATGCCAAATTGAATCGAATGCTTTTTTGAAGTCGACAAAGAGGGAGAATAATTTGCTTTTGTTTTTGTTTATTTGGTTGTCAATTAGGGTGTTGAGAGTGTAAATGTGGTCTGTTGTGCGATATTTTGGTATAGGAAGCCAATTTGTGATTTGCTCAGGACATTGCTTTCAGTGAGGACATTTAGGGCTGTATTTTGCGTGTCTTAAGTACCAGGTCTTATTATCTAACTTGAGTAAACTAAAGACCTGGAGGCGTGGTCAATGCTCTTTGGCCACTCAGAATAGCCAAAGAGCATTGATCACGCCTCCAGGTCTTTAGTTTACTCAAGTTAGGGAATAAGACCTGGTACTTAAGACACGCAAAATACAGCCCTTAGAATTCTGTGCTTGAGGATCATGCAGAGGATCTTTCCGAGGTTGCTGTTTACACAAATCCCGCGGTAGTTATTTGGGTCATATTTGTCTCCGCTTTTGTGGAGTGGCGTTATCAGCCCTTGATTCCATGTGCTGGGGAAAATCCCAGAGCTGAGCACGGATTATTTAGGAGTTTTAATATGGCCAGTTGGAATTTGAGGTCGGTGAATTTTATCATTTCATTTAGAATGCCGTCTGCCCCACAGGACAGGCCTTCTTTGTTTTAAGTGTTTTTATTTTGTCTTGTAGTTCTTTTCTATTCTGGTATAGTCTTTTATGGCTGACTAGGTTTTGTAGTTTATCTTTTATTTGTTTTTGCTATTTGTTCTTCTCGATTGGGCCAATGAGGCTAGAAAAATGGTTCACCCATATAAATATATCTCCATGTTGGATGGGTAGTTCGTCCTGTTTTAGCTCATTAAGTCTGTTCCAGTTTTACCAGAAACCGTTTGTCTGTATGGAATCCTCAATATCTTGCAGTTGGTTTCTAACATGTAATATAACAATAATAGATGGATAGACCTGTAGATGTGTCTCCTGTAGACGTGTCTCCTGTAGATGTGTCTCCTGTAGATGTGTCTCCTGTAGACGTGTCTCCTGTAGATGTGTCTCCTGTAGATGTGTCTCCTGTAGACGTGTCTCCTGTAGATGTGTCTCCTGTAGATGTGTCTCCTGTAGACGTGTCTCCTGTAGATGTGTCTCCTGTAGATGTGTCTCCTGTAGATGTGTCTCCTGTAGATGTGTCTCCTGTAGATGTGTCTCATACATAGACGTGTCTCCTGTAGATGTGTCTCCTGTAGATGTGTCTCCTGTAGATGTGTCTCCTGTAGACGTGTCTCCTGTAGACGTGTCTCCTGTAGACGTGTCTCCTGTAGATGTGTCTCCTGTAGATGTGTCTCCTGTAGATGTGTCTCCTGTAGACGTGTCTCCTGTAGATGTGTCTCCTGTAGACGTGTCTCCTGTAGACGTGTCTCCTGTAGATGTGTCTCCTGTAGATGGATAGACCTGTAGACGTGTCTCCTGTAGACGTGTCTCCTGTAGATGTGTCTCCTGTAGACGTGTCTCCTGTAGACGTGTCTCCTGTAGATGTGTCTCCTGTAGATGTGTCTCCTGTAGATGTGTCTCCTGTAGATGTGTCTCCTGTAGACGTGTCTCCTGTAGATGTGTCTCCTGTAGATGTGTCTCCTGTAGATGTGTCTCCTGTAGACGTGTCTCCTGTAGATGTGTCTCCTGTAGATGTGTCTCCTGTAGACGTGTCTCCTGTAGATGTGTCTCCTGTAGATGTGTCTCCTGTAGACGTGTCTCCTGTAGACGTGTCTCCTGTAGATGTGTCTCCTGTAGATGTGTCTCCTGTAGACGTGTCTCCTGTAGACGTGTCTCCTGTAGATGTGTCTCCTGTAGATGTGTCTCCTGTAGACGTGTCTCCTGTAGACGTGCCTCCTGTAGATGTGTCTCCTGTAGACGTGTCTCCTGTAGATGTGTCTCCTGTAGATGTGTCTCCTGTAGATGTGTCTCCTGTAGACGTGTCTCCTGTAGATGTGTCTCCTGTAGATGTGTCTCCTGTAGACGTGTCTCCTGTAGATGTGTCTCCTGTAGATGTGTCTCCTGTAGATGTGTCTCCTGTAGATGTGTCTCCTGTAGATGTGTCTCCTGTAGATGTGTCTCCTGTAGACGTGTCTCCTGTAGACGTGTCTCCTGTAGATGTGTCTCCTGTAGATGTGTCTCCTGTAGACGTGTCTCCTGTAGATGTGTCTCCTGTAGATGTGTCTCCTGTAGATGTGTCTCCTGTAGATGTGTCTCCTGTAGACGTGTCTCCTGTAGACGTGTCTCCTGTAGATGTGTCTCCTGTAGATGTGTCTCATACGTAGACGTGTCTCCTCTAGATCAGCTCTCAGGACATCGTGGACTTCGAGCGGACCTACGTGGGTTCCGAGGAGGAGAGGAAGGACCTGCTGAGGATCTACAGAGACTGCCAGGGAGACCTGAGCCTCATCCTGGACCACGCCCTGTTCGGGAGCCACGCCCACGAGGCCAGGATCACCGGGGTGCTGCAGGTGAGGAAGCCACGCCCTGTGTGGGCGGAGCCACCACCACGAGGCCAATAGGATCACTGGGATCAATGTTGATTTCGTCGACTAAAACTAGGAGGAGAAATGTTCGTCGACCACCTTTTTTCTCTGACAAAATACATGGAAACGACTAAAACTAAGACTAAATATACCGGCAATTTTGTCAACAAATACAAACTAGACAAAAATGTTAGGAAGGGACTAGTGGACAACAGATCCGCGCAGTGAGCTTGTAGATCGGCTATTTCATTACGACGGCATCAAGGCCCGACAAAACACATTTTGGTCGACTAATAGTCCAACCAAAATCCTATGACATTTAGTCGACTGAAACTAGACCAACGCTAAAACATCCCAGGCGACTAAAATGTGACTAAAACTAAATGAAAACTATTCAAGGGACTAATGACTGAAACTGAAAATCCAATAGGCCAATGGGATCAGTGGGATGTGTGGTGGGAGTTTTTGATATCGCCATTAGTAAGTAAACGGTAAATCAGGAAGAAGCGCTGACTCAACCATCAGGACTCGAACTCTGTGTGGAGTTTGCATGTTCTCCCCGTGTCATGATGCTAAACACCACAAGGGGTTCCCGTTCAGAATGGGTTAACCCATTCTGACCTGAGATCAGATTCATACGAGGTTTCCACGGGACACACACTGGTCTGATGAACCCATTCTGACCTGAGATCAGATTCTAAAAATGTCAGTCGTTCTTCGAATTTAAAAAAAATAGCAGACCTACAAGCTCGTATCGCGCCACTCGGTGGCGCGATATGAGCTTGTAGATCTGCTATTTTTCAATACATAAAGCGTGTCATGATGCTAAACACCAAAAGGGGTTCCCGTTCAGAATGGGTTAAGCATTATGTTATACTTTAGCTATATTGGAAAAATAGTAAAAATGCGGCACAAATCTTTGAGACTTTCAGTTTTATTTTTATTTCGACGTCAGGATACTTCGGCTAGCTGTTAGCATAAACCCCCAGCTCCCAGTGCCACCGTGCGCGTTCACTTTAACAAGTAGGAGTCGTCGTCCCCCCCCCCCCACACACACACACACACACACACACACTCTTCAAAAGCGTTTACATGGCGGCAGCGTCGCGGTACAAACGGCAGGAGTCCGACTTATGGCGGTTTGAAAATACTCCTTTCAAGTGCTTTGCACCGATCCCATAGCTGTGACGGTGGAGCGTTGCTATAGCCAAATTCCAACACCCCAAATCTCGGCCACTCGCTCACTCACACTCGTTCACTCCAGCATGGTGGTGTTACGGTGACATTGGTGACCTACTGAAATAATGTGAAAATCTTGCAGACGTCACATAATGTCAAGTGTCCGAATAAAAATCGTTGCGGTTTGTTCATTAGCAAAGTTCAACCTATAGCGGTATTCAGGCCACATATTTAAAGACCTCCATGTAGTTGTGTGAAGTCCACAAGATGGTAACATATTTCGGCAGGTCACCAGTTTCACCATGCTGTAGTGAGCGAGTGGGAGTGAGCGAGTGGCTGAGATTTTGGGTATTGGAATTTGGCCTATGGGAACCGGGACGCTGCGGTTAGAGTTAGACGTGGAGTCCACGTGGAGGTACGCGTCTATACGGACCTGGGAAAGAAAGAGTTAACACACGGTGTCCTGTCCTGTCTCCAGGCAGCCATCGACGAAGGACAGATTCCTGCCCTGAAGGAGTTCACGCACGAGAGCAGCAAGAAGAAAGCCTCCAGGAAACGCAAGGTAACGCAGGAAACACACGTGCGTGCGTAACATGGTTAATAGTGCTTCCACTTGTCCAGGCATTATAGAGCGCCGCAGTCCCGCCCCCTCTCAGAAAAACGAGTGGCCCAGGAAATGAAACCCCAATCATCGGCACTTCCCATCGGCACTTCTAATATAATTTATTTAAAGACGGCTACGCCGCGGACAAAGCCAACTCGGATCGTGACGAATCATGACAATGAACACAATGTTTTGGGACGATCAAATAATTTATAAGACGAAAAACAAAACAAATAGTGTTGTCTCCTGCCTTTATTTTCTTCTTTCTAATGATTTGATCGGCCCCAAAACATTGTGTTCATTGTCATGATTTGTCACGATCCGAGTTGGCTTTGTCCGCGGCGTAACCGTCTTTAAATAAATTATATTAGAAGTGCCGATGGGAGAATGCATTGGGGTTTCATTTCCTGGGCCACTCGCTTTTCTGAGAGGGGGCGGGACTGCGGCGCTCTATATTGTATTGTGATCCAATGTTCTGTCACTTTAAGAGTTCAGGCGGTTGACGTAACCTATGACCTATAACCTAATGACGTAACCTTACCGCACTTCCTATTGCATACTGGCTTTGAAAGCGCAAACTGATATTGTGGAAAACGTATTTACGAGTCACAGAGCAGAGCAGTGATTTCCTCGTTGTCTTTTGTACAGAGAATAAATCTACTCACTGCTGAGATCCTGGTCTATGGTGCTTCATATAACACCACGCAAGATCACGTCTGTTACACGTGCGTGCGCGCGCCCCCCAAAAAATATTATCCTATTGCTGAAACAAGTTTAACCCATTCTGACCTGAGATCAGATTCATACCAGGTTTCCACTGGACACACACTGGTCTGATTATAACCCATTCTGACCTGAGATCAGATTCATACCAGGTTTCCACTGGACACACACTGGTCTGATGAACCCATTCTGACCTGAGATCAGATTCTAAAAATGTCAGTCGTTCTTCAAATTTTTCAAAAATAGCAGACCTACAAGCTCGTATCGCGCCACTCGGTGGCGCGCTATGAGCTTGTAGATCTGCTGTTTTTCAATAGCTAAAGCATAACATGATGCTAAACACCAAAGGGTTCCCGGTCAGAATGGGTTGAAAATGTACCTGAAGAGGTTTGGAATATCGGCGCTGTGTTTGTTTTAATTGTATATGTATGTAGTAGGCATGTAACGATTCACTCTACTCACGATACGATACGTATCACGATATGAGGTTCACGATACGACTTTTCACAATATTAAAAAATATATATACTTTAAAGAAAAAATACAGTTTTTTTAATTTTATATAATTTATCTTCCCCCCCCCTGAGATTTTTTATTTAACTACATTGCAAAAGAAGTAGCATTACTTTTGACAGTGCAGAAACATAATTGCCTTCCTTGATGAGCATCAACGACCATCATCACCTGGGCACAGACACAGTCACACACAGCTCCCCTCTACAGACACAGTCACACACAGCTCCCCTCTACAGTCACAGACACACACAGCTCCCCTCTACAGTCACAGACACACACAGCTCCTCTCTACAGTCACAGACACACACAGCTCCCCTCTACAGTCACAGACACACACAGCTCCCCTCTACAGTCACAGACACACACAGCTCCCCTGTACAGTCACAGACACACACAGCTCCCCTCTACAGTCACAGACACACACAGCTCCCCTCTACAGTCACAGACACACACAGCTCCCCTCTACAGTCACAGACACACACACAGCTCCTCTCTACAGTCACAGACACACAGCTCCCCTCTACAGTCACAGACACACACAGCTCCCCTCTACAGTCACAGACACACACAGCTCCCCTCTACAGTCACAGACACACACAGCTCCCCTCTACAGTCACAGACACACACAGCTCCTCTCTACAGTCACAGACACACACAGCTCCCCTCTACAGTCACAGACACACACAGCTCCCCTCTACAGTCACAGACACACACAGCTCCCCTCTACAGTCACAGACACACACAGCTCCTCTCTACAGTCACAGACACACACAGCTCCCCTCTACAGTCACAGACACACACAGCTCCTCTCTACAGTCACAGACACACACAGCTCCCCTCTACAGTCACAGACACACACAGCTCCCCTCTACAGTCACAGACACACACAGCTCCCCTCTACAGTCACAGACACACACAGCTCCTCTCTACAGTCACAGACACACACAGCTCCCCTCTACAGTCACAGACACACACATCTTTTTATTTCAATGAATCGATTCATATCGTCGGGATTAATATCGATATATCGTTACATGCCTAGTTTGTGTGTGTGTGTGTGTGTGTGTGTGTGTGTGTGTGTGTGTGTGTGTGTGTGTGTGTGTGTGTGTGTGTGTGTGTGTGTGTGTGTGTGTGTGTGTGTGTGTGTGTGTGTGTGTGTGTGTGTGTGTGTGTGTGTGTGTGTGTGTGTGTGTGTGTGTGTGTGTGTGTGTGTGTGTGTGTGTGCACTTCCCATTGCAGTCAGAACTGCAGCATCACTCCCAATCTTCCTCCGTAGTCTGAAAACCCAACCTTTTCAGACTCCATCATGGCCCATAGCACTTACTCTACCCTAGATAGCAATTCTGTAGACTTGGATAGCATTTGATACAGACTTATAGCATGTTATGTAGACAGCACTATAATTGCATTGTATGTAGTCATAGCACGTCATAGTACATATGTATAGCATAGTATAGTATATATGTATAGGTTTATATGTATAGTTTCATTATATAGATATTCCACTGTTACGTTCTCAGCTCACGCATGTTTCATGATAAATGCTTTTTATGTGATGTATTCCCATGCTTTGTGTGTGTGTGTGTGTGTGTGTGTGTGTGTGTTCAGGCTCAGAGGGAGGAAGAGGAGTGTGAACAGATGAAGAAGGAGTTGGGACTTGAAGAGAACAGTCTCACAGCACTCATCAAGGTACGTGCACGTGCACACGTGCACGAGCACAACATTCCTTTCATGCTTTGTAGCTGCTGCTGTACAACCCAGATTCGGCACAGACGAGGGACTGAATTATTTTTCGCTCCTATGCCACCGAAAAAAGGGAAAGCAAAGCTTTTGCACACCTACAAACGACAGGTGCGTAGGAGATGGGTACGGTGCCCCAAAATTGAACATGGAAAAAACAACCGCACACTGTCTTCAAATGCAGTGACCACCACTTATTAGGGAAATAGCAAAGTTTCGGCCTATGCGGCCTTCATCAGGCTATCTTTGGCCTCCTATGCCACCAAAATGTGGGGAAAACGCCCTAACAACAGTCATTAAGACATCCCAAATCCCTTGACTCCTTCAAAACCGCTCTCAAAGGGCCCCGATACGAACTGGCCCCCGTAAAACCTGAATCCTTCCCCCTCACTATGTATGTTTCTTTTCCCCTTTTTACCTACAGTATATCTGTATGTCTCTAAGGACGCTTTCACACCCAAAGTTCGCTTAGAAGGTCCGGATCAAGGACCAAATATTTGCGTTTAGATTTTGGTCCGTTTTGGTGTTCACGCTGGACTTTGTAAAGCGTACCACATATGTAAATAAATGACACGTGGACATGTTAAGCCAACCAAATAGTGAAAAAAAATCACACCTGTGTGAACCGAGTGGTGCAACTCCCCTCTCTCGTGTGTGTGTGTCGTGTGCGTGCGTGTGTGTGTGTGTGTGTGTGTGTGTGCGCGTGCGCGCGCGCGTTTGCTTACGTGTCCTCCCTACAGAAGAACAGTGCGACCAGGGAAGCAGGCTTCAGCTCTCTGCTCAGCTCTCTGGAACAGAAATACTGCCAGAAGAAACCTTCTGCCTCCAAGAAGAAGAACACCACCACCACCGCCTCCTCTTCCTCCTCCAAGAAGACAGGGGGCAGCAGAGGCAAGAAGTAAAGACTCGTAGCCAGATGGCGAACGGCGGTTTCCCCGTCGTTTCTCTAGAGCTGAATCTCGGCCACTCCCTCACTCCCCCCCCCCCCCCCCCCCCAGCATGGAGGTGTAGCGGTGAAACTGGTGACCTGCTGAAATACGAGCCCATGGTGTAGACATATATATTAACCCATTCTGACCGGGCACCCATTTTGGTGTTGGCATCATGTTATGCTTTAGCTATTGAAAAATAGCAGATCTACAAGCTCATATCGCGCCACCGAGTGGCGCGATACGAGCTTGTAGGTCTGCTATTTTTAAAAAATTCGAAGAACGACTGACATTTTTATAATCTGATCTCAGGTCAGAATGGGTTCATCAGACCAGTGTGTGTCCTAGTGGAAACCTCGTATGGATCTGATCTCAGGTCAGAATGGGTTAAGGTGGATTTCTCCTCCATCCAACCATATGAAACATAGCGTTCACGTATGAAACATAGCGTTTTAGCGTTCACGTATGAAACCTAGCGTGTACGTGTGAAACATGAACGTGTGCAATGATAGTCAACGGACCAGCGCTGGCCCGAGTTGCAATGACAAATTGGGCCAATATGTCTCTATTAATATATACTCTACGGTCTCGACCCCTCGGGGGTGGTCCCCAAATTATTTGGGGGGAGGTCCCCAAAATATGTTTTTTTTTTTTTTTAAGTTCTGTCCAAGTTTAATGGTTGTTATATTTGTACAAGCAGAACTTCAGCCCTATGTCATAAAACAGCTGTTCTCAACCTGTGGGTATAGGGACCACCCCCCCCCCCCCCCCCCCCCCGGAGACCCCACTTTGAGAAGCACTGCTTTAAATGACCTGGAGAGTTCTGTTGGCCCTGCCAGTGAGCGCTAGCTAGCTACAGAGTGGGCGTCCATAGACTGCCAGTGAGCGCTAGCTAGCTACAGAGTGGGGTCCGTAGACTGCCAGTGAGCGCTAGCTAGCTACAGAGTGGGGTCCGTAGACTGCCAGTGAGCGCTAGCTAGCTACAGAGTGGGGTCCGTAGACTGCCAGTGAGCGCTAGCTAGCTACAGAGTGGGGTCCATAGACTGCCAGTGAGCGCTAGCTAGCTACAGAGTGGGGTCCGTAGACTGCCAGTGAGCGCTAGCTAGCTACAGAGTGGGCGTCCGTAGAATAATGTAGGTCAAACTGGGGGTCCTTGAAATTAAACGGGTTGAGAATCACTGCTAGAGCCGTAAAAATCTTCTCTCATGGGGGGTCCCTGGAATATCTTTTCAAATGGGGGTCCACGGGGCTGATTACTGCCAGTTCCCTTTAAGATGTTAAGGGGTGGACTGGCCCTTTAAGATGTTAAGGGGTGGACTGGCCCTTTAAGATGTTAAGGAGTGGAGTGGCCCCTTTAAGATGTTAAGGGGTGGAGTGGCCCTTTAAGATGTTAAGGGGTGGAGTGGCCCTTTAAGATGTTAAGGAGTGGAGTGGCCCTTTAAGATGTTAAGGGGTGGAGTGGCCCCTTTAAGATGTTAAGGGGTGGACTGGCCCTTTAAGATGTTAAGGGGTGGAGTGGCCCTTTAAGATGTTAAGGGGTGGACTGGCCCTTTATGATGTTAAGGGGTGGAGTGGCCCTTTAAGATGTTAAGGGGTGGAGTGGCCCCTTTAAGATGTTAAGGGGTGGACTGGCCCTTTAAGATGTTAAGGGGTGGACTGGCCCTTTAAGATGTTAAGGGGTGGAGTGCCCTTTAAGATGTTAAGGGGTGGACTGGCCCTTTAAGATGTTAAAGGGTGGAGTGGCCCTTTAAGATGTTAGGGGTGGACTGGCCCTTTAAGATGTTAAGGGGTGGAGTGGCCCTTTAAGATGTTAAGGGGTGGACTGGCCCTTTAAGATGTTAAGGGGTGGAGTGGCCCTTTAAGATGTGCGTCCATGTTTTGTTGTTCAACAATTCATTCTGATGTGAATAAAATGTTTTGTTTTGGGTCACTTGGGTTACCATTGATTAATTGATTGATTGATTGAATACGTGAATTAGTCATAGATGTAAACGGCACAGAGCTACAGTCACATTAACACACCGAGGTTACGCCCGGGGTTATTTAATCCATTAAATCAGAACGCCCGGCGATTTATAGCAGCGACGGACCGGAAGTTATCCCGGATGTGGCTGAAACGGGACCGGAAGTTGTCCTGGATGTGGCTGAAATGGGACCGGAAGTTGTCCCGGATGTGGCTGAAACGGGACCGGAAGTTATCCCGGATGTGAGTACAGTAGGTCTTAAAGATCAGATTTAATAACATAGTTGACAGTAGGTCTTAAAGATCAGATTTAATAACATAGTTGACAGTAGGTCTTAATTAAGATCAGATTTAATAACATAGTTGGCAGTAGGTCTTAAAGATCAGATTTAATAACATAGTTGACAGTAGGTCTTAATTAAGATCAGATTTAACAGACTTGACAGTAGGTCTTAAAGATCAGATTTAACATAGTTGACAGTAGGTCTTAAAGATCAGATTTAACAGACTTGACAGTAGGTCTTAAGGATCAGATTTAACAGTTAGGTCTTAAAGATCAGATTTAATAACATAGTTGGCAGTAGGTCTTAAAGATCAGATTTAACAGAGTTGGCAGTAGGTCTTAAGGATCAGATTTAATAACATAGTTGACAGTAGGTCTTAAAGATCAGATTTAATAACATAGTTGGCAGTAGGTCTTAAAGATCAGATTTAACAGAGTTGACAGTAGGTCTTAAGGATCAGATTTAATAACATAGTTGACAGTAGGTCTTAAAGATCAGATTTAATAACATAGTTGGCAGTAGGTCTTAAAGATCAGATTTAACAGAGTTGACAGTAGGTCTTAAGGATCAGATTTAACAGTTAGGTCTTAAAGGACAACTTTAGTTTTTTTCAACCGAGGTTCATGTTTTAGGTTGTTATTAGAGAAACTAAAAGATGAGTGTTATTTTTTTTTCATTTGCTGCTTTCTTTCTTTTTAGGGATTTTAGCTGTTTTTGACAGGGGGGCGGGGGCATTCGAGCAGCGTGAAGGTAGCCTACTGGGGGGAAGGCTTATACTGTGTGTATAGGCTCAATATGTCAGTTTGTCACATTCAATAGATCCCGTGATCTTTGTCAGATGTAATTTCCTGGGGTTTATTAGGACTATAGTAAATAATAAAAAAATAAATCGCCATAATATTTTGTAAAAAAATACATATTTAGCCCCATGCTCGAATGCCCCCACCCCCCTGTCAAAAACAGCTAAAATCCCCAAAACAAAAGACAGCAGCAAGTGAAAGAAAATGAACACCCACCTTTTAGTTTCTCTAATAACAACCTAAAACATGAACCTTGGTTGAAAAAAACTAAAGTTGTCCTTTAAAGATCACATTTGAAGGAACCAATCGGATTTGTCCACGGCCGTGCGAACACGGCCAATCAACGGACTCGTAGCCGTTGCCCCGCCCACTCCGCGATGAGCCGGTTGGCTATGGCGTAAGGGGGCGGGACCCAGAAGGGGATTGGCTGTCCCGGAGCGCTCCTGGGCGGAGCCTTGGCCCGGAGAGCCGCGGTGACCTCGTCCAGCGTGAACCAATCGGCGTCCTCCAATTCCGTACGATCAATATCCAACTGTACAACAAACGACAGCGATTATATCATGATCACTATCTGACCGTAAACAAACTGTCGGACAGCGCGGCATACTGCCCCCCCCTCCCTAGTGCCCTGCGCGGGAGTGATTTATTGATCCCACTCCCGTGGAATTCCAGCCCAAGTCGCATTTAGTCCCGCACCACCATCCCGCAATTGTATCGTTTCGTCTAAACGCTAAACCAGCAATATTTCCATTGGGACCGAAAAAAAACTTTTTTAGCTGTGTGTCCCCTTTGTGCCCATATATGGAGCTGAGTGATTTGTTTGTGATTGATGCAACACACTCCATATTTGGACGTATAGCTGCTTTGGGGACTCCTTATATGGTTATGGCTTAAGTTAAAAACTTAACTTAAAAATAACTTAACTTAAATATGTACTCGCTGCGTTCGCTTCCCGCGTTTGCGCGTCTTACTGGTATATTTTTATATTTATTATTATTGAGTCACAGACATTGCGCAGCAGCGCGCACATGCATGCATGGAGAGAGAGAGAGAGAGAGAGAGAGAGACTGCGTGTTAAAAACCAAATATACTCATCGTTGTGTTCTGTTTCACGTTATTGCTGAGTCTAAGTGACGCTGGGAAAAGCAACAAGGCGTTTGGTTTAGAAGCGTAAATGTCCCGTTGTGGGGAAAAGGATCTCGACCCACGCTGCATGCACTTCTCACAGTGATTAGCCTACTGATGATTGACAGGCGCGGGCGCTTTGGGAGCGCGCCCGATGATGTCTGTTGGAGAGAGAGAGAGAGACTGACTCTACGCGTGCTTGGACATTATACCGTGTCTCATCAGACATTTATATTTAGCTAAACTGTGTAGGCTATATTAAGCTCTAGTCTGTATCTGCGGTTAATTGCTGGATTTTGCGGTGCCCGCTTATTTAAAATATTTAAATACCGCCCCCGCGCCGCAACATTTTGAGTTTGAGGTCTTTGCAGGGCTCTACCTCTCTAAGGTGCGTGCGTGCGTGCGTGCGTGCGTGCGTGCGTGCGTGCGTGTGCGTGCGTGCGTGCGTGCGTGCGTGTGTGCGTGTGTGCGTGCGTGTGTGCGTGCGTGCGTGCGTGCGTGCGTACCAACCTGCGTGTGCGCGGGGTTCACGTCAGCCTGACACGCCACCATGAAGGAGGAGCGGGGGAGGGGCCAGTGTTGAGACCCCGAGTAGCGCACGCCGGTCACCTCCACGCCCACTTCCTCTGACACCTCCCTAAGCACCGCCTCCTCCACCGTCTCCCCTAGAGGAGGAGGAGTCAACATTACCACCTGTGTGTGTGTGTGTGTGTGTGTGTGTGTGTGTGTGTGTGTGTGTGTGTGGGTGCGTCTGAGCATGAAAACAGCATGGTTGTTTTTCACCACCTGTGCGCAACCTAACACACACACACACACGCACATATTAAACTGTATATATGGTGATTTCGGGTGTGCCAGTACAGTACAGTACAGTACGCATGTTTCATGATAAATGTTTTTATGTGATTGCGAACGCAGTGAGCACTTACTATGAGACCTAGCAGATCATGTCTGTCTGTCTGTCTGTCTGTCCGTCCGTGTGTCACACTTTTGTGCCCATATATGGAGCTGCTTTGGGGACTCCTTATATGGTTATGGCTGAGTCATGGTGACATGACTGTGATGGCGTGGTCCAACTTGTGCCCATATATGGAGCTGCTTTGGGGACTCCTTATATAAATCTTTAAAAAACCCAAATATGGACGAGCTGCGTTCGCTTCCCGCGTTTGCGCGTCTTACTGGTGTATTCCCATGCTTTTGTTCTTGCTTAATGTAAGTCGCTCTGGATTAAGAGCGTCTGCTAAATGCCTACGTTGTAAATTGTAGTAGATGAACCGGCCCCGCCCCCTGGCGTGTGTGCAGTGTGTGTGTGCGTGCATGCAGTGCATGCGTGCAGTGTGTGTGTGTGTGTGTGCGTGTGTGCAGTGCGTGTGTGCAGTGCGTGTGCAGTGCGTGTGTGTGTGTGTGTGCGTGCCTACCCATGTCACAGAAGCCAGCCAGGGCACTGTACATCCCTGGAGGGAAGCTGGGCTGACGAGCTAACAGACACCTGTCACCGTCTGACACCAGAACGATGACTACTGGAGACATCTGGAAACACACACACATGCGCACACACACATGCGCACACACACACACACACACACACACACACACACACACGCTGTTTAGACAGACTAGACCTGTACGTGCCCGTCAGCCACACCGACTTACTTGGGAACGATGCAAGTTGGGAACCTAATAATACCCGTTTGACAACATGACATAGCACCAGCTTTAACTGTCTGTCTGTGTCTGTCTGTGTGTCTGTCTGCCTGCCTGTCTGTCTGCCTGTCTGTCTGTCTGTGTGTCTGTTGTGCCCACACTGTATATGGAGATCTCTGTGTCTTTCTGTCTGTCTGTCTGCCTGCCTGCCTGCCTGCCTGTCTGTCTGTCTGTCTGTCTGTCTGTCTGTCTGTCTGTCTGTCTGTCTGTCTGTCTGCCTGTCTGTCTGTTGTGCCCACACTGTATATGGAGATATCTGTATCTGCCTGCCTGCCTGCCTGCCTGCCTGCCTGTCTGTCTGTCTGTCTGTCTGTCTGTCTGTCTGTCTGTCTGTCTGTCTGTCTGTCTGTCTGTCTGTCTGTCTGTCTGCCTTCCTGTCTGCCTGCCTGCCTGCCTGCCTGCCTGCCTGCCTGTCTGTCTGCGTGTGTCTGAAGAGTGCAAAAGTGTACTGGTTAAGTGATCAATTAATACTCAGGTGTGGGGGTTGCCGTGGCAATCAATTGTCTGGAGGCAGAGGCTGGACATTGCACAGGTGAGAGGATTTAGGCTGATTGATTGATTGATTGATTGGTGGCAGAGCCTGAGCAGAGCGACATCACCTACTGTAGTAGATGATGTCACTGGAGCGACAGACTCTCTGATTGGCCCCTTACCGTAGGGAAGTAGGTGATGTCACTGGTGTGACAGACTCTCTGATTGGCCCCTTACCATAGGGAAGTAGGTGATGTCACTGGCGCGACAGACTCTCTGATTGGCCCCTTACCGTAGGGAAGTAGGTGATGTCACTGGAGAGACAGACTCTCTGATTGGTCCCCTTACCGTAGGGAAGTAGGTGATGTCACTGGAGCGACAGACTCTCTGATTGGCCCCTTACCGTAGGGAAGTAGGTGATGTCACTGGAGAGACAGACTCTCTGATTGGTCCCTTTACCGTAGGTATAGGTGATGTCACTGGAGCGACAGACTCTCTGATTGGTCCCCTTACCGTAGGTTAGTAGGTGATGTCACTGGAGCGACAGACTCTCTGATTGGTCCCCTTACCGTAGGGTAGTAGATGATGTCACTGGCGTGACAGACTCTCTGATTGGTCCCCTTACCGTAGGGTAGTAGATGATGTCACTGGTGTGACAGACTCTCTGATTGGTCCCCTTACCGTAGGGTAGTAGATGATGTCACTGGTGTGACCGACTCTCTGATTGGTCCCCTTACCGTAGGGTAGTAGGTGATGTCACTGGCGTGACAGACTCTCTGGCTTCCTGATTGGTTCCTGACAGTGGGCTGACCCGTAGCGCTGCAGAACATGTGACCTTGGTGCCAGCGGAGCAACGCTTGACCCTGAGACACACACACACACGCACACACACACGCACACATGCACACACACACGCACACACACACGCACACACACACACACACACGCACGCACAAACACACACACACACACACACATTGACATGAAAAAGTCTGGGAACCACTGCATGTGCAACACACACAACCAGAGGTGTAATACCCACCCTGGCCACCAGGGGCGCCTGTTCTCCGCTCAGCACGAAGAAGGCTTTCCTCAGGTCCATGAGGGTCGCCTCGCTCGTCTCCTCCACTGCCTCCTTCCCCAAGGACCCTAGAACGGATTCCAGTGAGAATCAACCCATAAAATATTTTTTATATTGTAGATCTACAAGCTACGAGCTTGTAGATCTGCTATTTTTTGAAAAATCGAAGAACGACTGACATAGAAACAGAGGCTTTTTCAGAAAACAGTCAGGATGTAGAAGACGTTTTTAGAATCTGAAAAAGCTTATGTTTCTATATGTCAGTGATTCTTCGATTTTCCTAAAATAGCAGCCCTACAAGCTCGTAGCGCGCCACTCGGTGCCGCGCTACGAGCTTGTAGATCTGCTATTTTTCAATAGCTAGAGCGTGACATAATGCTAACACCAAAAGGGGGTTCCCGCCCAAAATGGCCCTCAGGGTTCACATATGAGGGATGAGTTGATACTATTAATAACATAATCAACCAATCAGGAAGCTCAGTTAATAATATCAATAACATCATCAACCAATCAGGAAGCTCAGTTAATACTATCAACCAATCAAGTGCTGTATTTTGTTCTTACCTACGTCCAGGCAGAAGTGGGCGTGGTTATGTTCAGTGCAGCCAATCAGAACAGAGTGTTCCTCCACCATGGACCTGTCCCCGCCCACACGCTCTACCAGCTTCTGTACCTCTGTAGCACACACACACACACACACACACACACACAGGGGCCGATCAAATCATTAGAAAGAAGAAAATAAAGGCAGGAGACACAACACTATATTTGTTATGTTTTTCTTCTTATAAATTATTTGATCGGCCCAAAACATTGTGTTTCATTGTCATGATTTGTCACGATCCCAGTTGGCTTTGTCCGCGGCGTAACCGTCTTTAAAGAAATACTTTCAGAAACGGCTATGAGGAAAAATGCATTGCTTTTCATTTCCTGGGGGCACTCGCCGTTCTGAAAGGGGGAGGGACTGCGACGCTCTATAACAGTGTATAGGCTATGAACAGTGGAGTGTACAGTGGAGTGTACAGTGTGTGTACCTGTGGTGTTCAGAGCAGGCAGGGCGTACGGTGTGTGTACAGTGTGTGTACTGTACCTGTGGTGTTCAGAGCAGGCAGGGCGTGCGGTCCGTGTACAGTGTGTGTACTGTACCTGTGGTGTTCAGAGCAGGCAGGGCGTACGGTCCGTGTACAGTGTGTGTACTGTACCTGTGGTGTTCAGAGCAGGCAGGGCGTACGGTCCGTGTACAGTGTGTGTACTGTACCCGTGGTGTTCAGAGCAGGCAGGGCGTACGGTGCGTGTACAGTGTGTGTACCCGTGGTGTTCAGAGCAGGCAGGGCGTACGGTGTGTGTACAGTGTGTGTACCTGTGGTGTTCAGAGCAGGCAGGGCGTACGGTGTGTGTACAGTGTGTGTACCCGTGGTGTTCAGAGCAGGCAGGGCGTACGGTGTGTGTACAGTGTGTGTACCTGTGGTGTTCAGAGCAGGCAGGGCGTACGGTGTGTGTACAGTGTGTGTACCCGTGGTGTTCAGAGCAGGCAGGGCGTACGGTGTGTGTACAGTGTGTGTACCCGTGGTGTTCAGAGCAGGCAGGGCGTACGGTGTGTGTACAGTGTGTGTACTGTACCTGTGGTGTTCAGAGCAGGCAGGGCGTACGGTGTGTGTACAGTGTGTGTACCTGTGGTGTTCAGAGCAGGCAGGGCGTACGGTGTGTGTACAGTGTGTGTACCTGTGGTGTTCAGAGCAGGCAGGGCGTACGGTGTGTGTACAGTGTGTGTACCTGTGGTGTTCAGAGCAGGCAGGGCGTACGGTGTGTGTACAGTCTGTGTACTGTACCTGTGGTGTTCAGAGCAGGCAGGGCGTACGGTGTGTGTACAGTGTGTGTACCTGTGGTGTTCAGAGCAGGCAGGGCGTACGGTGTGTGTACAGTGTGTGTACCTGTGGTGTTCAGAGCAGGCAGGGCGTACGGTGTGTGTACAGTGTGTGTACCTGTGGTGTTCAGAGCAGGCAGGGCGTACGGTGTGTGTACAGTGTGTGTACCTGTGGTGTTCAGAGCAGGCAGGGCGTACGGTGCGTGTACAGTGTGTGTACCTGTGGTGTTCAGAGCAGGCAGGGCGTACGGTGTGTGTACAGTGTGTGTACCTGTGGTGTTCAGAGCAGGCAGGGCGTACGGTGCGTGTACAGTGTGTGTACCTGTGGTGTTCAGAGCAGGCAGGGCGTACGGTGTGTGTACAGTGTGTGTACCTGTGGTGTTCAGAGCAGGCAGGGCGTACGGTGTGTGTACAGTGTGTGTACCTGTGGTGTTCAGAGCAGGCAGGGCGTACGGTGTGTGTACAGTGTGTGTACCCGTGGTGTTCAGAGCAGGCAGGGCGTACGGTGTGTGTACAGTGTGTGTACCCGTGGTGTTCAGAGCAGGCAGGGCGTACGGTGTGTGTACAGTGTGTGTACTGTACCTGTGGTGTTCAGAGCAGGCAGGGCGTATACGGTGTGTGTACAGTGTGTGTACTGTACCTGTGGTGTTCAGAGCAGGCAGGGCGTACGGTGCGTGTACAGTGTGTGTACCTGTGGTGTTCAGAGCAGGCAGGGCGTACGGTGTGTGTACAGTGTGTGTACAGTGTGTGTACCTGTGGTGTTCAGAGCAGGCAGGGCGTACGGTGCGTGTACAGTGTGTGTACCTGTGGTGTTCAGAGCAGGCAGGGCGTACGGTGTGTGTACAGTGTGTGTACCTGTGGTGTTCAGAGCAGGCAGGGCGTACGGTGCGTGTACAGTGTGTGTACCTGTGGTGTTCAGAGCAGGCAGGGCGTACGGTGCGTGTACAGTGTGTGTACCTGTGGTGTTCAGAGCAGGCAGGGCGTACGGTGTGTGTACAGTGTGTGTACTGTACCTGTGGTGTTCAGAGCAGGCAGGGCGTATACGGTGTGTGTACAGTGTGTGTACTGTACCTGTGGTGTTCAGAGCAGGCAGGGCATACGGTGCGTGTACAGTGTGTGTACTGTACCTGTGGTGTTCAGAGCAGGCAGGGCGTACGGTGTGTGTACAGTCTGTGTACCCGTGGTGTTCAGAGCAGGCAGGGCGTACGGTGTGTGTACAGTGTGTGTACCCGTGGTGTTCAGAGCAGGCAGGGCGTACGGTGTGTGTACAGTGTGTGTACCTGTGGTGTTCAGAGCAGGCAGGGCGTACGGTGTGTGTACAGTCTGTGTACTGTACCTGTGGTGTTCAGAGCAGGCAGGGCGTACGGTGTGTGTACAGTGTGTGTACCTGTGGTGTTCAGAGCAGGCAGGGCGTACGGTGTGTGTACAGTGTGTGTACCTGTGGTGTTCAGAGCAGGCAGGGCGTACGGTGTGTGTACAGTGTGTGTACCTGTGGTGTTCAGAGCAGGCAGGGCGTACGGTGTGTGTACAGTGTGTGTACCTGTGGTGTTCAGAGCAGGCAGGGCGTACGGTGTGTGTACAGTGTGTGTACCTGTGGTGTTCAGAGCAGGCAGGGCGTACGGTGTGTGTACAGTGTGTGTACAGTGTGTGTACCTGTGGTGTTCAGAGCAGGCAGGGCGTACGGTGTGTGTACAGTGTGTGTACCTGTGGTGTTCAGAGCAGGCAGGGCGTACGGTGTGTGTACAGTGTGTGTACCTGTGGTGTTCAGAGCAGGCAGGGCGTACGGTGCGTGTACAGTGTGTGTACCTGTGGTGTTCAGAGCAGGCAGGGCGTACGGTGCGTGTACAGTGTGTGTACCTGTGGTGTTCAGAGCAGGCAGGGCGTACGGTGTGTGTACAGTGTGTGTACCTGTGGTGTTCAGAGCAGGCAGGGCGTACGGTGCGTGTACAGTGTGTGTACCTGTGGTGTTCAGAGCAGGCAGGGCGTACGGTGTGTGTACAGTGTGTGTACCTGTGGTGTTCAGAGCAGGCAGGGCGTACGGTGTGTGTACAGTGTGTGTACCTGTGGTGTTCAGAGCAGGCAGGGCGTACGGTGTGTGTACAGTGTGTGTACCTGTGGTGTTCAGAGCAGGCAGGGCGTACGGTGCGTGTACAGTGTGTGTACTGTACCTGTGGTGTTCAGAGCAGGCAGGGCGTACGGTGCGTGTACAGTGTGTGTACCTGTGGTGTTCAGAGCAGGCAGGGCGTATACGGTCCGTGTACAGTCTGTGTACTGTACCTGTGGTGTTCAGAGCAGGCAGGGCGTATACGGTCCGTGTACAGTCTGTGTACTGTACCTGTGGTGTTCAGAGCAGGCAGGGCGTACGGTGTGTGTACAGTGTGTGTACCTGTGGTGTTCAGAGCAGGCAGGGCGTACGGTGTGTGTACAGTGTGTGTACCTGTGGTGTTCAGAGCAGGCAGGGCGTACGGTGTGTGTACAGTGTGTGTACCTGTGGTGTTCAGAGCAGGCAGGGCGTACGGTGCGTGCGGGCTGCGTCTCAACAGAGGCCTCAGCCGGTGGAAGAGGTGGACGGTGGCCGACTGTAGAGCGATCAGACACGCCTCGTCATCCGTCTTCAGTTTACTGACGTACCTGTACGTTATTATACAATGTACCTATGTTTAAATCATACAAATGTGGCGCAAATCTTTGAATATATATTCTTATAAAGATCAAATCTTTGCTTTCCGGGTGACTAAAATGAGACTAAAACTAAATGTAATCTATTCAAAGACTAAATGACTCTAAAAGAGAACCCACCTCATCCTGGCCACGTAGCCGGAGCACAGGCGAGACGCAGGGCGCCCTCTACAGGACAGGAGGACCCTCAGGGGAGACAACATGGCTGTGTGTACTGGGCTGTATATGTAGTACACGCACGCACGCACGCACACACACACACGCACACACACACACGCACACACGCACGCACGCACACACACACACACACACACACACACACACACACACACACACACACACACACACACACACACACACACACACACACACACACACACACACACACACACACACACACACACACAATACTTTATCTGCGTCCTCTAATGAGATATACAGAAGTGCTGATGTCACTCTATAGCTGCTGGTTAGCGTAGTAGTTTTTAGCGTACTAGTTTTTAGCGTAGTAGTTTTTCTCCAGGGACGAGTGCACTCTTTATTTGTGCGTGCAGCCGTGCACAGTGTTTCTCCCACGTTTGGTTAAAAGTTGGCGTTCGAATTTTACAAATAAGTTTAGTATTCAACGTGTCGGGGACGCTATCATGCTGCGTTCACTCTGACGCTGTGTGCTGCCTGCGAGGGAACAACAGACACACAGGACACAGCACATGAGAACAGAGTGCTAAAAGGGGGCGGGCCGAGGGCGGTGCGGTGGAAGCAAGGGGAACAGATCTTCAAGCTAAAATGCATCGAGCCTCTACACGTTGTTAGCTTGTAGATCTGCTCTTTTTTGCGTACGACATTCTGCTGTGTATTGGCAGTGATGGCTGGCTGCCCGTCACTTCGCGATCGACTTGAAAGGTTCCCGCGAGCTACCGGTTGCTCGCGAACCCCTGGTTGGTTACCCCTGTGTTAGAGGGTGTCAGAGGGGCAGGGGGCGCTGAAGTCCCATAAGAGGGCACTTTTGGAAACTGCGAAAATAGCCGATCTACAAACTCTCAATGCATCCCAGCCGATCTACAAGCTCTCAATGCGTCCCGCAGCGTCCTGGAATGTTGTAGCTACATTTCAAACCAAACTAGGCGGGTCGATATAAAAACTGCTGCAATTTGTTTGTGATTATATATATATTTTACTTTAAGTGCAGTCATTATTATAATATTAGTAATTTAATGTACATTAAAGTCATTAAATGACTACAAACATCTGCTATGTAAAGGTTATAATAGGAACGGTTTTTTGATTGATTGAAATATTTATTAACAGTTTGCAGAATTACAGCACATTTCAAGCACAAACTCAATACAAAAAGACTGTTAACTGTGAGTGGACGACCCAATAAAGCATTACACTTGTTTACAACAGGGTCCACCGTGTTCAATTCATCAAAACATCTATAGAGACGCACAAATTAAATGGACACTTCTATATATACGCGGTATACATGAGGACTACAGAAAACATGCTCGAAGAAGAACTACAAACATGGCGGTGTTGTTTTTCATAACAAACCCTCCGTCTCTCACTCGATCGTTCCACTCCACTCCGTATCTATAACGCACGGCACCGCGGACCCGCGCCGCGCGTGACCGCGACATTCCCAAAGTGTGTAATATATATATGTATATTTAATATGTTAATTAAATATAATTAGAGTAGTTTTACCTTCAGTAGCAGATACTGTTCAGCCCTCTGTCTGTCTGTCTGTCCGCCACATACTCTGCTCCTCCTCCTGTTAGTATCGGTATCAGATCTACACAACATGTGGATGGGCTGAACACTGTGGTCTGTGCGCGTGGACGCTGCGTGCAGATCTGCACTACTATACAAACTGACGCGTCAAAGCTGCGCAGCTCTTCACACGCACCAACTGTCCCTCTGTCTGTTGTGCAAGTTTATGCGTTTGTTGTTGTTTAGGTTTAGCATACGTCCTCTTTTGCCCGCGGACAAGTCCTCTTTTGGGGGGCTGTCCGGGCAGTCCGGGGGGGTTTATTTGGTTTGGTTCCATTCGTACACTCTCAGAGTTACAGACCTGTAAGGGTCCATTTGGGTCCATGTGTTACACTCTCAGAGTTACAGACCTGTAAGGGTCCATTTGGTTCCATGTGTTACACTCTCAGAGTTACAGACCTGTAAGGGTCCATTTGGGTCCATGTGTTACACTCTCAGAGTTACAGACCTGTAAGGGTCCATTTGGTTCCATGTGTTACACTCTCAGAGTTACAGACCTGTAAGGGTCCATTTGGGTCCATGTGTTACACTCTCAGAGTTACAGACCTATAATGGGTCCATTTGGAACCCCCTCAAGGAACCATGAGGGTCCCTGGATCACACCTTTGAGAGCCACTGCTTTAAATAAATACATAACTAACTAACTCATCTTGACAGCTTGTTTACAAATGTTTGTTTAAACAAATTACAAATAGTTTATAAACAAATCTCAAATGTTTATAAACAAATACAAAAAAAAAAAATGTTTATAAACAAATCCCAAATGTTTATAAACAAATGAATGTTTATAAACAAATACCAAAATGTTTATAAACAGATACCAAAATGTTTATAGACAAATACATTCTATATAAATTGGGGGTCCCAGAGATAGAAATACCATTAAATGGGGGTCCGTAGAACTAATGCAGGTCAAACTGGGGGTCCTCGAAATTAAACGGGTTGAGGATCACTGCTAGAGCATGGGGGTCCCTGGCATATCATTTCTAATGGGGGTCCCTGGCATATCTTCTCTCATGGGGGTCCCTGGTATATCTCTTCAAATGGGGGTCCCTGGCATATCTCTTCAAATGGGGGTCCCTGGCATATCTCTTCAAATGGGGGTCCCTGGCATATCTTTTCAAATGGGGGTCCCTGGCATATCTCTTCAAATGGGGGTCCCTGGCATATCTCTTCAAATGGGGGTCCCTGGCATATCTCTTCAAATGGGGGTCCCTGGCATATCTTTTCAAATGCGGGTCCCTGGCATATCTCTTCAAATGGGGGTCCCTGGCATATCTCTTCAAATGGGGGTCCCTGGCATATCTTTTCAAATGGGGGTCCCTGGCATATCTTTTCAAATGGGGGTCCCTGGCATATCTTTTCAAATGGGGGTCCCTGGCATATCTTTTCAAATGGGGGTCCCTGGCATATCTTTTCAAATGGGGGTCCCTGGCATATCTTTTCAAATGGGGGTCCCTGGCATATCTCTTCAAATGGGGGTCCCTGGCATATCTTTTCAAATGGGGGTCCCTGGCATATCTTTTCAAATGGGGGTCCCTGGCATATCTTTTCAAATGGGGGTCTTGCAGAGCTGCTGTTTGCAAATGGACGGAATGTATAGATACTAGGACTGAAGTGGTTAATAATAATTATGTTTTGTAATAATATATAAATCTGAGCTATTATTATTATTAATAATAAGTCTGTGAATCAGAATCTGAGTGACTGAGTAGAATTGGAAATTCGAAATATTCTACTGAAGTAAAAAAAAAAACATTAATTGTACTTAAGTAGGCCACAGTAATTTTATACTTATTATAGTATATTATTATTAGTATACTTATATATTAGTTACTTTCCAGCACTGAGAAAAAATAAAACATGCATTCTTTTTTTCAACACATTACATTTGATTGAAGTATATTAATTAACAGTTTGCAGAATTACAGTAACATTTCAAGCACAACTCGATACAAAGACTGTTAACAGTGAGTGGACGACACCATAAAGCATTACACTTGTTTACAAGAGTTATACTTATCAACTATATAATGTTATAATTATCGTCTCGACTGTATTAAACACTTGAAGAAGTTAAACAACTGTTACATGTCATTATGTTGAACATGCGAGCAGAGACACATCCAACCAGCAGGTGGTGCTGTTGCTCCAGTTACCAACACCTCCATCTGACAGACAGACAGACAGACAGACAGGCAGGCAGACAGACAGACAGACAGACAGACAGACAGACAGCACTTTTACTTATTCTGTAGAAGAAAGAAAAGCAAATGATAAATAAATGTATAGCGATCTTGATTTATCTGAGCGAGTAAAGCATGAAACCAAATGGACCTGCATGTGAGGCTAAAATAAAAATGTAAAATCTAAAGTCTGTTCAACAAAACTAAACTAAAACTCCACACCGACATTATGTTATTTTCTCAGCTTTGACATGAAGTCATTTTAACACGCACACACGCACACACACACACACACACACTTGCACACGCACACACGCACGCACACACACACACACACACACACACACACACACACACAGGCCTCTTAGAGTTTCTACGCCAACATGAAATAAAATAAAACGTTCTCCAAACAAAGACAAAACAACTGTGGGAAAACATCACAGGCGTTGACATTTTGATTCATTTAGCACGGTATGAAACAATACAAAGAAATAGGAAATACGTATAGAAACAGAATAATAAAGGAACGTGCTAGCAGGAGGCCAGGATCCCAACAGGCTTTCACCACTCAACCTGTAACCTAGTCTTTCTCCCCAGTATAGTCTGCTATAGTTACTGGGTCTGCTAGCTGCTAACAATAGTAGGCTTCTACCAGTGGTGGAAAAAGTACAAAAATATTTTACTTAAGTAGAAGTACTGATTCTCTACTTGAAAATTACTTAAGTAAAAGTACAAAGTGCCCATTAAGAAAGTTACTTAAGTAAAAGTATAAAAGTACCTCAAATAAAATGTACTTAAGTACAAAAATTTACCCGGCGTAAAATGTACTTAAGTATAAAAGTAAAAATTACAAAGTACAAGTACAAAGTACAAAATACAAAATTATTTTCAAAATGAATACAAAGAAATTAATTTCCAAAATTGTCATCCTGTCAAAAGTGGCTTTATTCCAAAAAATTAAATAGCATACAAATACTGAAAATACAGAACCCCCAACAGCATACATCGTGTTGGGAAAGTTCTTTTTTTTTAGGAACTATAGTTCAGTTCACAGTTGTTGATTTTTAAAATGAACTAGTTCCGTTCATAGTTCATCATTCCAAATTTTGAACTAAAGTTCATCGTTTGAAAAAAACTATTATAGTTCTTTTTCGTTCTTTTTTTGCTTTAATTTTTATATATTTTTTACATTTTACAAAAATTTGCTCTTTTGCAATGTGAAATGCCACCGAATTATTTTTCCTTCTCTATATGGGCTTTTGCATGCTTTTATTGTGAAGGCAAAAGTTTCTGAACGTTCTCAGAGCCTGCATCTCCGCATGCTGGGGTTGGCTGATCTACAAGCTCACAACGTGTCCGGACGCGACGAGTTGTGAGCTTGTATATCAGCTATTTTACTAAAACTCCACTACTGTGGAAGAGAGATGTCTTTTGTTGGCCGTTCGTGGCGATATTATGGACACGTACCTCCTCGAAGCGATAATAACCAACTAAGCTATTGGAAGCTATTTTTCGTGGCACATTATGTGTGTACAACAACAAGTTCCCTCAGTGTTTGTGTTAGGAGTTGGGACAGTGTCTGCTGTCTGTCAGCGTGCATGATCATGCAGTAGCTAGATGCGCGCTCCAGTGACGGCTGAGAAAGATTAGTTAATTTGTGTCGGATAAGGACTTATTGGTTGGTTTTCCGCTAAATATTAAGGCATGGGCGTAAGGCATAAGGCAAGGACAAAAATAAAAAATCCTTCTGCTAAGACTGTGTCTCGGTGAATATCCATGTTGAATGCGTGTGACAAAAAACACAGTGTGTGCGTCTTGCCGTCTTCAAAGCAGGCCAGGCAGCAGAACACAACTCCGCCCCCCTATTATCTGAGAGTGGAGCAGCCCTGTTCAATTCTCAACTGCGCATTCCTCCAGTAAGACAAATATAAGATTTTATTATTTAATTTGTAGCGAGTAACGAGGTGTCCGATTTTAAATATAGCGCATTAAAAGTACGATTTTTCCCTTGTAAATGTAACGAAGTAAAAGTAAAAATACAGCAAAAGAAAAGTAGTCAATAAAAGTACAAATTCTCCAAACTTGTACTTAAGTACAGTAACGAAGTAATTGTACTTCGTTATTTTCCACCACTGGCTTCTACTAGTAGTACTAGCAAAGCAAAGCAAAGGTACCATGTTTACCCTGCAGGGTAACTGGACTAAGGAAAGGAAAGGTACCATGTTTACCCAGGGTAACTGGACTAAGGAAAGGAAAGGTACCATGTTTACCCAGGGTAACTGGACTAAGGAAAGGAAAGGTACTATGTTTACCCAGGGTAACTGGACTAAGGAAAGGTACTATGTTTACCCAGGGTAACTGGACTAAGGAAAGGAAAGGTACCATGTTTACCCAGGGTAACTGGACTAAGGAAAGGAAAGGTACTATGTTTACCCAGGGTAACTGGACTAAGGAAAGGTACTATGTTTACCCAGGGTAACTGGACTAAGGAAAGGAAAGGTACTATGTTTACCCAGGGTAACTGGACTAAGGAAAGGTACTATGTTTACCCAGGGTAACTGGACTAAGGAAAGGAAAGGTACCATGTTTACCCAGGGTAACTGGACTAAGGAAAGGAAAGGTACTATGTTTACCCAGGGTAACTGGACTAAGGAAAGCAAAGGTACCATGTTTACCCAGGGTAACTGGACTAAGGAAAGGAAAGGTACCATGTTTACCCAGGGTAACTGGACTAAGGAAAGGAAAGGTACTATGTTTACTCTGCAGGGTAACTGGACTAAGCTCAAGAACTTGTTTACAGCCAGGCCCTGCTCATAGAACATTTCATGGTAGGGGTTCATTGCCTTGCTCAAGGACACTTCAGCGGTGGTAATTTTAACGTGCCGGTCCGGGGATACGAACTAGCGACCTTCCGATATCAAGACCGCTCCGCAAACCGTTCGGCCACCGCTGCCCCATTAGTACCCCACTAGCAGTACTACTAGTAGTAGTAGATGGTGGTCTTTTTTGTTGTTTTTTACACATGAGAAAATGTCTTTCTGTGACATTCTGCACGCACGCACGCACGCACGCACGTACGCACGCACGCACGCACGCACGCACGCACGCACGTACGCACGTACGCACGCACGTACGTACGCACGCACGCACGCAGACTGTGTGGGCCAGTTCTCTGAATCAAAGAGAGCACAGTGACTGTGTGACCCTTGACCTCTGAGTCACAGAGCAGGAATGTCCTTTCTGTTGTTACCGTGGTAACCACACGCTGTGGTCACATGGTCACATGTTTACATGACAGACAGACAGAGAGACAGACAGAGAGACAGACAGACAGGCAGGCAGGCAGACAGACAGACAGACAGACAGACAGGCAGGCAGGCAGGCAGGCAGGCAGGCAGGCAGACAGACAGGCAGGCAGACAGACAGACAGACAGACAGACATACATACAGACAGACAGACAGACAGACAGGCAGGCAGCATCAGCAAGATGCAGAGAGAGAGAGGTAGAGACTACTATAGCACGCCGTTTTTCATCATTTTTGACGATTTGACAAAAATGAAAAATATTTACGCAATTTGCAATTTCCGCAATTTTCAATTTCCGCAATTTACGCAATTTCAAATTTACGCAATTTTCAATTTCAGCAATTTTCAATTTCCGCAATTTAGAGAGAGAGAGGTAGAGAGAGAGAGAGAGAGAGGTAGAGAGAGAGAGGTAGAGAGAGAGACACAGAGAGAGAGAGAGTGATCAGTGATCTAATATACTAATGAGCCTAATACTAATATCACTAATCAGTATCGTTTTTGAGGATACAAATCGAGTATTACAATTATATGTAAAATATTTCTGTTGCAAAGGATATATATATATATATAATATATATAAAAAAAAACAGAAAATGAATTAAAACAGAGAAAGAGAAAGAATAATTCACAATAGTTTAATTTTTATTACTTTATTGTTGTGAATTGTGAGAGTATACAAATGGAACAGAACAGCTCGTCTGGCGTTATGCATATGATTTAAATTAAATTTAAATTACATTAAACGAGATGTGTGCGTGTGTGTGTGTGTGTGTGTGTGTGTGTGTGTGTGTGTGTGTGTGTGTGTGTGTGTGTGTGCGCGTGTGTGTCAATTCTTCAGCGCCTCCATGTCTTCTGAACTAACAACCAGTTGAATCAACATGACACACACACACACACACGCGCACACACTAGGCAGACAGAGACAGTGTTGCCATATCTGCTTATTGTAAGCGACTTTGTTTTTTTATTATTATAGCAGAAAACATGTTTACGTCAATGACCACCAAATGTCCCCCCCGGAACCCCCCCCCCCCCCCCCCCTTATAGGCTATTTGTCCTAGGGGGCGCTAGCCCCTCCTATATTCAGCTATAGTACTCTACACTATAGCTGAATATAGGGGGCGCTAGCCCCTCCTATATTCAGCTATAGTACTCTACACTATAGCTGAATATAGGGGGCGCTAGCCCCTCCTATTTGAGGTGAGGTTTATAATGGAGATGCTGTCCAACCGCAGCTTCATCCTCAGGACCAGCGACGGCAAGAGAAGCAGATTGAGGAGATTGAGAAATGGGGTGCCACAGGGGGCTGTCCTCTCACCACTGCTATTTAACATCTATATCCATGACATTCTGGAGACAAAATCCAGGCAATATGGTTACGCTGATGACCTAGCAATCATGCTGCGTCAACCAACATGGTCAGCAGTGGAAGACGGTCTTAACCTGGACATGAGCACCTTGGCCGACTACTTGCGCAAGTGGCGTCTGCAGCTCAGCCTTGGGAAGACGGTGTCGGCCGCATACCATCTGTGCAACAGAGAGGCAAAGATGGAACTGTCGGTGTCTGTTGACAACAAGCGCCTAGAGCACCAACTAGCCCCCAAGTACCTCGGGGTTCGGCTGGACAGGACACTGTCTTACAAACAACACCTGCAGGAAGTAAGAGCCAAGGTATCGTCAAGGGTTTCGCTTATCCGCCGCCTCGCTGGCACAACTTGGGGAGCCTCCGCCAGGACACTACAGATCTCCACACAAGCCCTGGTGTTCTCTGCTGCAGAGTACTGTGCTCCAGTCTGGAGTAGAAGCCCTCACGTGAGGAAGATTGACCCGGTCATCAATAATGCCCTTCGTATTGTAACTGGCTGCCTGAAGCCGACCCCTGTGTCCTACCTGCCAGTCCTAGCAGGAATTGCCCCCGCCGGCCTTCGACGAGAGGCCGCAACCCTCGCGCTTGCAAGGAAAGCCCAACAAAACGACTGGCATATCCTGCACGAAACAACAAGCAAGGCAGCGCCCCCATACAGACTTAAGTCCCGTCATCCCTATAACAGGAGAGCACAAGACCTGCTTGGTTCCATCCCTGAGGACCTGTCTACAAGGGCATGGCTGGCAACCACCTGGAAGCGGGAATGGGAGTCGGCTGAGCCCACACGCCTGCACCGCTACATCCAAGACCCGGGAGACGGAGTCGAAGGAGAACATCTACCACGCCGGCACTGGACCCTGCTAAACCGCCTCCGTACCGGGGTCGGACGCTTCGGATCGTCTATGAAGGAGTGGGGCCTGGCAGACAGCGCAGAATGCGAGTGTGGCGAGCCCGAGCAGACTGCGGACCACATTATTACCACCTGTCCTCTGTACAGACCTCCTTCAGAGGCTGGCCTCTTCCAAGTGGGACCAGAGACAATGGCGTGGCTTTCGGACACTGAGCTGGACATTTGACGAAGATACACAAAAGAAGAAGAAGGCCCTCCTATATTCAGCTATAGTCTAGAATAGATGTTGTCCATTGAGAATGAATTTTGGAGAATTTACATCTTTATGTTTGGAGCATATCGAGTGGTAAAGTGTATTTAAAGTTGCTTAACGCTGTAAAACCCGGATTAATTTCTACTTGCAATGATGTAAAAAAAATATGTATTTATTTATTTTTGCAAATTCTATGCACATTTTATAATAATTATTAAAAATAATAATAATAATAATAATTTACATTTGGGGGATATCTTACATAATAATAAATAAAACATGTTCTAGACATTCTAATGATCACAAAAAGTGATACAATTACAGTTATTTTACTCTTGTCTGTTCTGATTGGATGTATGGGCTGTCAATCAGGGCCATTCAGTAGGCGTTCATAACGATGATGTCACCCTCTATTGACGATAAATAAAAAGGCTTTCATAAATAATATCGTATCGATAGAATTCACTTGGAAAAGGAAATGGGCCCCCAATCAATCAGACCTGGTGGTTTGCTTGTTTCTGTCTCTGGCGTCACGTGACGTGGCAACCCAGACAGACG
>NC_137879.1:1025000-1030000 GCF_963924005.1 Protomyctophum bolini | reverse complement strand
GTCTGATACAGTAAACAGAGACTGTACCATGTCTCCATAGGAGGTTTAATAATGTCTGATACAGTAAACAGAGACTGTACCATGTCTCCATAGGAGGAGGTTTAATAATGTCTGATACAGTAAACAGAGACTGTACCATGTCTCCATAGGAGGAGGTTTAATAATGTCTGATACAGTAAACAGAGACTGTACCATGTCTCCATAGGAGGAGGTTTAATAATGTCTGATACAGTAAACAGAGACTGTACCATGTCTCCATAGGAGGAGGTTTAATAATGTCTGATACAGTAAACAGAGACTGTACCATGTCTCCATAGGAGGAGGTTTAATAATGTCTGATACAGTAAACAGAGACTGTACCATGTCTCCATAGGAGGAGGTTTAATAATGTCTGATACAGTAAACAGAGACTGTACCATGTCTCCATAGGAGGAGGTTTAATAATGTCTGATACAGTAAACAGAGACTGTACCATGTCTCCATAGGAGGAGGTTTAATAATGTCTGATACAGTAAACAGAGACTGTACCATGTCTCCATAGGAGGTTTAATAATGTCTGATACAGTAAACAGAGACTGTACCATGTCTCCATAGGAGGTTTAATAATGTCTGATACAGTAAACAGAGACTGTACCATGTCTCCATAGGAGGTTTAATAATGTCTGATACAGTAAACAGAGACTGTACCATGTCTCCATAGGAGGAGGTTTAATAATGTCTGATACAGTAAACAGAGACTGTACCATGTCTCCATAGGAGGAGGTTTAATAATGTCTGATACAGTAAACAGAGACTGTACCATGTCTCCATAGGAGGTTTAATAATGTCTGATACAGTAAACAGAGACTGTACCATGTCTCCATAGGAGGAGGTTTAATAATGTCTGATACAGTAAACAGAGACTGTACCATGTCTCCATAGGAGGAGGTTTAATAATGTCTGATACAGTAAACAGAGACTGTACCATGTCTCCATAGGAGGAGGTTTAATAATGTCTGATACAGTAAACAGAGACTGTACCATGTCTCCATAGGAGGTTTAATAATGTCTGATACAGTAAACAGAGACTGCACCATGTCTCCATAGGAGGTTTAATAATGTCTGATACAGTAAACAGAGACTGCACCATGTCTCCATAGGAGGTTTAATAATGTCTGATACAGTAAACAGAGACTGCACCATGTCTCCATAGGAGGTTTAATAATGTCTGATACAGTAAACAGAGACTGTACCATGTCTCCATTGGAGGTTTAATAATGTCTGATACAGTAAACAGAGACTGTACCATGTCTCCATAGGAGGTTTAATAATGTCTGATACAGTAAACAGAGACTGTACCATGTCTCCATAGGAGGTTTAATAATGTCTGATACAGTAAACAGAGACTGTACCATGTCTCCATAGGAGGTTTAATAATGTCTGATACAGTAAACAGAGACTGCACCATGTCTCCATAGGAGGTTTAATAATGTCTGATACAGTAAACAGAGACTGCACCATGTCTCCATAGGAGGAGGTTTAATAATGTCTGATACAGTAAACAGAGACTGTACCATGTCTCCATAGGAGGAGGTTTAATAATGTCTGATACAGTAAACAGAGACTGTACCATGTCTCCATAGGAGGAGGTTTAATAATGTCTGATACAGTAAACAGAGACTGTACCATGTCTCCATAGGAGGTTTAATAATGTCTGATACAGTAAACAGAGACTGTACCATGTCTCCATAGGAGGTTTAATAATGTCTGATACAGTAAACAGAGACTGTACCATGTCTCCATAGGAGGAGGTTTAATAATGTCTGATACAGTAAACAGAGACTGTACCATGTCTCCATAGGAGGAGGTTTAATAATGTCTGATACAGTAAACAGAGACTGCACCATGTCTCCATAGGAGGAGGTTTAATAATGTCTGATACAGTAAACAGAGACTGCACCATGTCTCCATAGGAGGAGGTTTAATAATGTCTGATACAGTAAACAGAGACTGTACCATGTCTCCATAGGAGGAGGTTTAATAATGTCTGATACAGTAAACAGAGACTGTACCATGTCTCCATAGGAGGTTTAATAATGTCTGATACAGTAAACAGAGACTGTACCATGTCTCCATAGGAGGAGGTTTAATAATGTCTGATACAGTAAACAGAGACTGTACCATGTCTCCATAGGAGGAGGTTTAATAATGTCTGATACAGTAAACAGAGACTGTACCATGTCTCCATAGGAGGTTTAATAATGTCTGATACAGTAAACAGAGACTGTACCATGTCTCCATTGGAGGTTTAATAATGTCTGATACAGTAAACAGAGACTGTACCATGTCTCCATAGGAGGTTTAATAATGTCTGATACAGTAAACAGAGACTGTACCATGTCTCCATAGGAGGTTTAATAATGTCTGATACAGTAAACAGAGACTGTACCATGTCTCCATAGGAGGTTTAATAATGTCTGATACAGTAAACAGAGACTGTACCATGTCTCCATAGGAGGAGGTTTAATAATGTCTGATACAGTAAACAGAGACTGTACCATGTCTCCATAGGAGGAGGTTTAATAATGTCTGATACAGTAAACAGAGACTGTACCATGTCTCCATAGGAGGAGGTTTAATAATGTCTGATACAGTAAACAGAGACTGTACCATGTCTCCATAGGAGGAGGTTTAATAATGTCTGATACAGTAAACAGAGACTGTACCATGTCTCCATAGGAGGAGGTTTAATAATGTCTGATACAGTAAACAGAGACTGTACCATGTCTCCATAGGAGGAGGTTTAATAATGTCTGATACAGTAAACAGAGACTGTACCATGTCTCCATAGGAGGTTTAATAATGTCTGATACAGTAAACAGAGACTGTACCATGTCTCCATAGGAGGTTTAATAATGTCTGATACAGTAAACAGAGACTGTACCATGTCTCCATAGGAGGTTTAATAATGTCTGATACAGTAAACAGAGACTGTACCATGTCTCCATAGGAGGAGGTTTAATAATGTCTGATACAGTAAACAGAGACTGTACCATGTCTCCATAGGAGGAGGTTTAATAATGTCTGATACAGTAAACAGAGACTGTACCATGTCTCCATAGGAGGTTTAATAATGTCTGATACAGTAAACAGAGACTGTACCATGTCTCCATAGGAGGAGGTTTAATAATGTCTGATACAGTAAACAGAGACTGTACCATGTCTCCATAGGAGGAGGTTTAATAATGTCTGATACAGTAAACAGAGACTGTACCATGTCTCCATAGGAGGAGGTTTAATAATGTCTGATACAGTAAACAGAGACTGTACCATGTCTCCATAGGAGGTTTAATAATGTCTGATACAGTAAACAGAGACTGCACCATGTCTCCATAGGAGGTTTAATAATGTCTGATACAGTAAACAGAGACTGCACCATGTCTCCATAGGAGGTTTAATAATGTCTGATACAGTAAACAGAGACTGCACCATGTCTCCATAGGAGGTTTAATAATGTCTGATACAGTAAACAGAGACTGTACCATGTCTCCATTGGAGGTTTAATAATGTCTGATACAGTAAACAGAGACTGTACCATGTCTCCATAGGAGGTTTAATAATGTCTGATACAGTAAACAGAGACTGTACCATGTCTCCATAGGAGGTTTAATAATGTCTGATACAGTAAACAGAGACTGTACCATGTCTCCATAGGAGGTTTAATAATGTCTGATACAGTAAACAGAGACTGCACCATGTCTCCATAGGAGGTTTAATAATGTCTGATACAGTAAACAGAGACTGCACCATGTCTCCATAGGAGGAGGTTTAATAATGTCTGATACAGTAAACAGAGACTGTACCATGTCTCCATAGGAGGAGGTTTAATAATGTCTGATACAGTAAACAGAGACTGTACCATGTCTCCATAGGAGGAGGTTTAATAATGTCTGATACAGTAAACAGAGACTGTACCATGTCTCCATAGGAGGTTTAATAATGTCTGATACAGTAAACAGAGACTGTACCATGTCTCCATAGGAGGTTTAATAATGTCTGATACAGTAAACAGAGACTGTACCATGTCTCCATAGGAGGAGGTTTAATAATGTCTGATACAGTAAACAGAGACTGTACCATGTCTCCATAGGAGGAGGTTTAATAATGTCTGATACAGTAAACAGAGACTGCACCATGTCTCCATAGGAGGAGGTTTAATAATGTCTGATACAGTAAACAGAGACTGCACCATGTCTCCATAGGAGGAGGTTTAATAATGTCTGATACAGTAAACAGAGACTGTACCATGTCTCCATAGGAGGAGGTTTAATAATGTCTGATACAGTAAACAGAGACTGTACCATGTCTCCATAGGAGGTTTAATAATGTCTGATACAGTAAACAGAGACTGTACCATGTCTCCATAGGAGGAGGTTTAATAATGTCTGATACAGTAAACAGAGACTGTACCATGTCTCCATAGGAGGAGGTTTAATAATGTCTGATACAGTAAACAGAGACTGTACCATGTCTCCATAGGAGGTTTAATAATGTCTGATACAGAAAACAGAGACTGTACCATGTCTCCATAGGAGGTTTAATAATGTCTGATACAGTAAACAGAGACTGTACCATGTCTCCATAGGAGGAGGTTTAATAATGTCTGATACAGTAAACAGAGACTGTACCATGTCTCCATAGGAGGAGGTTTAATAATGTCTGATACAGTAAACAGAGACTGTACCATGTCTCCATAGGAGGTTTAATAATGTCTGATACAGTAAACAGAGACTGTACCATGTCTCCATAGGAGGTTTAATAACCATTGGACAGTGAACACAGGCGTCCCATTGGACAGCGAACACAGGCGTCCCATTGGACAGCGAACGCAGGCGTCCCATTGGACAGCGAACACAGGCGTCCCATTGGACAGCGAACACAGGCGTCCCATTGGACAGCGAACTCTCTCATCTGAATGGCGCTGGGGGTGGGGGCGTGTCTGTCTGTCAGCGGGGGGCCCA
>NC_137879.1:915000-1012500 GCF_963924005.1 Protomyctophum bolini | reverse complement strand
AGGGAACAGCGCCTCCTGGTGAGTGGGAGGACCATACACTACACTAGATGGCCCAGTGCATTGTGGGATGTGTAGTTAAAGGGTAAGACCACTTTATGAGAGGTTTGGGTTGGGCAAACCATTCCATTCCATGAGGTATTTCGCTCCGTTGTACACCACTTCTGCTCGTCTGCGACTGGGACTGCTTGTCTAATTAATTGCCAAAAACAGGAAATGGAAATAACTTAAGTCCATGTTTGTGATGTCCAGAAATCCATCCGTTACCATTGTGAGGTCATACAACCTTTCCGAATTAGCATAATTAGCATACGTTATGCAAAAACGAGGTGCAAATCTGCAAATTGCTGCATTTTTTTTTTAACGTTTAGTGAACTTTGAGTGTATGTTTACAACTCCAGGGATTATCATCATCCTATGAATAAATAACACAACCCCAGGGCTTAAAGACGGATTTCCGTCCTGAGGATTTCATAGCGGTCTTTTATGAGATCAGCGCAGATTCGCAATATATCTTTTTTTAGCGGGCGTATGTGTATAGTGAGAAAATGCTATTTGTCTAGGGGAGAGAGAGAGAGAGAGAGAGAGAGAGAGAGAGAGAGAGAGAGAGAGAGAGAGAGAGAGAGAGAGAGAGAGAGACTAAATACGTTCATATTTCCCTCTACCCAGAACAGTCACTGCAGTCAGAGGGTTTCTTTTAAATCGGCTTAGAGCAGTGATACTGTGGACGATTCAGTTACACTTCATACCAATTATACTGTGTGGGGCTGACCTGAGATCAGATTCATACGAGGTTTCCACTGGACGCACACTGGTTCTGATTAACACCATTCTGACCTGAGATCAGATTCTAAAAATGTCAGTCGTTCTTCGATTTTTCAAAAATAGCAGACCTATAAGCTCGTAGCGCGCCACTCGGTGGCGCGCTATGAGCTTGTAGATCTGCTATTTTTCAATAGCTAAAGCATAACATGATGCTAACACCAGAATGGGTTCCCGTTCAGAATGGGTTAAGTGATAACCACTTTCAACATGCCATTATAGGCAAAAGCTCTCTAAATCTTTCACATTTTCCAAACATCTACAAGCTTGTAGGTCAACTATTTTCGCTATTTGTTGCACAACAAAGTATATATATAGTGCTTAAGTGGCATTCTGGACTAGACCTGTCTGTCTGGCCTGACCTTCTGACCTTTCAGCTACAGGACTGTGTCACAGTCATTACCAGGTGATTGAGAGATTATTTATTCTTTACTTACTCTGTAGAAACATACTATTTTAACTACTGATGCACCCAATATTAGGCCGCGGAAAATGTTTGGCAGAAAATGGCTAAAAATGCATTTTCTGCCTATTCGGTTTCGGCTCTAAATATATCAGATATATCACCGAATACTAGTGTATGCAATTAATGCATCCAAAAGGGCTGAATAAATGTTTTATGGACCCATAATAGTGATTATTATTTAAGTTAAGTTTTGCCATAACCATTTATTTTGCCATAAATCAGGTAGCTTTAAGGTACGGCCATGACAGCAATGGTAGGAAAAAAAGATGTATAATATTAATCCTATTCGGATATTCGGTTTTCGGCCAAACGTTTCCTATATTGGGTTTGGGCCAAGAATGTCCCGTTCGGCGCGTCCCTAGTTGAAACCATTACGTTTCCACTGTCAGCGGACCAACTCCATGCAGATACCACGGCCTAATTCAGCCCTGTGTTCTGTCATGTCCAGAGTCTCAACTCTCTCTCTCTCCCTAACCCTAACCCATGTCCAGAGTCTCAACTCTCTCTCTGTGTCTCTCTCCCTAACCCTAAACCATGTCCAGAGTCTCAACTCTCTCTCTCTCCCTAACCCTAACCCATGTCCAGAGTCTCAACTCTCTCTCTGTGTCTCTCTCCCTAACCCTAACCCATGTCCAGAGTCTCAACTCTCTCTCTGTGTCTCTCTCCCTAACCCTAAACCATGTCCAGAGTCTCAACTCTCTCTCTGTGTCTCTCTCCCTAACCCTAAACCATGTCCAGAGTCTCAACTCTCTCTCTCTCCCTAACCCTAACCCATGTCCAGAGTCTCAACTCTCTCTCTGTGTCTCTCTCCCTAACCCTAACCCATGTCCAGAGTCTCAACTCTCTCTCTGTGTCTCTCTCCCTAACCCTAACCCATGTCCAGAGTCTCAACTCTCTCTCTGTGTCTCTCTCCCTAACCCTAAACCATGTCCAGAGTCTCAACTCTCTCTCTCTCCCTAACCCTAAACCATGTCCAGAGTCTCAACTCTCTCTCTCTCCCTAACCCTAACCCATGTCCAGAGTCTCAACTCTCTCTCTCTCCCTAACCCTAAACCATGTCCAGAGTCTCAACTCTCTCTCTCTCCCTAACCCTAAACCATGTCCAGAGTCTCAACTCTCTCTCTCTCCCTAACCCTAACCCATGTCCAGAGTCTCAACTCTCTCTCTCTCCCTAACCCTAACCCATGTCCAGAGTCTCAACTCTCTCTCTCTCCCTAACCCTAACCCATGTCCAGAGTCTCAACTCTCTCTCTCTGTGTCTCTCTCCCTAACCCTAACCCATGTCCAGAGTCTCAACTCTCTCTCTCTCCCTAACCCTAACCCATGTCCAGAGTCTCAACTCTCTCTCTCTCCCTAACCCTAACCCATGTCCAGAGTCTCAACTCTCTCTCTCTCCCTAACCCTAACCCATGTCCAGAGTCTCAACTCTCTCTCTCTGTGTCTCTCTCCCTAACCCTAACCCATGTCCAGAGTCTCAACTCTCTCTCTCTCCCTAACCCTAACCCATGTCCAGAGTCTCAACTCTCTCTCTCTGTGTCTCTCTCTCTGTGTCTCTCTCTCTAACCCTAACCCATGTCCAGAGTCTCAACTCTCTCTCTCTCTCTAACCCTAACCCATGTCCAGAGTCTCAACTCTCTCTCTCTCCCTAACCCTAACCCATGTCCAGAGTCTCAACTCTCGCTCTCTGTGTCTCTCTCTCTAACCCTAACCCATGTCCAGAGTCTCAACTCTCGCTCTCTGTGTCTCTCTCTCTAACCCTAACCCATGTCCAGAGTCTCAACTCTCTCTCTCTCTCTCTAACCCTAACCCATGTCCAGAGTCTCAACACAACCGTCTATTATGATATTTTATAGGGTAGGGCCTTTCTGTGTGGAGTTTGCATGTTCTCCCCGTGTCCCCTAGGGTAGGTACCCTCACATGTTCTCCCCTGTGTCCCCTAGGGTAGGTACCCTCACATGTTCTCCCCTGTGTCCCCTATAGGGTAGGTACCCTCACAAAAACATGCCGTAATCCTGGTCTCTAAAAAACTACCTCCCCCTGGCCAGCCGGGGCGCCCGATGGAGGGGAAAGGAACTGGTCGGAATAACGTGTCCCTTCCACGCGCTACGTCCGGCCGGGGAAATTCCCCTCTGTCAGGTGAAAAGAAGCAGCTTGGACTCCTCATGCATAGAAGGAGGCATGAGGTCAGTCCGCTGCCCCCCCAGGTTGGCAGAGGAAGTGTAGCGCCCAGGATTACATTAGATAATTGGCACTGGGTGAAAAAAGAAAACTGGGTTACAAAATCGTGGGATAAAATTTAAAATATTATGATATTTTACAGCGCTGTGTGCCTCCGTACATTGATATATGCTTTATATTGATCTATATTTTCGCAGGGACTTATACCCCCCAATCCAAACCCTTGATGCTGAGTGCCTAGCAGGGAGTATAATGACCCGGCCGGGGATCGAACCGCCGACCTCCCAGTCTCAGGGCGGACCCTCTAACCACAAGGCCACTGAGCCACTGAGCTGTCTCATGTGCTAACGCTGTGATGATCTCTCCTCAGTGCTATAAGAGCAGTAAGGAACAGCTCCCCCTGCTGGACGTCAGCCTGCAGGGCTGCAGCGTGGTCTACAAGGACAAACAGCCCACCAGGAGGAAGGAGCACAAGCTGAAGGTCTTCCCTCTGGGAGGAGAGGCCATCGTCCTGGGGCTGCAGAGCAGGGAGCAGGCTGAGGAGTGGCTCAGGGTAAGACCTGGATCTGGACCTGGGGCTGGGGCTGCAGAGCAGGGAGCAGGCTGAGGAGTGGCTCAGGGTAAGACCTGGACATGGACCTGGGGCTGCAGAGCAGGGAGCAGGCCGAGGAGTGGCTCAGGGTAAGACCTGGACCTGGGGCTGCAGAGCAGGGAGCAGGCCGAGGAGTGGCTCAGGGTAAGACCTGGACCTGGACCTGGGGCTGCAGAGCAGGGAGCAGGCTGAGGAGTGGCTCAGGGTAAGACCTGGACCTGGACCTGGACCTGGACCTGGACCTGGACCTGGACCTGGGGCTGCAGAGCAGGGAGCAGGCTGAGGAGTGGCTCAGGGTAAGACCTGGACCTGGACCTAGACCTGGGGCTGCAGAGCAGGGAGCAGGCCAGTGTTGTTTTGGTCGACTACCTTTTTTCACTGACGAAAACTAAACTAAACAGCTAAAAACTATGTGGCTCGCTCTGGTGGCGCAAAGCGTAGCTACTTTTGTGAATTCAATAGTTTTATTAGGTTAATATTGCTATATGTTTGTAGAAACGTTTTAGAAAAGCACTAAGCCACTGGAGGCCCGTCAGCTTACCGGGTATTTTACACTGGCTGGGAGGTAGAAGACCCTCGGCTGTGCCTCGGGTCTGCCTACGCCCCCAGCTGTTGTAAAATACCTAACCTGAGACCTCTCGTGGCTTATTGCTTAATTTTACACCTGGCTGCATGCTGAAAATAGCAGATCTACAAGATCTACGAGCTTCTAACATTTTGAAGGTTGTGTGTCTTTGCACTGCCCCTGGCGATGTTCTTCACAACGTGTGTATGTGTGTGTGGTGCGTGTCTTGTGTGCGTGCACGTGTGCGTGCGTTGCGTGTGCGTGCATGTGTGCGTGCGTGCGTGCGTGCGTGTGTGCGTGCGTGCGTGCGTGTGTGTGTGCGTGTCTTGTGTGTGTGCGTGTCTTGTGTGTGTGTGTGTGTGTGCGTGCGTGCGTGTGTGTGTGTGTGTGTGCGTGCGTGCTCCTCTCCTCCAGGTCATTCAGGACATCAGTCCTCGGCCGGCAGAGAGCGGTGACCCCCACGTGACCTCTGACTCTCCTAGACTCATCTGCACCAAGGTTAGAGATTACTGTAATATTTAACAGATTACTGTAATATAGACTGGTCTGTACCACGGTACATTCACTGTAATATACAGTATATAGCATAGGAAATTGATTGCTAAAACTCCAATTGACTCCCGTTGACTCCCATTGACTCCCGTTGACTCCCATTGACTCCCGTTAACTCCCATTGACTCCCATTGACTCCTATGAATCCCATTGACTCCTGTTGACTCCCATTGACTCCTGTTGACTCCCATTGACTCCCATTGACTCCCGTTGACTCCCATTGACGAGCGGCGAGCCTTTCTTTCCGATCGCTGAACGGGGAAGTGAACGGCAGCGCGCGCGCTCCAACAGCAAGGAGTATACATTTCAGAAGGAGAGGCCAACATCGGAATATATTTTCTCTCGTTTGACATCAATGAAAAAGCGCCAGGACGGAATTAGCTCTGACGTTCCCAGACGTCGTACGGACGGAATGTGTTTGAATAATAACAACAATACACCATTATTGTGTCCAGCAGGGGGAGCTCAGTGCCTCAGAGAGCGGCAGCAGCACAGACAGCCACGCAGACACTCCTGACGCCAAAGATGGTGAGATGACACTTTTTATTTTTATTCATTCATTCATGTGTGTTTTTATCCATTCTGTATCGATTTGAGGGGCTTTGAGGGTCTGTGTAAACACAAACGCTGAAGACAAGATTCAAGATCCAATCATTTATTTGCCATGTCAATTTACAATTTACAATTCATGCATTTATCAGACGCTCTTAATCCAGAGCGATTTACATTAATCCACAGCGAAGAGTATAACCCTCTATAATCCCTCTTTAATCCACAGTGAAGTGTATAACCCTCTATAATCCCTCTTTAATCCACCAGTGAAGAGTATAACCCTCTATAATCCCTCTTTAATCCACCAGTGAAGTGTATAACCCTCTATAATCCCTCTTTAATCCACCAGTGAAGTGTATAACCCTCTATAATCCCTCTTTAATCCACCAGCGAAGTGTATAACCCTCTATAATCCCTCTTTAATCCACCAGCGAAGAGTATAACCCTCTATAATCCCTCTTTAATCCACCAGTGAAGTGTATAACCCTCTATAATCCCTCTTTAATCCACCAGTGAAGTGTATAACCCTCTATAATCCCTCTTTAATCCACCAGTGAAGAGTATAACCCTCTATAATCCCTCTTTAATCCACCAGTGAAGTGTATAACCCTCTATAATCCCTCTTTAATCCACCAGTGAAGTGTATAACCCTCTATAATCCCTCTTTAATCCACCAGTGAAGAGTATAACCCTCTATAATCCCTCTTTAATCCACCAGCGAAGTGTATAACCCTCTATAATCCCTCTTTAATCCACCAGTGAAGTGTATAACCCTCTATAATCCCTCTTTAATCCACAGTGAAGTGTATAACCCTCTATAATCCCTCTTTAATCCACCAGTGAAGTGTATAACCCTCTATAATCCCTCTTTAATCCACCAGTGAAGTGTATAACCCTCTATAATCCCTCTTTAATCCACCAGTGAAGTGTATAACCCTCTATAATCCCTCTTTAATCCACCAGTGAAGAGTATAACCCTCTATAATCCCTCTTTAATCCACCAGTGAAGTGTATAACCCTCTATAATCCCTCTTTAATCCACCAGTGAAGTGTATAACCCTCTATAATCCCTCTTTAATCCACCAGTAAAGAAGAAGTATGGCGCCGGGCTGAAGTTCAGCAACCTGATGAACATTGGCAAGAAGAAACCCTCGTCTATGGAGAGCCCCGAGACCTCAGGTAACCACGGTGTGTGTGCGAGTGTGTGTGTGTGTGTGTGTGTGTATGTCTGGAAGAGGCATTCCTTACCAAGGTGCTTTAAGTACCAGCGTCTTAAGGATGCTATTATACAGCTTGGCTACAGATGTAAACTGCTTGTGTTCATATTTGGAAACCTCGGTAATGTCCACAAATCAGCCGTGAGGGGCCTGCAGATTGACTGTAATGTCCATAAATCAGTGGTGAGGGGCCTGCAGATTGACTGTAATGTCCATAAATCAGTGGTGAGGGGCCTGCAGATTGACTGTAATGTCCATAAATCAGCCGTGAGGGGCCTGCAGATTGACTGTAATGTCCATAAATCAGTGGTGAGGGGCCTGCAGATTGACTGTAATGTCCATAAATCAGTGGTGAGGGGCCTGCAGATTGACTGTAATGTCCATAAATCAGTGGTGAGGGGCCTGCAGATTGACTGTAATGTCCATAAATCAGCCGTGAGGGGCCTGCAGATTGACTGTAATGTCCATAAATCAGTGGTGAGGGGCCTGCAGATTGACTGTAATGTCCATAAATCAGTGGTGAGGGGCCTGCAGCAGATTGCAGGCATGCCCCAATAAGCCGAGAGCTGATCAGGCATCGGCAAAAAATCTGTTCAGTGTCTGCGATAATTGGCAGTCGACATTATATGGAGAAGGCGATGCTTCCTGTACCCGTGATCTGTTTCCTGAAGCACTTCTTGTAGAGTTTTCTCAAGTTTCTTGTAAAATGTGAATACAAATAAAGATGGTGTGTGTGTGTGTGTGTGTGTGTGTGTGTGTGTGTGTGTGTGTGTGTGTGTGTGTGTGTGTGTGTGTGTGTGTGTGTGTGTGTGTGTGTGTGTGTGTGTGTGTGTGTGTGTGTGTGTGTGTGTGTGTGTGTGTGTGTGTGTGCGTGCGTGCGTGCCCCCTGCAGGCTACCTCAGGGTGAGGTCAGAGGTCAAGGGGGCGTGGACGGCGCGCTGGTGTCAGATCAGAGACGGACAGCTGTGGTTCTACCAGGACAAGGGGCGGAGCAAGGTCAGCCAACCGGCCCTCCCATTGGAGGGCTGCAGCGTCCTCCCGGACCCCAGCCCCGAACACCTGTACTCCTTCAGCATCAGCCTCTACGGCACGCAGCTAGCCGCGCTGGAGGTGAGAACTACAGCGCTGTAGTCCTTTAGCATCAGCGGTGCGTTCCTCTCCTCTCCTCTCCTCTCCAGTCTAAGTGAATGCCTCTCCTCCCCCAGGCCAGGTCTTCAGTGGAGCTGGGCCATTGGCTGGGTCTCCTGCTGTCCCAGACAGGGACCAGGACGGACCCCGAGGAGTTAACCTACGACTACGTCAACTCTGAGCGGATCTGCAGCATCGTGACGGCCGCCAAGACCTCCTTATAGTGAGACCACCCCGGGGGGGGGGCGGGGGGGGTTTAATAATAATACAACTTTATTTGTATAGCACCTTTCATGACATGAAATGCAGCTCAAAGTGCTTTACAGATAAATGGAGAATAAAAGAAAAGCAAAGGCAACAACATTAAGAACAAGCAGTAATGCAATACAGTGAAGACATGAATAACAAAAATAAAAAATAAAAGATCAATTAAAAGCAATGTTGTAGAAGTGGGTCTTGAGCTGAGCTTTAAAAATGTCTACAGAGGCTGCCTGACGAAGGTACAGTGGGAGTTTGTTCCATGCCGACGGCCCGTAGAAGCAAAAAGCTGCTTCCCCGTATTTTTTAGTTGTCATTTTTTTTGGCAAAGCGAGCAGGCCAGCAGTGGAAGACCTTAGGGGGCGGTTTGGGACATATTTAGGCAGGCAGTCATGTAGGTAGGAAGGTGCGAGACCATTGAGAGCTTTATAGACAAGTAAAATAATTTTAAAATCAATCCTAACACATTTACACTCTTGTTTATTATTAAAACATTAGTGACACTTCCTCTAGCGCTTGTTTTTGTGTGTGTGTGTGTGTGTGCGCGCGCGCGCGCGCGGTGCGTGCGTGCGTGCGTGCGTGCGTGCGTGCGTGCGTGCGTGTGTGCGTGTGTGCGTGTGTGCGTGTGTGTGTGCGTGTGTGCGTGCAGCCTCATGCAGAGGAGGTTCTCGGAGCCCAACGCCTACATGGACAACCTCCCGTCTCTCCACCAATCAGCTGACGAGCTGTACGACGATGTGGCGTCTATAGCGGCTGACCCTGAGGTACCTCTGACCTCTGACCCTGAGGTTAGATCTTTCAGGAGTTAACAGGCTGGGAGCGTCGCTCCGCAGGCTGGGAGCGTCGCTCCGCAGGCTGGGAGCGTCGCTCCGCAGGCTGGGAGCATCGCTCCACAGGCTGGGAGCATCGCTCCACAGGCTGGGAGCACCGCTCCACAGGCTGGGAGCACCGCTCCACAGGCTGGGAGCATCGCTCCACAGGCTGGGAGCGTCGCTCCGCAGGCTGGGAGCGTCGCTCCGCAGGCTGGGAGCGTCGCTCCACAGGCTGGGAGCGTCGCTCCGCAGGCTGGGAGCGTCGCTCCGCAGGCTGGGAGCATCGCTCCACAGGCTGGGAGCGTCGCTCCACAGGCTGGGAGCATCGCTCCACAGGCTGGGAGCGCACCGCTCCACAGGCTGGGAGCATCGCTCCACAGGCTGGGAGCGTTGCTCCACAGGCTGGGAGCGTCGCTCCACAGGCTGGGAGCACCGCTCCACAGGTTTAGGTGTAGTTTTACTGAGGTTAAGGTTAGGGTTAGGTTTAGGTATAGTTTTACTGAGGTTAGGGTTAGGTTTAGGTGTAGGCTGTCAATCACAGCGACTGGCCAGTCACAGCGCACCATTTGGCTGGGGGGGGGGCGTTTCCAAGAACCCGAATCCGAGGAAGATACCATTTAGCTTATATCATCATAGCACTATCCAAGATGGCGTCTGTGTCACCTTGAAATGGGCTCTGAAGCTGCACATCGCTGGGCGCTCTGATTTAATGGTTCCACATGACAGGGTTTAAAGAGGTCCTGTAAACAAACCGATTGTATTAGACACTTCCAATCTGATCCTGACCCCAAAGAATGGAAATGGAATCGGCCCTGATCAATCATTCTGTATGAAGTGATGCTTCATAAATACAGTGTTGATTGATTCATTGATTGATTGATTGATTGATTGACCCACCCTGCCTGCTCTCTTTTCGCACCCCTGCCCTCAGGTAAGAGACTCCGGTCTCTAAAGTGCAACACCTCCCGCTTCTAGAACAGCACTTACCAGACAGTGGCCTTGTGGTTAGAGTGTCCGCCCTGAGACCGGGAGGTCGGGGTTCGATCCCCGGCCGGGTCATTATACCAAAGACTGTAAAAATGGGACCCAATGCCTCTCCCTGCTTGACACTCAGCATCAAAGGGTTGGATTGGGGGGTCAAATCTACTAATCAAATGATTCCCGAGCGCGGCGCACGGCTGCAGCTCAACCGCTCCAAGAGAGAAGGGTTGAATGCGGAGAACACATTTCATTGAACGGTATAACGTGTGTGACAAATCCTACGACTTTGACTTTGACTTTATCCCGAGGCTGTTCGCCTCTTGAACGCTGGCCCTCTTTTCACTCGCACTTTACAGCGTGAAGCTGCTTCGTAAAACGATGAACTGTGATGAATTTGCTATTTATTTATTCAACATGAATTGTTGAACGTTTTGCATTCTTCTTATTTATTGGTCCCCCTCATATGATGTCTGTACTTTTGTATCGTGTTTCCGTCTGATTATGTGATGTGAATATGTGTATGTATCGTATGTATGTTTTTAGTGCACTGAAACAAATTCCAATCGACTCTGTTGACATGGCAATAAAGTCTTGAATCTTGAATCATGTGGTCCTAGCAGGATCCAGAGGAGGAGGAGTCAGACGGTGAAGACCATGAGCTGGGGGACATCGTCTTGTCCTCTGTGGACATCAAAGAGGACATCGTCTTGTCCTCTGTGGACATCAAAGAGGACATTGTGTCCGCTGTCGACATCAAAGAGGACATTGTGTCCGCTGTCGACATCAAAGAGGACATTGTGTCCTCTGTGGACATCAAAGAGGACATTGTGTCCTCTGTGGACATCAAAGAGGACATCGTCTCCGCTGTGGACATCAAAGAGGACATCGTCTCCACTGTGGACATCAAAGAGAAGTTCGGGGACACTGTGGACACCAAGGGGGAGGTCGGGGACACGTCCTCCTCTGTAGAGGCCAAACAGGAGGTCGGGGACATCATCTGGTCCACCGTGGACACCAGGCAGGACCTCAGGGACAGCAGGCTCTACCTGGAGCTCCTCCCCCTCTCCGTCCCCGTCCCCCTCCCCCTCCCCGTCCCCGTGCGCTCCTTCCTCCACCCGCCCCCCTCCTCCCCCCCCCCCCACAGAGAAGGAGGAGCACCCTGGTCCCATGAGAGAGGTAAGACCCCCCCCCCCTCCTCCTCCCCCTAAGTACCACAAGCTGACTTCAGGTCGGTAAGGCCAGGTAATAATAATAATAATAATAATAATTGAATAAGTGTGGAAAACATCAGTGGTTTGTGATCAGATTGACTGCTTAATGAACAGTAAAGACATCAGGATTTGGTTAACAACACAATCAGTGCCGGAAGTGCATCAAAATAGAAGCTCCACTCTGAAAGCCATGAACCGGAAACACTTTCTTAAAAAAGTTGACTTTACAAAGTGACCTCACAATCCCCGATAATCTTAATTTATTTATATACGCTCCAAATCTAGACTATGAATAGGCCTTAAATCCACAGCATTAGTTTCCATGGTAACTATAGTGTGGCATTGCTTTCATGAAACCGAATCAAGCCTCAACATATCCAGGTTAACTGGCAAGCTTAATCTGGCAAGATTAACCATCTTTCATGAAACCGGTTTAATCGCTGATCCAGAATATATTAACCCATTCTGAACGGGAACCCATTTTGGTGATAGCATCATGGTATGCTTTAGCTATTGAAAAATAGCAGATCTACAAGCTCGTAGCGCGCCACTCGGTGGCGCGCTACGAGCTTGTAGATCTGCTGTTTTTCGAAAAATCGAAGAACGACTGACATTTTTATAGAATCTGATCTCAGGTCAGAATGGGGTTAATCAGACCAGTGTGTGTCCAGTGGAAACCTTGTATGAATCTGATCTCAGGTCAGAATGGGGTTAATCAGACCAGTGTGTGTCCAGTGGAAACCTCGTATGAATCTGATCTCGGGTCAAAATGGGTTAATCTCTAATCCATGTTTTGTGAAACGGGCCCAGATTGCATCATGTTAGAGCAGCACCCGCGGCAGACATGGAACGATGCGGCGTCGTCACACAACCCGACATAAGTTCACAACATCCTGAAAATGCTGGCGTGAATTGTTTATTATATCATCATTTGTCAATAAATGCTAGCGCTGTGAGTGTTCAACATGTGTCAATGCAACCCTCCCCGCTCCACACCAAGCTCTGGGTCTCGGGGGTAAACGGTACAGCCTGAGCTAACGTGTGAAGTTTCTGCTCTATAGGGGTGGGTCGCGGCTGAGATTTTTTGCGCACGCCCTGATTGGATCTCACCGATCTGTCCGTCAGCCCTGGCCACTCCTCTCCCACCTAGTGCAGCGCTACGTCACATCATTTGGAGCGACGCCCACCCGGAAGCGTTGACTCCCACTTCTAGACCAAAGGCAGCCAAATGCGTTCCTCCAGGCTTTCAATTTTTCGCGCAGACAAAATGAAAGCCTGGGTATCGAGGCTATATACATAGTAGTAACTAAATGAACACACGTAATGCTAAATAATAATATATAATACAGTTATAAAACGCTAAAATACATTCCAGGAGAGGAGTTCCTTGCCGTGTTGTTGCGTTCGCGTCGTATAATAATTATCCCGCTCCTCCAGGTGGACTCCATGACGCAGCCATCTGAGACTCCGCCCACTGTGAACGGTACCGCCCCGACTCCTCCCCCTCCCGGCCCGGAGCCCCAGAGGAGGACCACCACCACCACCGCCGGCCCCCCCGGGTCTCCCCGGAACCCCCGGGGGCGGACCACCAGCAGCGGGGACAAGACCAAGGCCCGGTCCCTAGGTGAGATGAAACACAGGCAGAGCACAGCACAGTTGTTACTTTATGTGTGTATGAAGACATGAAACACAGACAGAGCACAGCACAGTTGTTCCTTTATGTGTGTATGAAGCCATGAAACACAGGCAGAGCACAGGACAGTTGTTCTTTATGTGTGTATGAAGACATGAAACACAGGCAGAGCACAGAACAGTTGTTACTTTATGTGTGTATGAAGCCTCAAACAAGATGTCTGTCCCACATTGTGACGACGTTCATCAGTGTTCGTTGCGTGTTCACCTGCCCACAGGCGGTCCCGGGACCAGCGAGGTGAAGCTGGGTCAGAGCCGGACCGAGGCGGACATGAGGCTCTACACGGAGCAGAGACGGCGTCTGGAGGGAGACCGAGAGCAGCTGAGGAGCAGCCTGGCCCTTCTGAAGAGAGAGAGGAGGGAGAGGAGGGAGCAGATACACACCTGTACAGGTGAGGAGGGGAGGGGAGGGGGCAGATACACACCTGTACAGGTGAGGAGGGGAGGGGAGGTACAGGGGAGGGGAGAGGAGGGGAGGGGAGGGGGCAGATACACACCTGTACAGGTGAGGAGGGGAGGGGAGGGGAGGGACAGGTGAGGAGGGGAGGTGAGGTGAGGGGAGGAGAGACACACCTGTACAGGTAATCGAAATACTGGACTGGACTGGACTCGGGGGTCCTCGGGGGGGTCCCTGGAACAGCAACGCGCCCGAAAAATCGTTAAAATGTGCCTCAAATCTTTCCGAAAATTGTCATAATTTAGAAAACTTTTTTTTTTTAATATTATTTCGACGTCAGGCTTGAATGGGTTAATTGTGGCATTAAAATCACTATTATATCAGGGGGCAAAAGAAAAAAGAAAATCAAGATATTTCAGTGAATGAAGTTATTTTTTTGCCCCCCCCCCCCCCCCCGCCAGACCCCGCCCTCCAGGCGTCTCTGGAGGCCGCCCTGAGGCAGAAGGAGGGGGCGTGTCGGGAGGCGGAGCGTCGGCGAGTGGAGGTGGAGCTACAGCTGATGGAGGTGAAGGAGAGCCTGAGGAAGGCGGAGGCGGGACCCTTCACCCTGGGCACCCCATTGGACAGCTCCCTGCTGGACACACCCCCTCAGGTCAGTGAAACACTGGACACAGCATGCGCACCACCTCGGGTCAGTGAAACACTGGACACAGCATGCGCACCACCTCGGGTCAGTGAAACACTGGACACAGGATGCGCACCACCTCGGGTCAGTGAAACACTGGACACAGGATGCGCACCACCTCGGGTCAGTGAAACACTGGACACAGGATGCGCATCAGTGTGAAAAGAGGACTTAAAGGACCACTTTTCAACATATCTTCATTATAATAGGTCCTCACTAATAATCATAAACAAATGGCACGATTTTTTTCTACTCACTCTGTGTCTCATAGGACGGCTGTGGGCAGTTTAGAAACTGTCTTCCAGTGACATCATCATTAGGCAGATTTTTTTTTAAACAAGATTCTTTTTACAAAAATGTTTAGATTTTCATTATCGTGAGAACGATGGCTTCCATTTTCGCATTGCAACTTTTCAGGACTAGAAAGCCTGCTGTTTCTATTAGCTTGTATTCCCCATCGATGATCGATGGAAGACGGTTTCTTGAACTGCCCACAGCCCTCCTATGAGACACAGACCGAGTAGAAATAGATTGCACCATTTTATCATGATTATTAGTGAGGACCTATTATATGAAGATAGGTTGAAAAGTGGTGAAGTGGTCCTTTAACGGGCAATTATGGACACTGTATTTTGCCCGTAAACCTCAGGTTTTGCAGCACGTACAGTCAATGTACGGTAATGTACAGGTGTGACGGTACAACTCGGGAGTTTACCGGAGTTTGTTGGAAAGTTTCCTGGAATAAACACCTCCGTATTCCATGCTTTTTGCACATGATTACTACTGTAGGTTTATACCTGATACCGTGATTACTACTGTAGGTTTATACCTGATACCGTGATTGCTACTGTAGGTTTATACCTGATACCATGATTACTACTGTAGGTTTATACCTGATACCATGATTACTACTGTAGGTTTATACCTGATACCATGATTACTACTGTAGGTTTATACCTGATACCATGAGTACTACTGTAGGTTTATACCTGATACCGTGATTACTACTGTAGGTTTATACCTGATACCGTGATTGCTACTGTAGGTTTATACCTGATACCATGATTACTACTGTAGGTTTATACCTGATACCGTGATTGCTACTGTAGGTTTATACCTGCAGGATAAACCACAGTGTGTTAGACGGTTTTTTGAGTGGTGCAACCACTCCAAAGAACAGCAATGTCCGTCCTAACCTATGTGACTTTGTTTAGAGTACCAGCAGGGGAAAAAGTGGTGCTGTTGTGCCAGAAACAGAGAGAGAGAGAGATCATGTTGCACTGTTGCCTGCTAATTAGAGAGAGAGAGAGAGAGAGAGAGAGAGAGACGACCTGTGAGGTCGTCAAGGCTAGTTTAACCTTTGACCTGTAAGGTGGTCGAGGCCAGTTTATTCATTGATCACCTAATTGGTTTCTTTGTGATTTATCCTCAGTCTAAAGCACCGTGCCTGGCCCCGCCACCTCCATGCCAGCCGTCCAATAGCAGCAGCCCCGGTGGAGACTCCGCCTCTCCGGTCAACTCTGCCTCCGCCCTCAAGAACAGACCCGCCTCCGTCATGAGCTCCAGCACCGGCAACGTGCTGCAGAAAGCTAAGGTCATTAGCATGTCATTAATATAACACGATGAGCTCATTACCATATAATTAGCATCCTAAATATATTCATCCTAAACCTTCATATATATAAATATATTCATATATATATATAAATATATATTATATATATATAAATATATTCATATACATGAATATATTCATCCTAAACCTTTTCTTTATATAAATATATTCCCGAAGGCGGGGTTGGCGAAAGGGCCTTTCTGTGTGGAGTTTGCATGTTCTCCCCTGTGTCCCCTAGGGTAGGTACCCTCACAAAAACATGCAGTAATCCTGGTCTCTAAACTGCCTCCCCCTGGCCAGCCGGGGCGCCTGATGGAGGGGAAAGGAACTGGTTGGAATAACGTGTTCCTTCCACGCGCTACGTCCAACCAGGGAAACTCTCCCCTGTCAGGTGTAAAGGAGCAACTTGGACACTCAGGCATGAAGGGAGCATGAGTTAAGTCCGTTGCTCTCCCCAGGTTGGCGGAGGGTGTGTAGAGCCCAGGATCACAGTAGATGATTGACACAGGGGTGAAAAATGGGTTACAAAATCGTGGGATAAAAAATATTAAAAAAAAATATATATATATTCATATATATATATATATATTCATATACAAATATATTCATATATATATAAATATATTTCATCCTAAACCTTTTCTTTATATAAATATATTCATATATATATATATATATATATATATTCATATACAAATATATTCATATATATATAAATATATTTCATCCTAAACCTTTTCTTTATATAAATATATATATATATATATATATATATATATATATTCATATATAAATATATTCATATATATATAAATATATTTCATCCTAAACCTTTTCTTTCAGGAGTGGGAGAAGAAATCCACCTCCTAGAAGAACACCATGGATTCCTGTTTGACCTTCATGTGACCTCTGAGGTCAAAGTGTTTGACCTTCAGACCTCAGGGGTCAAAGTGTTTGACCTTCATGTGACCTCTGAGGTCAAAGTGTTTTTTTTTCTCTCATCAACTGTGACTTGCTTTGTATACAAGGAGGGGGCGGGGTTTATGAGCAGCCCAACCAATCAGCAGCCTTCCTGAGAATGCCAAGAGCCAATCAGAAAGAGACAGACTGTATGCCAAACTTATTTTTTTATTGTTTTGTTTTTATAATAATTATTTTATTTCAAAGACCTCATATATCTATTGAGAATATGAACGTGTTCCCCCCCCCCCCCCCCCCCCCGGGCCCATGGGGGTCCCTGGATCCCCCCCGGCCCCCCAAGGGCCCATGGGGGTCCCTGATGGCCCCTGGGGGTCCCTGGATCCCCCCCGGCCCCCCCAAGGGCCCCTGGGGGTCCCTGGATCCCCCCCGGCCCCCCAAGGGCCCCTGGGGGTCCCTGGATCCCCCCGGGCCCCCAAGGGCCCATGGGGGTCCCTGGATCCCCCCCGGCCCCCAAGGGCCCCTGGGGGTCCCTGGATCCCCCCGGGCCCCCAAGGGCCCATGGGGGTCCCTGGATCCCCCCCGGCCCCCAAGGGCCCATGGGGGTCCCTGGATCCCCCCCGGCCCCCCAAGGGCCCATGGGGGTCCCTGGATCCCCCCCGGCCCCCAAGGGCCCATGGGGGTCCCTGGATCCCCCCCGGCCCCCCAAGGGCCCATGGGGGTCCCTGGACCACACATTGAGAACCACTGCTGTATGCCACTATATCCCACGATTTCGTAACCCATCTTTCACCCCGATGCCAATTCATTATTTTCTTGCCATCTACGTTTATTTACGTAGCTAGGCTATCGGGACTTATCTATGCTAGCTACGCTTATATACGTAGCTAGGCTATCGGGACCTATCTATGCTAGCTACGCTTATAAGCGTAGACAACCGTTTAATCCATATATGAATGTGCCGTCCGTCTGTTTACCTTTTTAGCATTGCCCCGGCTAGTTAGAGCCCGCCTCCTTCACCAGCAGCGATGCTCCGTTGAGCCTCTGTTATGACCCGAGATTCAAAGGTTAGAGAACTGTCCACGGTGAGCCGCCGCGCACCCGGCCATCCTAAATCATTCGTGAGTTTGTATCGCATCGCTAGCTCCGTAGACCCTGGGGCAGTACCAGCATGCTAACTACATGTGAGGGGAGAACATATGAGGGTACCTACCCTAGGGGGACACGGGGAGAACATGTGAGGGTACCTACCCTAGGGGACACGGGGAGAACATGTGAGGGTACCTGCCCTAGGGGACACGAGGAGAACATGTGAGGGTACCTACCCTATAGGGGACACAGGGAGAACATGTGAGGGTACCTACCCTAGGGGACACGGGGAGAACATGTGAGGGTACCTACCCTAGGGGACACGGGGAGAACATGTGAGGGTACCTACCCTAGGGGGACACGGGTAGAACATGTGAGGGTACCTACCCTAGGGGACACGGGGAGAACATGTGAGAGTACCTACCCTAGGGGACACGGGGAGAACATGTGAGGGTACCTACCCTAGGGGGACACGGGGAGAACATGTGAGGGTACCTACCCTAGGGGACACGGGGAGAACATGTGAGAGTACCTACCCTAGGGGACACGGGGAGAACATGTGAGGGGACCTACCCTAGGGGACACGGGGAGAACATGTGAGGGTACCTACCCTATAGGGGACACGGGGAGAACATGTGAGAGTACCTACCCTAGGGCACACGGGGAGAACATGTGAGGGTACCTACCCTAGGGGACACGGGGAGAACATGTGAGAGTACCTACCCTAGGGGACACGGGGAGAACATGTGAGGGGACCTACCCTAGGGGACACGGGGAGAACATGTGAGGGCCTTAAAGAGCTACTTAGTCGACTGCTATTGTTGTTATCATCATCATTATTATTATTATTATTATTATTATTACAGCACATACATTAACCACTTCAGCCTTTTATACATTTCGGCCGTTTGAAAATAGCAGATCTACAAGCTCACAATGTGTCTCTCACACACACTGTCAGTGTGTAGATCGGCCATTTCCAAAAGATTTGTATACATTTGAATACTTGTAAAAAAAAAGAAATATGTATAAATAAATATGTAATATGTGCCACCCTTTAAAGCAGAGTTTGGGACCAGCGCTGTTCTTAACATAATGTGCTCGTTGTGTGATATTACATTGCAGTGTTCTTACCGTAATGTGCTCGTTGTGTGATATTACATTTGTTATTGTTTTATTGAGACGGTACGGTGAGTTTGATAACTTATTGTTTTATTGAGACGGTATGGTGAGTTTGATAACTTATTGTTTTCTTGAGACGGTACGATGAGTTTGATAACTTATTGTTTTATTGAGACGGTATGATGAGTTTGATAACTTATTGTTTTCTTGAGACGGTACGATGAGTTTGATAACTTATTGTTTTTTTGAGACGGTACGGTGAGTTTGATAACTTACGAGACATGCAAGGTTTTCCACGGCTGGATCACGCAAAAAAAAAAAAAAAAAAAGTCTCGCTTGCCTTTGTCGGTCGCCAAGGACTATTAAATGAGGACAGGAAGCGAACTCCATGTTGTTCCTGGAAGGACAGAAGACCGTACGGTGGACTCCATGTTGCTCCTGGAAGGACAGAAGACCGTACGGTGGACTCCATGTTGCTGAAGGACAGAAGACCGTACGGTGGACTCCATGTTGCTGAAGGACAGAAGACCGTACGGTGGACTCCATGTTGCTGAAGGACAGAAGACCGTATGGTGGACTCCATGTTGCTGAAGGACAGAAGACCGTACGGTGGACTCCATGTTGCTGAAGGACAGAAGACCGTAAGGTGGACTCCATGTTGCTCCTGGAAGGACAGAAGACCGTACGGTGGACTCCATGTTGCTGAAGGACAGAAGACCGTACGGTGGACTCCATGTTGCTGAAGGACAGAAGACCGTACGGTGGACTCCATGTTGCTCCTGGAAGGACAGAAGACCGTACGGTGGACTCCATGTTGCTGAAGGACAGAAGACCGTACGGTGGACTCCATGTTGCTGAAGGACAGAAGACCGTACGGTGGACTCCATGTTGCTGAAGGACAGAAGACCGTACGGTGGACTCCATGTTGCTGAAGGACAGAAGACCGTACGGTGGACTCCATGTTGCTGAAGGACAGAAGACCGTACGGTGGACTCCATGTTGCTGAAGGACAGAAGACCGTACGATGGACTCCATGTTGCTGAAGGACAGAAGACCGTACGGTGGACTCCATGTTGCTGAAGGACAGAAGACCGTACGGTGGACTCCATGTTGCTGAAGGACAGAAGACCGTACGGTGGACTCCATGTTGCTGAAGGACAGAAGACCGTACGGTGGACTCCATGTTGCTGAAGGACAGAAGACCGTACGGTGGACTCCATGTTGCTGAAGGACAGAAGACCTTACGGTGGACTCCATGTTGCTCCTGGAAGGACAGAAGACCGTACGGTGGACTCCATGTTGCTGAAGGACAGAAGACCGTACGGTGGACTCCATGTTGCTGAAGGACAGAAGACCGTACGGTGGACTCCATGTTGCTCCTGGAAGGACAGAAGACCGTACGGTGGACTCCATGTTGCTCCTGGAAGGACAGAAGACCGTACGGTGGACTCCATGTTGCTCCTGGAAGGACAGAAGACCGTACGGTGGACTCCATGTTGCTGAAGGACAGAAGACCGTACGGTGGACTCCATGTTGCTGAAGGACAGAAGACCGTAAGGTGGACTCCATGTTGCTGAAGGACAGAAGACCGTACGGTGGACTCCATGTTGCTGAAGGACAGAAGACCGTACGGTGGACTCCATGTTGCTCCTCAATGTGAAATTGAGACCAAGGAAGCTGAACGTGGAAGTGTTGGCTGCATATAGCCCATTGTTAACCCATTCAGGACCGGAACCGGTGTTTTAAGCATCATGTTATACTTTCGCCATTGACAAATAGCAGATCTACAAGCTCGTAGCGCTGCACCGAGTGCCACGTTATGAGCTTGTAGATCTGCTATCTTTTGAAAAATCTCTGAAAATGTGTTGCAAATCTTTGAATATGTATTTTCTTTCAGAGCGAACGTTTTTAACTCAAATCTTTGCTTAAGTTCTGGGGGGTCCCCGGAACAACATATTTTCGGATGGGGGTCGGCAGCCAAATGCAGATCATTCTGGGGGTCCTTGACATGAAAATGTTTGAGCTCCACTGACATAGAAACATGGGGTTTTTCACCCTGTGAGAACCACTGACATAGAAACATGGGGTTTTTCACCCTGTGAGAACCACTGACATAGAAACATGGGGTTTTTCACAAAACTGTCAGGATTTAGAAGACATTTTGCAGAATCAACTTCAGATTGACTGACTGACTGACTGGCTGGCTGGCTATCTGAATGACTGGCTGGCTGGCTGACTGACTGACTGACTGACTGACTGACTATAAAACTGTCAGGATTTAGAAGAAATTTTGCAGAATCAACCGCTGACTGGCTGGCTGACTGACTGACTGACTGGCTGGCTGACTGGCTGGCTGGCTATCTGAATGACTGACTGACTGGCTGGCTGGCTGGCTGAATGACTGACTGACTGACTGGCTAGATAAATGGTTACAGCACGTTGCAAACAATCTATAATTTATTATCTTTTATTTACTTTTAACATTTCATTTACATACAGTTACTAAATTCAACCAATATAAAAATTACATCTCCTAACTAAACAACCCCGGCCCTTCCTAGTACAAAGAAACTATCAAATGAATGAAAATGAAAATGAACAAACATAAATAAATAACATGACTATTATCATCTGTGCTACAAACATAAATAAATAACATGACTATTAACATCTGTGCTACAAACATAAATAAATAACAGGAATGACAGGTACGATGGTAACAATCTTCGTTATGCTTCAATTAGCCCTCTCCTGTTCACGTCCCATATCTGGGATGTATGTAGTCCATTGCTCTCTCCTGTTCACGTCCCATATCTGGGATGTAATCCATTGCCCGACCCCAGATCTTCTGAAAGTGACATACTTTTATTTTCACATGATTTCTTTCAGGGTGCAATAGGATAGGAGCTTTGCAAACAATCTGACTCTTAGTCAGCGGTCTTTGTCGCCCCCATGTGGACACAAGGAATAAGTACAAGAGATTGATTGAATTTTTAACAGCACATTTCAAGCACAACTCAATACAAAGACTGTTAACTGTGAGTGGACGACCCCATAAAGCAGTGCTTCCCAAACTTTGTCATGTCAAGGACCCCCATTTAAAGGCATTTCTATCTCTGTATTTGCCTCTGAGATTTAGTGGAGTAGAAGTAGAAATATAAAAGTACTGAAGCAAAGTAAAAAAATAAATAAAACACAACAAAAACTCAAAATTGTACTTAAACTTAATTAAGTGGTGCATTTGAACCAGAACGGTATCGTTCTTTATAGAGTCTATTTGTACGTCTCTAAATGTTTTGATTAATTGAACAATTGGTTCAGAAAAACAGAAAAGCCCAGCAAAAAAATTTTCGACACTGAGGCTGTGGTCTGAACTCGGAACATTCGCTGCTCGTTTAAATAAAATAAAAACATACCTCAATTCAACTAACGTTTAGAACGCTATTTTGTTCCGATCCATACAGGAATTAGAAGGTTAATACTTTATGCATTTGAGTGTGTATTTTATGTTTACTAACAGACTAAAGTGAGCTGCTTCCTCCTTTCTTAAGGAGGAAGCACTGTGGCCGTCTGTGCACATAACCGAGCCGAGGAAGCCACTGAGACAGACGCGCCGACCACCTTTAGTTTGGCCAACTTAGCGGATTTGAGGCTGAGAAAAATGAGGGTTTTATTTCTGGCGCTTGTCAACACGATCGATTTGTCCCCAATTCACCAGAAAAAGTAGCTAGATTTTCACTAATTCAGTCGCTATGGGGGGTCTGGAAAGAAGCTAAATATGGCGACAAATCCTCTAAGTTGGCAACTCTCTCTCTCTCTCTCTCTCTCTCTCTCTCTCTCTCTCCGCCCTGCTCAGCTGAGTATAACTTCAACTGACCAGGAAGAGAAACCCTGTATTATTATCATCAGCTAAGCTTGTGTTGGATTTAATAGAACTCATTATGAGACACTGTGAGTTGGACTACAACAGGTTCATTTAATAGAACATAGTTCAGTGTGTTGGAGCTACAATAAGTCATAGTTCGGTAACTTCGGTTACAGTCCTGGAACTTTGGAATATTTTTTACACCGTCGCAATCGAAGAGCGACAGACAGGAGGAGGAGGATGACAGGTAATATATAGATTCAATGGTGTTACATTGTTCATTAGAACTGTAGGCTATTATGACTGGACGTTAATGCGAATCTATTGTAACAATGTCTTCATTAACCACGTGGACCCTAGCTGTGGTATACAGCTGGACATTGTGTATTAAGATCAAAGCTATGGTTGTTGTGAACTTGTGGCTGGTGATCACTGCTGACTCTGAGTCTCGCGAGCCGTGTGTGTTTTCAGTCCCGCAGTGACAGGTTGACACTTCACAGGCTGCAGCTTATTGTTATTGTTTGTATCCTTGTTGTTCCAAACTTCTAGTAGGTATAATAACGTTGATGTGCATTGTTATGTTACGCCGTTGTGTGTGTGTGTGTGTGTGTGTGTGTGTGTGTGTGTGTGCGTGTGTGTGTGTGTGTGACGTGTGTGTTCGGCACAAACAAGGGACTAAATTATTTTCGCTCCTATGCCACCAAAATGTGGAACGCGCTACCAACAGTCATTAAGACATGCGAATCATCCCTTGACTCCTTCAAAACCGCTCTCAAAGGGCCCCTACGGACGGCTGCAATTCGAAACTGGCCCCCATGAAATATGAATCCCCCCCACCCCTTTTCCCCCTCACTGTATGTTTCTTTTCCCTTTTTGGCACTCCTACAACTAGCAATGTCCGTCATGAGCAGATTATGTGACTTATTAGTACCAGTAGGGGGCGCCAGAAACAGAGAGAGATATAGTGATGTGTCTGCTAATGAGAGAGCGAGAGAGAGGGAGAGAGAGAGGGGGGGGGAGGGGGGGGGGTGAGAGGGAGGGGGAGAGAGAGAGAGATAGAGGGGGGGGGGGGGGGGGGAGGGGGGAGGAGAGAGAGAGATAGAGGGGGGGGGGGAGGGGGAGAGAGAGAGAGAGAGGGGGGGGGGGGGGGGGGGATTGCAACCACTCAGTTCACACGGGTGTGGTTTTTAAGTGGTGCAAACCACTTCCTTAAAAGGTGTGTGTGTGTGTGTGTGTGTGTGTGTGTGTGTGTGTGTGTGTGTGTGTGTGTGTGTGTGTGTGTGTGTGTGTGTGTGTGTGTGTGTGTGTGTGTGTGTGTGTGTGTGTGGGTATGAGCACAAAAACAGCATGGTTGTTTTTCACCACCTGTGAAAACCTAACACACACGCACATATTAACTGTATATATGGTGAATTTCGGGGTGTGCCAGTACAGTACAGTACAGTACAGTACAGTACAGTACAGTACAGTACAGATTTTACGGGGGCCAGTTTAGAATTGCAGACGTCCGTATAGGGGGCCCCTTTGAGTCACATGTCTTAATGACTGTTGGTAGGGCGTTCCACATTTTGGTGGCATATAATAATAATAAAACTTTATTAATATAGCACCTTTCATGACATGAAATGCAGCTCAAAGTGCTTTACAGAACAATGGAGAAGGGAAAAAAGCAAGGCATGAACATTAAAAAACAAGCAGTAATGCAATACAGTGAGGACATGAATAACAAAAAAATTAATATCATATAGGACGTCGATATTTATTACTGTAGAATTAGTCCCCATGTGGGACAATAAAGATTAGAATTCCTAAAATGAAGCAGTGAATTAATATTCCTAAAATGAATCAGTGAATTAATATTCATAAGATGAAGCAGTGAATTCATATTCATATTCGTGTATAGTGTTTTTGTTTGTACTTTGTTAATTGAGAACGCGCCGGGCCGCAGACGGTGTGCGATGGGCTCAATTCTCCTACTCAGCCCTACAGGCTTAAAGGGACACTTCACCCTTTTTTACAAAATATATGTTAAAGGACAACTTAGTTTTTTGTTTTGTTTGTTTTAGGTTGTTATTAGATAAAGTAAAAGATGAGAAAGATTTGTTTTTCATTTGCTGCTTGCTTCTTTTTTAGGGATTTTTAGCTGTTTTTCACAGGGGGGCGGGGGCTTTCGAGCATGGGGCTAAATATGTTTGTTTAATTCTTTTTTTGTTTATTATTTACTATAGTCCTATAGATCACAAGAAATTACATCTCCTGATCTACTGAATGTGAAGGTAGCCTACTGGGGGGAAGCCACACTGTGTGTCATAGGCTCAATATGTCAGTTTGACACATTCAGTAGATCCTGTGATCTTTTGTGCCAAGGGCCCCTGAGAGCCAAGGGCCCCTGAGAGCCAAGGGCCCCTGGGAGCCAAGGGCCCCTGAGAGCCAAGGGCCCCTGAGAGCCAAGGGACCCTGAGAGCCAAGGGCCCCTGGGAGCCAAGGGCCCCTGAGAGCCAAGGGCCCCTGAGAGCCAAGGCCCCTGAGAGCCAAAGGGCCCCTGAGAGCCAAGGGCCCCTGAGAGCCAAGGGCCCCTGAGAGCCAAGGGCCCCTGGGAGCCAAGGGCCCCTGAGAGCCAAGGCCCCTGAGAGCCAAATGGCCCCTGAGAGCCAAGGGCCCTGAGAGCCAAGGGCCCTGAGAGGCAAGGCCCCTGAGAGCCAAGGGCCCCTGAGAGGCAAGGCCCCTGAGAGCCAAGGGCCCCTGAGAGGCAAGGCCCCTGAGAGCCAAGGGCCCCTGAGAGCCAAGGGCCCCTGAGAGGCAAGGCCCCTGAGAGCCAAGGGCCCCTGGGAGCCAAGGGCCCCTGAGAGCCAAGGGCCCCTGAGAGCCAAGGGCCCCTGAGAGCCAAGGGCCCCTGGCCCAATGGTTAATTTGTCCCTGATTACATGTGACATCTGACAGAGCATCGTTTGGGGAATCCATTCCTTACAGCTCATGAATGATTGACACTTTCCTTTTGATTGACAGGAATGACCTGACGGAGGAGGAGTGACTTTTCCTTCAACACTTTAAGAAGGTAAGACTCTGAGTGACAGCTGTCAATCATTACTGATGTCATTATAAACACTGAGTGACAGCTGTCAATCATAAATGGGTTAAATCACACAAATACTGGTTTAATCTCATCTGTGATCTGTATCAATATTATGTTTAATTAATTCATAATACTGGTTTAATCTCATCTGTGATCTGTATCAATATTATGTTTAATTAACTCATAATACTGGTTTAATCTCACCTGTGATCTGTATCAATATTATGTTTAATTAACTCATAATACTGGTTTAATCTCACCTGTGATCTGTATCAATATTATGTTTAATTAACTCATAATACTGGTTTAATATCATCTGTGATCTGTACCAATATTATGTTTAATTAACTCATAATACTGGTTTAATCTCATCTGTGATCTGTATCAATATTATGTTTAATTAACTAATAATACTGGTTTAATCTCATCTGTGATCTGTACCAATATTATGTTTAATTAACTAATAATACTGGTTTAATCTCATCTGTGATCTGTACCAATATTATGTTTAATTAACTAATAATACTGGTTTAATCTCATCTGTGATCTGTATCAATATTATGTTTAATTAACTCATAATACTGGTTTAATCTCATCTGTGATCTGTATCAATATTATTTAATGAACACATTCTGAACTGAGATCAGATTCTAAAAATGTCTTCTACATCCTGACAGTTTTCTGAAAAAGCCATGTTTCTATGTCAGTCGTTCTTCGATTTTTCTGAAATAGCAGATCTACAAGCTCGTATCGCGCCACTCGGTGGCACGCTATGAGCTTGTAGATCTGCTATTTTTCAATAGCTAAAGCATGACATAATGCTAACACCAAAAGGGGTTCCTAACTAATAATACTGGTTTAATATCATCTGTGATCTGTATCAATATTATGTTTAATTAACTAATAATACTGGTTTAATCTCATCTGTGATCTGTATCAATATTATGTTTAATTAACTCATAATACTGGTTTAATTTCATCTATGATCTGTACCAATATTATGTTTAATTAACTCATAATACTGGTTTATTCTCATCTACACTGTAAATCCCTGAAACATGTGACACGTTTAAAACATAAACACCAGTGTGTAATAATAAAATGCCAAATGTTTATTAATGGTCATAAAATACAGTAGAACACGAGTTCACTCAAACGCCTCATGAGAACACCTACTGTAGTGTTCAAATTCTAAACACCTATAATATGACTGACTTTGATTGTAAAAACGAAACACGTTTATGTGTTTAAAAAGTGTTACTGGCGATTAAAAATGTTGTTCTGTTTATAATCTAAACACTGTGACACGTTTAAAAAGTGTTACAAATAAGTGTTTATAACCAAAACGCTTGGGTTTAGTATGTTGTTTAATACAATTACTGTAGATAGGACTTTTCTATTTGGATGAATGGGCTGTCTATGGGAAGTTGCACCTAGGTAGCACCTTGCTGGCAAGATGGCAGCCGTGTGCATATCGTCAATAGCTGTGTGGGTCACACGATGGACGCCATGAGCATACAGGCGCCATTCCTATTTCCTATGTTAGGCCCAAACCACACCAATGGGTTGAGATGCATTTAAATTTCACCTGCTTGGATGCAGCTCAAAGTGAACTTTACTCAGGCATCTAAATGGAAGTGGATGTGTTGGATGTGTTGGATGTGCTGGATGTGCTGGATGTGTTGGATGTGTTGGATGTGTTGGATGCAGCTCCTTCCTAGCTCGTGTTATTACAGAAAAAAACGGGCGATAATAAATGGCCCAAACTCTGTCTGTATTGTAGTGCAGATGCCATTGCGATTACCTCTTTCTGTCAGGAGAGGGAGACAAAGGACATAAAACTTGGTTTTGAATGCGAGGGTGATCAGTATCACTAACCTTTTACTTGTTGTTTGTTTTCAAAGCTTGTAATACAGCGTTTTAGTGTTAAATTGATTGATTGATTGAATACTTTATTAGGCAGAAATATAAACAGTACAGAGTACAGTCAATCACTTAGTCTAAAAGGATAGCAAATGTATAAAATAAAAATAATCACCAAAGTATTAGTATACTAAAACAGACATACAGGTTGAAATAAATAACCAAAGTATACTAAAACAGACATACAGGTTGAAATAAATAACCAAAGTATACTAAAACAGACATACAGGTTGGAGGGGGGGGGGGTGAAGGAAGAGGAGGGGGGCAGTCACTTGACTAAGGGAGGAGCTCGTGCTAATGATCGTTTTTATCGGATTAAATATCTATCAATGACGAATATTCGGCTATTTGGATACTTTTAGGTATTCAAACTAAACACTAAACATCAGTATTGGTGAATGCCCTTATGCCCTAGATTAAGTCTAGCAGGCACGTGTGTGTGTGTGTGTGTGTGTGTGTGTGTGTGTGTGTGTGTGTGTGTGTGTGTGTGTGATCTGTCTCTCTCTGCGTTGTGTTGAATGGACAGACGGACTCAGAACTCTCTTTGGAAACCACGTTTTATTCTGACAAAGAATAATCACAGACACGTCTCCACGTTAGTTCTCAGTAGTGCATAGACTCCTCTCTAAACAGAGTTAAACAAACACTGTGTAAATCAATTTGCAAACTACAATTCTTATTATGTTATACAGAGAAGTCAACAAAGACACCCACCTCGTACAGAAGGAAGAGGTGGAGGTGTGGCAGGACATTTATACAGGGGGCAAAAGGGGGTTGACTTAAAGGGGCTGTGACCTCTAATGCACTATGTATTGTACTGTATATGTATGTGTATGTACTGTATTCCTCTACACATGAACCATGGAGAATTAAGTCAGGTAGAATTATTATATGTCATCATATTTAGTGTAATTATATAATACTGTTACATGTGTGTGGTTCCAGACGAGTGGGAGAGTCGCTTCACGTTCCACCCTCTGTCGGACCTGCCCCCCCCTGACCCCTACGTCTCCGCTCAGAAGACCTACCCCAGCAAGATGGCCAACAGCGACGGACGAGGTACGCACGCACGGCACACGCACGGCACACGCACGGCACGCGCACGGCACACGCACGGCACACGCACGGCACACGCACGGCACACGCACGGCACACGCACGGCGCACGGCACACGCACGGCACACGCACGGCACACACACGGCACACGCACGGCGCACGCACGGCACACACACGGCACACGCACGGCGCACGCACGGCACACACACGGCACACGCACGGCGCACGGCACACGCACGGCACACGCACGGCACACGCACGGCACACGCACGGCACACGCACGGCACACGCACGGCACACACACGGCACACGCACGGCGCACGGCACACGCACGGCACAAGCACGGCACACGGCACACGCACGGCACACGCACGGCGCACGGCACACGCACGGCACACGCACGGCGCACGGCACACGCACGGCACACGCACGGCGCACGGCACACGCACGGCACACGCACGGCACACGCACGGCACACACACGGCACACGCACGGCACACGCACGCACAGCACACGCACGGCACACGGCACACGCACGGCACAAGCACGGCACACGCACGGCACACGCACGGCACACACACGGCACACGCACGGCGCACGGCACACGCACGGCACACGCACGGCACACGCACGGCACACGCACGGCACACGCACGGCACACACACGGCACGCGCACGGCACACGCACGGCACACGCACGGCACATGCACGGCACACGCACGGCACACGCACGCACGGCACACGCACGGCACACGCACGGCACACGCACGGCACACGCACGGCACACGCACGGCACACGCACGGCACACGCACGGCACACGCACGGCACACGCACGGCACACGCACGGCACACGCACGGCACACGCACGGCACACGCACGCACGCACACGCACGGCACACGCACGGCACACGCACGGCACACGCACGGCACATGCACGGCACACGCACGGCACACGCACGCACACGCACGGCGCACGGCACACGCACGGCACACTCACGGCACACTCACGGCACACGCACGGCACGCACGGCACACGCACGGCACACGCACGGCACACGCACGGCACACGCACGGCACACGCACGGCACACGCACGCACGCACACGGACACACGAATACACGGCACACGCACAGACACACGGCACACGCACGGACGCACGCCATTGTTGATTTTGTGTCTTTTTATTTTCACAAGTCATGTTTAGTGTGTAGTTGCTGAATATTAATTTAGCGTGTAGTTGCATACCCTACCTGCCAGTTAGGATATGCATACAGTACTGTAGGCTAATCTGCCTGTAGGCTACAGAACACAGAACCTGCCGAGGCGGACAGAACTATAGTGTCTGTCTACAGAACACAGAACCTGCCGAGGCGGTCAGAACTATAGTGTCTGTCTACAGAACACAGAACCTGCCGAGGCGGACAGAACTATAGTGTCTGTCTACAGAACACAGAACCTGCCGAGGCGGTCAGAACTATAGTGTCTGTCTACAGAACACAGAACCTGCCGAGGCGGACAGAACTAGTGTCTGTCTACAGAACACAGAACCTGCCGAGGCGGTCAGAACTATAGTGTCTGTCTACAGAACACAGAACCTGCCGAGGCGGACAGAACTATAGTGTCTGTCTACAGAACACAGAACCTGCCGAGGCGGACAGAACTAGTGTCTGTCTACAGAACACAGAACCTGCCGAGGCGGTCAGAACTATAGTGTCTGTCTACAGAACACAGAACCTGCCGAGGCGGACAGAACTATAGTGTCTGTCTACAGAACACAGAACCTGCCGAGGCAGACAGAACTAGTGTCTGTCTACATCCACCGCAGCGCACATGTCCTGAATTTAGTTCCGCAGGATGTTGTCCACGACATCAAAGGGTGTCAGGATGTCATGGTATTTGTTCGTGACATAATAATAACACTGATCAGAAACTCACCAAAGCGACTATAGCCTGGTTTAAGGAGTACCAGATGACTCAGTGCGATCATGGAATTTAAACAAGCTCTTCTGTTTATAATCTAAACACTGTGACACGTTTAAAAAGTGTTACAAAGAAGTGCTTAGAACCTAAAGGCTTGGGTTTAGTGTGTATGATCTGTATCAATACTATGTTTAATTAACTAATAATACTGGTTTAATCTCACCTGTGATCTGTATCAATATTATATTTAATTAACAGTTTTCTGAAAAGCTATGTTTCTATGTCAGTCGTTCTTCGATTTTTCAAAAATAGCAGACCTACAAGCTACGAGCTTGTAGGTCTGCTGTTTTTCAATAGCTAAAGCATGACATGATGCTAACACCAAAAGGGGTTCCCGCCCAAAATGGGTTAACTCATAATACTGGTTTAATCTCATCTATGATCTGTATCAATATTATGTTTAATTAACTCATAATACTGGTTTAATCTCATCTGTGATCTGTATCAATATTATGTTTAATTAACTCATAATACTGGTTTAATCTCATCTGTGATCTGTACCAATATTATGTTCAATTAACTCATAATACTGGTTTAATCTCATCTGTGATCTGTATCAATATTATGTTTAATTAACTCATAATACTGGTTTAATCTCATCTGTGATCTGTATCAATATTATGTTTATTTTTTCCAACCAGGGAAGAACCGCGACCCGTCAGAACTGAACATTGTTCTGATCGGGGGAAGAAGGCCAGATAAACTCAGTGGAAAGAGTTCAGTAGGAAACATCATCCTGGGCAGAGAGGCTTTTAGAACAAACACATTAACATCTCAGAGTGTCATGAGACAAGAGTTAGTGTCAGGGAGACAGGTCAGTGTGGTCGACACTCCAGGATGGCAGTCTAATCAGCCCCTAGATCTGACCCCAAAACTCACCCAGTTAGAAATCAAACGGAGTGTGAGTCTGTGTCCTCCAGGACCACATGCCTTTGTCCTAGTGGTCAGATTGGACCTCCCATATACAGGAACAGGGATGTCAGCAGAGGAACATGTGAGATTCCTCCTCAGTGACACAGTGTGGAAACGCACTATTGTGGTGTTCACTGTAGCTGATAAAAACAACATGAGACCTGATCTCATTAGATCTAACTCTGATTTAAGATATCTCACAGAGAAATGTGAAGGTCGCTTCCATGTCCTTGACATCAGTGACAGAGGAGATAGTGGTCAGGTCACAGAGCTGCTGCAGAAGGTAGATCAGATTGTGCAGAGTAATGGTGGTCACTATGAGACAGAAGAACACGTCTCAGAGGAACTGAAGGAGAAGGAGAGAAGTATCCGAAGAAGAGCAGAACAAAGGAGGAAAGACGCCCAGAAACAACCAACTGAACCTCCTCTGGGCCGCGGCTCGTCAGAAAGAGGTAAAAACACTGGATGAATTAATTAATTCATAACTGGCACTTAAACCCATTTAGGCCTGACATCAAAATAAATAAAATGTCTTCTAAATCATGACAGTTTTCTGAAAAACCCATGTTTTTACAGTATACCAGTGGCTTTCATACTATTAAGTACCCGAAATGATCTGTAATTGGCCGCCGACTCCAATCTGAAAATAGCCCCCCCCCCCCCCCACCCCAGAAGCAAATATATGAGTTAAAAACATTCGCTCTGAAAGAATATTCAAAGATTTGCGACACATTTCCAAAACTTTTCAAAAATAGCAGACCTACAAGCTCTTAGCGTGCCACTCTGTGCCGCGCTACGAGCTTGTAGATCTGCTATTTTCCAATAGCTAAAGCATAAAATAATGCTTAACCCATTTAGACCTGATTTTAAAACATTCACTTTGAAAAAATATATATTCAAAGATTTGCGCCACATTTTTACGATTTTTCAAAAATAGCAGACCTACAAGCTCATAGCGCGCCACTCGGTGGCGCGCTATGAGCTTGTAGATCTGCTATTTTTCAATAGCTAAAGCATGACATGATGCTTAGTTAAAACACCAAAAGGGGTTCCCGCCCAGAATGGGTTAAAACACCAAAAGGGGTTCCCGCCCAGAATGGGTTAAAACACCAAAAGGAGTTCCCGCCCAGAATGGGTTAAAACACCAAAAGGAGTTCCCGCCCAGAATGTGTTAAAGGCCATATGGTTGAGCGGAGTTCCTCAGGGCTCTAAACTGGGCAGGAACCCCTTTTGGTGTTAGCATTACGTTATGCTTTAGCTATTGAAAAACAGCAGACCTACAAGCTCGTAGCGCGCCACCGAGTGGCGCGCTACGAGCTTGTAGATCTGCTATTTTTGAAAAATCAAAGAACGACTGACATAGAAACAGGTCAAAATGGGTTAAGTGGTTAAAATAAGAAAAGTTCACCGAAACAGTTGATCTACAAGCTCACAACGCATCACAGTGTGAGGTGTTGTGAGCTTGTAGATCTGCTCTGTTCACTATTTGTCATAATTATAATAATGTGTATATAGGGCTTATACCCACATCCCCATTCTGGGGAAATAGCTGATCTACAAGCTCACAACGTGTCGCGTAGCATCGTGTTGTGAGCTTGTAGATCAGCTATTGTAGGCTAATATATTTAGTGTAGAGTGAAAACATGTAGACGCCTAGTACACTTCCCTGGGGGACTCCACTCAGCTAAGTATAGGGTTGACCTTGTATGTCCAAAACCCTTCCTTTTAGTTAGTATTCTTAAAACGTCTAAAATTTGTAAAAAATAATAATATATATATATATAGCAGATCTACAAGCTCATAACGCAACGCATTGCAATGTGATGTGATCTTGTAGATCATTATTTTCACTATTCTTTTTATTATTATTTATTTTTAAATAGGGACACCTGGGTCAGCGTGTTTAAATATTAACATGAAATACAATAAAATTGTAGATCTTCTATTTTCACTACTTTAGCGTGACACTCCTGTATTGTATTATGAGGCAGGTCGTTAATTTACAGTATTACAGTATTTTGTTATAATGACAAATAGAGAAAACAGCAGATCTACAAGCTCACAGTGTGTCACGTTGAGAAGCAATATGAGCTTGTAGATCGGCTATTGTAGCGTTTTTAAACTAAAACCAAAACGTTGAAGATGTTAAACAAAGTGAAAGTAAACAATGTTTTCTCTGACAGGACGGACCGACCTCAGGATTGTGGTGTTGGGAAGGCAGTTCTCTGGGAAGAGTTCAGCAGGAAACACCATTCTGACAGGAAGTGGTTTTAAAGCAGGTCAGAGGTCAGCGCAGTGTGAGGTGAGACAGGGCAGCGTAGCAGGGAGACAGGTGACAGTGGTGGACTCACCAGGCTGGTGGTACAACCATCCACTACAGGACACCTCAGAGATGGGCAAACTGGAGATCCAGGACAGTGTGTGTCACTGTCCTCCTGGACCACATGCTGTTCTTCTGGCCGTTCCTCTTCGTGAAGCATTCACCAAAGAAATGAGAGTAGCCGTAGAGGAACACATGAGCCTTCTGCCACAGAACCTCTGGAGTCACGCTATAGCCCTGTTCACCTATGGAGACCGTCTGGGAGAACGAAGCATTGAGCAGCACATTGAGGCTGAAGGAGAAGACCTCCGCTGGCTTCTTGACCGATGTGGGAACAGGTACCATGTCTTCAACAACCAGAAGAGAGATGACAGTCAGGTCACACAGCTTCTGGAGAAGATAGATGAGATGTTGTCAGGAAACACAGGTGGACACTGTGAAGTTGAGAAGATGTCAGCGAGGAAGAGGAACATGGAGGAACGTGTCCAGACACTGACCAGGAAACTGACCGCCCTGAAAGCTCTCTGTGAAGGTGAGCTGTCTGTCTGTCTGTCTGTCTGTCTGTCTGTCTGTCTGTCTGTCTGTCTGTCTGTCTGTCTGTCTGTCTGTCTGTCTGTCTGTCTGTCTGTCTGTAATTTTGGACTTACAACTACCACAATATGTAAGTGTTGTACAATACATTTACATGTTATTGTACTTACAGGGGTCCTTGAGGGTTAGGGTTAAGGGGTAAGGACCCCCAGGGGTCCTTGAGGGTTAGGGTTAAGGGCTAAGGACCCCCAGGGGTCCTTGAGGGTTAGGGTTAACCCATTCTGACCTGAGATCAGATTCATACGAGGTTTCCACTGGACACACACTGGTCTTGATTAACCCATTCTGACCCGAGATCAGATTCTAAAAATGTCAGTCGTTCTTCGATTTGTCAAAAATAGCAGACCTACAAGCTCGTAGCGCGCCACTCGGTGGCGCGCTATGAGCTTGTAGATCTGCTATTTTTCAATAGCTAAAGCATAACGTGATGCTAAACACCAAAATGGGTTCCCGTTCAGAATGGGTTAAGGGCTAAGGACCCCCAGGGGTCCTTGAGGGGTTTCCAGGGGGTCCCACTGCAACATGTTCCATAATGTTATATGTTGGTTAGTCATAAATAGCAGATCTACAAGCTTGCAGTGCATCACTTCACTTAGAAAATATTTGAAATATATTAGCTTTTTTAACAGAAATCTTCTCTTTTGGGGGTCCCTGACACACAGAACACTCTCACATGGGGGTCCCTGACACAGAACACTCACATGGGGGTCCCTGACACAGAACACTCTCACACGGGGGTCCCTGACACAGAACACTCTCACACGGGGGTCCCTGACACACAGAACACTCACCTGGGGGTCCCTGACACACAGAACACTCACATGGGGGTCCCTGACACACAGAACACTCACCTGGGGGTCCCTGACACACAGAACACTCTCACATGGGGGTCCCTGACACACAGAACACTCTCACATGGGGGTCCCTGACACACAGAACACTCTCACATGGTGGTCCCTGACACACAGAACACTCTCACATGGGGGTCCCTGACACAGAACACTCTCACATGGGGGTCCCTGACACACAGAACACTCTCACATGGGGGTCCCTGACACAGAACACTCTCACATGGGGGTCCCTGACACACAGAACACTCTCACATGGGGGTCCCTGACACACAGAACACTCACCTGGGGGTCCCTGACACACAGAACACTCTCACATGGGGGTCCCTGACACACAGAACACTCTCACATGGGGGTCCCTGACACACAGAACACTCTCACATGGGGGTCCCTGACACACAGAACACTCTCACATGGGGGTCCCTGACACACAGAACACTCTCACATGGGGGTCCCTGACACAGAACACTCTCACATGGGGGTCCCTGACACAAAATAGTTTGAGAAACACTGCTTTACGCCTGTGTGTGTGTGTGTGTGTGTGTGTGTGTGTGTGTGTGTGTGTGTGTGTGTGTGTGTGTGTGTGTGTGTGTGTGTGTGTGTGTGTGTGTGTGTGTGTGTGTGTGTCAGGAGAACATCAGAGTCTATCAGATGTCAGGGTGGTGTTGGCTGGAGGGAAGCAGGCTGACAGGAACAGAGCTGGAAACAAGATTCTGCAGGATGATGTGTTTACAGTAACTCCATGGAAGGTGAGTAATAATTATGATCTGAATGAGATGTTATAATGAATGATCTCACAGTAAACAGTGAAGACCTTAAATATGCATGTTTTATGATGATAATGTGAAAGTATCTGCTGTCATCAGTGGTGTAACGGTGATTTTTCATTTCGGTACCACGGTCACGCACACGCACGCAGTGGCGTGCACAGACACTTTGAGGGGCAGCTGCTCAAGTGAAACAAAAGGGCACCTTATCTGGCCCGTGGAACCACCAGCTGCAGCGAGCTGCCGCCTGACTTAATAGTATGATAGATAAGAATTGATATGCGCGCTGGAAGGTATTTATACCAGGGGGGGCTGAAGGGTGGGGGGGGAATTGCGCGATATTTCGGGTCTTATTCGGGTATAATTGGCCTAATAATGACTTATTTAGGACCTAGCACCGCCGCATCATGTACACAACTACACACACACACACACACACACACACACACACACACACACACACACACACACACACACACACACACACACCATCTATCTCTCTGGAAGAAGCTGAATATGAACGGTGCGGCCGCACCGAGAGTTCCAAAGCACCCAACACACCCAAGTCCTGCACAGCGCACAAGAAATAACACACACACACACACACACACACACACACACACACACACACACACACACACACACAGAGCCGTATCCAGTACTTCACAGATGGAAGGGTCCAATTGCTACCGGCCCACATGCACGGGCGAAGAAAATTGGGTATTTCCAATTATAATGTCGTTATTTTCGGGTCAAAAACGGGTCAGCACAGCAGAAATAGCGAGAGATAGAGAGTGAGAGAGACGCGTCTCTCTATCGCGCGTTAAAGAGAGAGAGAGGGGGGGGGGGGTGGGGGTCTCATTAGCATCAAGCTAAGCGTACGTTCGTTCCATATAAATGACACATCGCTCATGGGGCTCCAGGCAGCGACCTGGGTGGTTTTATTTATTGTCACCTGGCTGGCTGCTTGTGGTCACGACCGTGCAGCCTTTTGGACCGGGTCCGTCATTCGTGAGAATGTAAGAAGTCAGAAGCCATTCCTGCGAAATTCTGCCCTTTCAAGTTTCAACTTCTTCCCTTCGGAGGGAGGGGCACTATGCCTCCCGTGTGGGTGGGTGTGGGTGTGTGTGTGTGTGTGCGTGTGTGTGGACACTGGACAGTCACACACACATACAACGTCATGACAAATTTATAAATAAATATATTATAAGCTTTTAATCCAGAATTGATCGATGTCACCATGGGCCACATACTATACACGTACAAATAATACAAAACAAGAAAAAAAGGTGTACCAAATGGACTTGACAAAAGGGCATGTTGGTCCAGAGAGGGCCACTAGGGGGTGCTCAAGCACCGCCTAGCGTCTACGTGTGCACGCCCCTGCACGCACGCACGTGCACTCAAACACATACATGCACGTGCACTCGCACGCCTACATGTGTGCTTAGCATGTGCACAGAACTGCTGATACCCTAAGCCTATATTGTTTCTAGTGTATGAGACACACACACACACACACACACACACACACGCCCGCGCACGCACGCACACACACACACACACACACGCACGCACACACACACACACACTGAGTCATGTGCTGTGCTGTGTTGCTTACATTACGTCTCATAGCAACAGCAACATGTTTAGATCTTGCAGATCTAAAAGCTCACAACGTGCTGCATGTCAACGTGTTTTGAGCTTGTAGATCTGCTAAAGCTGTAGCCAAAGTATAAAATAGGGCTTAAGGCCAAGACAAGTCTTGGAATAATAATAATAATAATAATAATAATATAGTCACAATACCAAACATAGAAGTCCACATTATGCAGAAATTAACATTTCACAATCATATTATTGGATTGTAATTCATATTATTATTATGATGTATTCATGACTTTAATGTTATAATCAATAACACATTAATGTATTCATCACTTTAATGTTATAATCAATAACACATTAATGTATTCCTCACTTTAATGTTATAATCAATAACACATTAGTGTATTCATCATTTTTAGGTTACTGATCATGGTATGCGGGGGTGGATAGATTAAACTATAAATGTATATCATAATTGATCAGTTATTATTATTATTATTATGACTAACATACAGTTAACCTCATATTCCAGGAGTTTAAAACCCAGCCTAAACTGACAGAATGTGTCAGAGAACAGAGACGAGTTGCTGACAGAAAAGTGAGTGTGGTGATGTGTCCAGACTGGTCGACTACACCTCCATCCCAGAAGACCAAAGACGTCCTTCTACACGGTGTGACTCTGTGTTCTCCTGGACCCCACGCTGTCCTGGTGATGGTCGATGTGAAGTCCAGATTCTGTGAAGCTGACAGGAGATCAGTGGAGGAACACATGGAGCTGCTGGGGCACACAGTCTGGAGACACGCTCTGGTTCTGTTCATGTTTGGATGGTGGCTGGGAGGGAGACGTGTTGAGGAGTACATCGAGGCTGAAGGAGAACCTCTGAGGAGGATCCTGGAGAAATGTGGCTACAGGTACCATGTTCTACATGGTGTCAAGTGGGACATTTCAGAGGTAACACAGCTGATGGAGAAAACAGAAGACATGGTGGCGAGGAACGGAGGACACTTTGAAACTTCAGGACACTTCAAGGTGGGACGAGAAGAAGAATGGAAGAAGAGAGAAGGAGCGATGAGAGAGAGGATGCTGAGGTTCGTGGTGACGGAGCCAGAAGATCCAACCCATGAGACAAGACCGAAGACACTGTTTGAAAGACTGACAAGAAAGAAGACATTAACAGTAGAAGAATGGAACCGACGAGAAGATGATTGGAAGAAGAGAGAAGGAGCGACGAGAGAGAGGATGGGAGAGAGGATGCTGAGGTTCGTGGCGACGGAGCCAGAAGATCCAACCCTGCCAGAAGAATGGAAGAAGAGAGAGCAGGAGATGAGCGAGAGGATGCTGAGGTTCGTGATGACGGAGCCAGAAGATGCAACCCCGTCGGCTGGTAGTAGATGGACCAGCATGGAAGATAGTGAGTATCAGTCAGTAGAATGGATCTGCTAACAGACGTCTGGAGATGTCTGGAGGAAACCTCACAACTCCATTTGTGAGGTTTTTGTCTGCTGTAACAGCTAACTCCACCACCTCTCCCCCTCTAAAACTGTCTGCTAAAGCAGCTAACTCCACCACCTCTCCCCCTCTAAAACTGTCTGTTAAAACAGCTAACTCCTCCACCTCTCCCCCTCTCAAACTGTCTGCTATAAAGCAGCTAACTCCATCACCTCTCCCCCTCTCAAACTGTCTGCTAAGGCATCTAACTCCACCCCCTCTCCCCCTCTAAAACTGTCTGTTAAAACAGCTAACTCCTCCACCTATCTCCTTCTCAAACTGTCTGCTATAAAGCAGCTAACTCCACCACCTCTCCCCCTCTCAAATTGTCTGCTAAAGCAGCTAACTCCATCCACCTCTCTCCTTCTAAAACTGTCTGCCAAGCCAGCTAACTCCACCACCTCTCCCCCTCTCAAACTGTCTGCTATAAAGCAGCTAACTCCACCACCTCTCCCCCTCTCAAACTGTCTGCTAAAGCAGCTAACTCCATCCACCTCTCTCCTTCTAAAACTGTCTGCTAAAGCAGCTAACTCCACCACCTCTCCCCCTCTAAAACTGTCTGCTAAAGCAGCTTAGTTGTAGTTTTATGTTCTTGTATTTTCATCATTGTAAATGTCTCGTTGCAGCGCCATCTGAGACAGGAAGTTTACACGGCTGGTCACCTGACAAGATTTCATCCTCGCGTCGTGGATCAATAGCGCCCTCTTCAGGACACGGCAGCTGGTTCACTGACGAGGCTTCGTCCTCACGTCGTGGATCAATAGCGCCCTCTTCAGGATACGGCAGCTGGTTCACTGACGAGGCTTCGTCCTCGCGTCCTGGATCAATAGCGCCCTCTTCAGGATACGACAGCATGAGCCAGGCCTCTGACAGAGTTTCATTAATGAAGAAGATGTTTCAGAGACGGAAAGGAAAGCAAAGATTGACCGAAGAAGACTGGAGAACACGAGAAGATCAATGGAGGTGGAGAGAGCAGGAGATGATTGACATGATGGTGGCGTCTGTGGTGATGGAGCCAGAGGATCCAAGAAGAACCAGCATGGACCTCAGTCCTCCAAGCAGTGAGTATCAATATCATTTGATCTACTAACCTCGTCCCACTACTAATCGAGGACCTCCCTCTAGGGGAGACGCCCGAGAGGCATCCTAACCAGATGCCTTAAGGACCTCCCTAGGGAGACGCCCGAGAGGCATCCTAACCAGATGCCTTGAGGACCTCCCTAGGGAGACGCCCGAGAGGCATCCTAACCAGATGCCTTAAGGACCTCCCTAGGGAGACGCCCGAGAGGCATCCTAACCAGATGCCTTGAGGACCTCCCTAGGGAGACGCCCGAGAGGCATCCTAACCAGATGCCTTTAGGACCTCCCTAGGGAGACGCCCGAGAGGCATCCTAACCAGATGCCCCGAGGACCTCCCTATAGGGAGACGCCCGAGAGGCATACTAACCAGATGCCTTTAGGACCTCCCTAGGGAGACGCCCGAGAGGCATCCTAACCAGATGCCCCGAGGACCTCCCTATAGGGAGACGCCCGAGAGGCATCCTAACCAGATGCCCCGAGGACCTCCCTAGGGAGACGCCCGAGAGGCATCCTAACCAGATGCCTTGAGGACCTCCCTAGGGAGACGCCCGAGAGGCATCCTAACCAGATGCCCCGAGGACCTCCCTATAGGGAGACGCCCGAGAGGCATCCTAACCAGATGCCTTGAGGACCTCCCTAGGGAGACGCCCGAGAGGCATCCTAACCAGATGCCTCGAGGACCTCCCTATAGGGAGACGCCCGAGAGGCATCCTAACCAGATGCTTTGAGGACCTCCCTAGGGAGACGCCCCAGAGGCATCCTAACCAGATGCCTCGAGGACCTCCCTATAGGGAGACGCCCGAGAGGCATCCTAACCAGATGCTTTGAGGACCTCCCTAGGGAGACGCCCCAGAGGCATCCTAACCAGATGCCTCGAGGACCTCCCTATAGGGAGACGCCCGAGAGGCATCCTAACCAGATGCTTTGAGGACCTCCCTAGGGAGACGCCCCAGAGGCATCCTAACCAGATGCCTCGAGGACCTCCCTAGGGAGACGCCCCAGAGGCATCCTAACCAGATGAACCACCCTAAGCTGCTCCTTTCCAGGCGAAGGAGCGGCGACTCTACTCCGAGTCTCCCTCGCGTGACTGAACTTCTCGCCCTATCTCTGATGAATTGAACATGGTGGACCCTGTTGTAACTTGTATGAATGTACCCGTTCTGCAAACTGATAAAAACACTCAATCAATGTCCATTCCAGTAGCGAAGGTATATTTTCACTGATGCGCCTTATTCAAGTTAAATGACCAACAGGAAGTTAGCTGAGTTGAGCTACCAGACGTTAGCTCACGCATAAGCAATCCTATCGCGGGACGATCGCGGATTTGTGGATCACCCGAGGCATGATTTTATCTTTAACCGCGTTCAGAATCGGACGTAAATAAAGCTTGTTTTGAATCTGGGATTGAGATAAAAGTCTATCGCTAAACTGATGTGTTAAGACCTGAGGCCCATTCTACAAATGCCTTCTATATATAATTTCCTTCGTCTGCCAAGGACCCCCAACATCATATATATTTGGCAGTGGACCCCCATAAGACCTCTTTTTGTGCCAGCTAGGGACCCCCATCAGACCTTCTTTTTGTGCCAGCTAGGGACCCCCATCAGACCTTCTTTTTGTGCCAGCTAGGGACCCCCATAAGACCTCTTTTTGTGCCAGCTAGGGACCCCCATCAGACCTTCTTATTGTGCCAGCTAGGGACCCCCATCAGACCTTTATGTGCCAGCTAGGGACCCCCATCAGACCTTCTTTTTGTTCCAGCTAGGGACCCCCATCAGACCTTTTTGTGCCAGCTAGGGACCCCGCAAGAGATGATTAGTACAAAATAAATAAAACAAAATCGTTAATATTAAAAAATCACTTTTTTTAAATAGCAGATGTTGTTGTCCAGCAGGGGGAGTGGTTCTACCAGGCTACAGATGTACAGCTTGCAGAGTAAATCCAGTGATTGGTGGAACGCCATGTAAACGTCTTGCTGTCTTGTGTTCCAGTGATTGGTGGAACGCCATCTGAGGCAGGAATGTCACCTGCCAACAAGGTTTCCGATTGGCTGAAGATACATCCTGGAACAATAGCGTCCTCTTCAGGAGCTGATGTCACGACTGAAGCTCCTCCCCAGCCAATAGTGTCCTCTTCAGGAGCTGATGTCACGACTGTAGCTCCTCCTCAGCCAATCGCGTCCCCTTCAGGAGCTGATGTCACGACTGTAGCTCCTCCCCAGCCAATAGCGTCCCCTTCAGGAGCTGATGTCACGACTGTAGCTCCTCCCCAGCCAATAGCGTCCTCTTCAGGAGCTGATGTCACGACTGTAGCTCCTCCTCAGCCAATCGCGTCCTCTTCAGGAGCTGATGTCACGACTGTAGCTCCTCCTCAGCCAATAGCGTCCTCTTCAGGAGCTGATGTCACGACTGAAGCTCCTCCCCAGCCAATCGCGTCCTCTTCAGGAGCTGATGTCACGACTGTAGCTCCTCCCCAGCCGGTGAGAGATGAGGATTTACTTTGACATCAGTCACACACATTACCATACATAATGATTATTATAATAATAATAATTATTACATTTATCACATTACCATACATATGATTATTATTATAATAATTATTACATTTATCACATTACCATACATATGATTATTATTATAATTATTACATTTATCACATTACCATACATATGATTATTATTATAATAATTATTATTACATTTATCACATTACCATACATATGATTATTATAATAATTATTATTACATTTATCACATTACCATACATATGATTATTATTATAATAATAATTATTATTATTACATTTATCACATTACCTTATAATTATTATTATAATAATTATAATAATTATTACATTTATCACATTACCATACATATGATTATTATAATAATAATTATTATTACATTTATCACATTACCATACATATGATTATTATTATAATAATTATTATTATTATTACATTTATCACATTACCTTATAATTATTATTATAATAATTATAATAATTATTACATTTATCACATTACCATACATATGATTATTATTATAATAATTATATCTTGTCTATTATTATTATTATTACTTACTTACTTACTAAGTAATAGTTTCGCCCGGTTCGTATGCACCGTCCCAGCCAACCCGCCACTTTTGATGCGTATGCACCGTCCCAGCAAACTGTGCCTGATTTTCTGGGACCAGATTACATGGTGTGTGTATATGTATAACTAGCTCTCAATGATGACGTAAGAAATATGTGGATTAAAGGACCCAATGCCAGAGTGTAATTGGTTTTCGATGGTGACGTAATGACGATATGTTTTAGTGTTGGGAAGATTAAAGGTAATGCTCCTGTGTATACATGTATGTAATCTGACACCACTGCCGTATCAGGTACAATTTACAAGTGGCGGGACGGCTGGGACGGTGCGTACGGCGCAAAGTAACCACAGTATACCGCTAATCAATTTACAAATTACATATAGTATATGTAATTGGTTGACAGTTTGTAGCCGTCGAAAGTACTTGTGCGCTCTGCTTGCGCACTAGTTGGCCATTTATGGCCTACTAGTGTGCAACAAGCAAGTATGCACTCGACAGAGTGCAGTTCTAGTTATTATTATTATTATTATTATTATTATTATTATTATTATTATTATTGTTGTTGTTGTTATATTTAGACTGGCTGAATCTGACTGAAAATTCTCTTTTATGATTTGCCTCTTCATTCTCAGGGTGTAAACATGTCTTCAGAGCAAGAGGAGGAGGAAGATTCTGGTAAGAGAAGAGACATATTAACACCCTGAGCGACGAGATCGAAAATCTTAAGTTTCAGCCACATCCGGGATAACATCCGGTCCGTCGCTAAATGTTCTGATTTAATGGATTAAATTACCCTGGGCGTTCGGGGTGTTTTTTTACACTGAGCCTGTGTCTGTGGTCCACTAACTGTCCTCTGTGTTTTATACTGACTGTATCCTCCTGTGTGTCTGTGGTCCACTAACTGTCCTCTGTGTTTTATACTGACTGTATCCTCCTGTGTGTCTGTGGTCCACTAACTGTCCTCTGTGTTGATACTGACTGTAGCCTCCTGTGTGTCTGTGGTCCACTAACTGTCCTCTGTGTTTTATACTGACTGTATCCTCCTGTGTGTCTGTGGTCCACTAACTGTCCTCTGTGTTTTATACTGACTGTATCCTCCTGTGTGTCTGTGGTCCACTAACTGTCCTCTGTGTTTTATACTGACTGTATCCTCCTGTGTGTCTGTGGTCCATTAACTGTCCTCTGTGTTTTATACTGACTGTATCCTCCTGTGTGTCTGTGGTCCATTAACTGTCCTCTGTGTTTTATACTGACTGTATCCTCCTGTGTGTCTGTGGTCCACTAACTGTCCTCTGTCCTCTCTAGAACTAGAAGATGCATCTCAAGGGCCTTTCCTTTAAATAACATTTAATTACATATGAGTTCAGCGATAAGGGGTGTTGGTTAAGATAAGGGGTAACAGGTGTTGGTGTGAAGAATACAACGTGATTAAGATAAGGGGTAACAGGTGTTGGTGCTAAGAATACAACGTGATTAAGATAAGGGGTAACAGGTGTTGGTGTGAAGAATACAACGTGATTAAGATAAGGGGTAACAGGTGTTGGTGTGAAGAATACAACGTGATTAAGATAAGGGGTAACAGTTGTTGGTGCTAAGAATACAACGTGATTAAGATAAGGGGTAACAGGTGTTGGTGTGAAGAATACAACGTGATTAAGATAAGGGGTAACAGGTGTTGGTGCTAAGAATACAACGTGATTAAGATAAGGGGTAACAGGTGTTGGTGCTAAGAATACAACGTGATTAAGATAAGGGGTAACAGGTGTTGGTGTGAAGAATACAACGTGATTAAGATAAGGGGTAACAGGTGTTGGTGTGAAGAATACAACGTGATTAAGATAAGGGGTAACAGGTGTTGGTGCTAAGAATACAACGTGATTAAGATAAGGGGTAACAGGTGTTGGTGTGAAGAATACAACGTGATTAAGATAAGGGGTAACAGGTGTTGGTGCTAAGAATACAACGTGATTAAGATAAGGGGTAACAGGTGTTGGTGCTAAGAATACAACGTGATTAAGATAAGGGGTAACAGGTGTTGGTGCTAAGAATACAACGTGATTAAGATAAGGGGTAACAGGTGTTGGTGTGAAGAATACAACGTGATTAAGATAAGGGGTAACAGGTGTTGGTGCTAAGAATACAACGTGATTAAGATAAGGGGTAACAGGTGTTGGTGTGAAGAATACAACGTGATTAAGATAAGGGGTAACAGGTGTTGGTGTGAAGAATACAACGTGATTAAGATAAGGGGTAACAGGTGTTGGTGTGAAGAATACAACGTGATTAAGATAAGGGGTAACAGGTGTTGGTGTGAAGAATACAACGTGATTAAGATAAGGGGTAACAGGTGTTGGTGTGAAGAATACAACGTGATTAAGATAAGGGGTAACAGGTGTTGGTGTGAAGAATACAACGTGATTAAGATAAGGGGTAACAGGTGTTGGTGCTAAGAATACAACGTGATTAAGATAAGGGGTAACAGGTGTTGGTGCTAAGAATACAACGTGATTAAGATAAGGGGTAACAGGTGTTGGTGCTAAGAATACAACGTGATTAAGATAAGGGGTAACAGGTGTTGGTGCTAAGAATACAACGTGATTAAGATAAGGGGTAACAGGTGTTGGTGTGAAGAATACAACGTGATTAAGATAAGGGGTAACAGGTGTTGGTGCTAAGAATACAACGTGATTAAGATAAGGGGTAACAGGTGTTGGTGTGAAGAATACAACGTGATTAAGATAAGGGGTAACAGGTGTTGGTGCTAAGAATACAACGTGATTAAGATAAGGGGTAACAGGTGTTGGTGTGAAGAATACAACGTGATTAAGATAAGGGGTAACAGGTGTTGGTGCTAAGAATACAACGTGATTAAGATAAGGGGTAACAGGTGTTGGTGTGAAGAATACAACGTGATTAAGATAAGGGGTAACAGGTGTTGGTGTGAAGAATACAACGTGATTAAGATAAGGGGTAACAGGTGTTGGTGTGAAGAATACAACGTGATTAAGATAAGGGGTAACAGGTGTTGGTGTGAAGAATACAACGTGATTAAGATAAGGGGTAACAGGTGTTGGTGTGAAGAATACAACGTGATTAAGACAACTAAACTTTTCCTCTTTAATGTCGTTCCTGCAGAGCTGAAGAAGACCGATCTGGATGACGATGGTACTGATATATTAGAGACTTTAACCAATCAATCAATCAATCAATCAATCAATCAATAATGTAATGTCATGAACTGTTGTCCTGTGTGTCTCCAGATGACTTGTGTAAATATAGTGTAACTGTTGTCCTGTGTGTCTCCAGATGACTTGTGTAAATATAGTGTAACTGTTGTCCTGTGTGTCTCCAGATGACTTGTACTCCAGATCATGCTGTGAAAAATGCCACCACGTCGAGCAGGTCAGAATCTGAATGTCTTTATTGTTGTTCATTGTACGAAACAAACACGGAATGGAGTAGCAATCCAGCTCAGTGCATGTAACACCCATAGACTCAGTGCATTTAACACCCATAGACTCAGTGCATTTAACACCCATAGACTCAGTGCATGTAACACCCATAGACTCAGTGCATTTAACACCCATAGACTCAGTGCATGTAACACCCATAGACTCAGTGCATGTAACACCCATAGACCCCAGCTCAGTGCATGTAACACCCATAGACTCAGTGCATGTAACACCCATAGACTCAGTGCATTTAACACCCATAGACTCAGTGCATGTAACACCCATAGACTCAGTGCATGTAACACCCATAGACCCCAGCTCAGTGCATGTAACACCCATAGACTCAGTGCATGTAACACCCATAGACTCAGTGCATGTAACACCCATAGACTCAGTGCATGTAACACCCATAGACTCAGTGCATTTAACACCCATAGACTCAGTGCATTTAACACCCATAGACTCAGTGCATGTAACACCCATAGACTCAGTGCATGTAACACCCATAGACCCAGTGCATTTAACACCCATAGACCCAGTGCATTTAACACCCATAGACTCAGTGCATGTAACACCCATAGACTCAGTGCATGTAACACCCATAGACTCAGTGCATGTAACACCCATAGACTCAGTGCATGTAACACCCATAGACTCAGTGCATGTAACACCCATAGACCCAGTGCATTTAACACCCATAGACCCAGTGCATTTAACACCCATAGACCCAGTGCATTTAACACCCATAGACTCAGTGCATGTAACACCCATAGACTCAGTGCATTTAACACCCATAGACTCAGTGCATGTAACACCCATAGACTCAGTGCATTTAACACCCATAGACTCAGTGCATGTAACACCCATAGACTCAGTGCATTTAACACCCATAGACTCAGTGCATGTAACACCCATAGACTCAGTGCATTTAACACCCATAGACTCAGTGCATGTAACACCCATAGACTCAGTGCATTTAACACCCATAGACTCAGTGCATTAACACCCATAGACTCAGTTCATTTAACACCCATAGACTCAGTGCATTTAACACCCATAGACTCAGTGCATTTAACACCCATAGACTCAGTGCATTTAACACCCATAGACTCAGTGCATGTAACACCCATAGACCAGTGCATTTAACACCCATAGACTCAGTGCATGTAACACCCATAGACTCAGTGCATTTAACACCCATAGACTCAGTGCATGGAACACCCATAGACTCAGTGCATGTAACACCCATAGACTCAGTGCATTTAACACCCATAGACTCAGTGCATTTAACACCCATAGACTCAGTGCATGTAACACCCATAGACTCAGTGCATTTAACACCCATAGACTCAGTGCATGTAACACCCATAGACTCAGTGCATTTAACACCCATAGACTCAGTGCATGTAACACCCATAGACTCAGTGCATTTAACACCCATAGACTCAGTGCATGTAACACCCATAGACTCAGTGCATTTAACACCCATAGACTCAGTGCATTTAACACCCATAGACTCAGTTCATTTAACACCCATAGACTCAGTGCATTTAACACCCATAGACTCAGTGCATTTAACACCCATAGACTCAGTGCATTTAACACCCATAGACTCAGTGCATGTAACACCCATAGACTCAGTGCATGTAACACCCATAGACTCAGTGCATGTAACACCCATAGACTCAGTGCATGTAACACCCATAGACTCAGTGCATGGAACACCCATAGACTCAGTGCATGTAACACCCATAGACTCAGTGCATTTAACACCCATAGACTCAGTGCATTTAACACCCATAGACTCAGTGCATGTAACACCCATAGACTCAGTGCATTTAACACCCATAGACTCAGTGCATTTAACACCCATAGACTCAGTGCATGTAACACCCATAGACTCAGTGCATTTAACACCATAGACTCAGTGCATTCAACACCCATAGACACTTTTCATTGTGCGTATACAGTATGGACAGCATGCATGGGTGTTGGTGATCCTTAATGGTGTTTTATTATATAGATATTCCACTGCCGGATGATTCATGATAAGTACTTTTTAATGCATGAAGGGCCTTTCAAACGGGCCGTGATGAACACACGCGTTGTCAGGTCTGTTGAGGAGCGGCGCCACAACGCAAGCGTGACGAAAAAAGAGCTTAACAGAATCCAGGTCTGGTGAGTCGGGGGGGGGGGCAGCACGCAACAAATTAACGGGACCGCGCTCACGTAAATACGCTTGCGTTGTCGCGCCGCGACTTCTCCGCGCAAATACGCAGGTCTCACTGAAAAAGGAACTATAGGCTGTGTTTTATCGCTCCCCGTTTGAATGCTTTTTGTTCTTGTTTAATGTTAAATCCCTCTCGATTAAGAGCGTCTGCTAAATGCCTAAATTGTATTTGTAATTTCCCTCCCTCCCTCCCTCCCTCCCTCCCTCCCTGCCTTCCTGTCTGCCTGCCTGTCCGCCTGTCCAGAGCTACGGCAGTGAGATGCTCATCCCTCGGAAACTGTCCAGAGGACGCCTGCAGTGAGTCTGAAGTCACTTTGACGTCATCTGTTGATCTGCTTTCATACTGGAGACTAGTACACTGTAGAGAACCCCCACTGCCACTAGAGGCCGCTATCCTCCCGCGTCATATTCTTTCCATTGAAAATCACTTTGACTCTGAATCTGCTTATTCATTATATTCGTATTACTTATACGACTGTGTGTGTGTGTGTGTGTGTGTGTGTGTGTGTGTGTGTGTGTGTGTGTGTGTGTGTGTGTGTGTGTGTGTGTGTGTGTGTGTGTGTGTGTGTGTGTGTGTGTGTGTGTGCGTGTGCGCGCGTGTGTGCGTGCGCTCCTTAGGGCTCAGCTGGAAGGACCGGGCACATACGAGTGTGTGTTGACAGGCTTGATATTCGAGGCGTTGGAGCGAGTTCTGGTGTCTACTCCATCCTCTCCTGGTCCAAGTTCAACGCCTTGGTCCAGAACCCCTGGAGGGTTGCTGGGCCCATATTCAACATACAGACCGTGGACAAGGATCCTTCTGCCCTCAAGTCCATCCAGCTCCCCCACCCCCTGTGCCTGGCTGGTGAGAACATGTATTATATACTGTACACCCCCCCCCCCCACCCCCTGTGCCTGGCTGGTGAGAACATGTATTATATACTGTACCCCCCCCACCCCCTGTGCCTGGCTGGTGAGAACATGTATTATATACTGTACCCCCCCCCCCCACCCCCTGTGCCTGGCTGGTGAGAACATGTATTATATACTGTACCCCCCCCCCCCACTCCCTGTGCCTGGCTGGTGAGAACATGTATTATATACTGTACCCCCCCCCCCCCCACCCCCCTGTGCCTGGCTGGTGAGAACATGTATTATATACTGTACACCCCCCCCCCCCCACCCCCTGTGCCTGGCTAGTGAGAACATGTATTAGTGACTGTACACCCCCCCCCCCCCCCCCACTCCCTGTGCCTGGCTGGTGAGAACATGTATTATATACTGTACCCCCCCCCCCCACCCCCTGTGCCTGGCTGGTGAGAACATGTATTATATACTGTACACCCCCCCCCCCCCCCACCCCCTGTGCCTGGCTGGTGAGAACATGTATTATATACTGTACCCCCCCCCCCCCCCCCACCCCCTGTGCCTGGCTGGTGAGAACATGTATTATATACTGTACACCCCCCCCCCCCCCACCCCCTGTGCCTGGCTGGTGAGAACATGTATTATATACTGTACACCCCCCCCCCCCACCCCCTGTGCCTGGCTGGTGAGAACATGTATTATATACTGTACACCCCCCCCCCCCCACTCCCTGTGCCTGGCTGGTGAGAACATGTATTATATACTGTACACCCCCCCCCCCCCACCCCCTGTGCCTGGCTGGTGAGAACATGTATTATATACTGTACACCCCCCCCCCCACTCCCTGTGCCTGGCTGGTGAGAACATGTATTATATACTGTACCCCCCCCCCCCCCCCCCACCCCCTGTGTCTGGCTGGTGAGAACATGTATTATATACTGTACCCCCCCCCCACCCCCTGTGCCTGGCTGGTGAGAACATGTATTATATACTGTACACCCCCCCCCCCACTCCCTGTGCCTGGCTGGTGAGAACATGTATTATATACTGTACCCCCCCCCCCCCACTCCCTGTGCCTGGCTGGTGAGAACATGTATTATATACTGTACCCCCCCCCCCCCCACTCCCTGTGCCTGGCTGGTGAGAACATGTATTATATACTGTACCCCCCCCCCCCCACTCCCCTGTGCCTGGCTGGTGAGAACATGTATTATATACTGTACCCCCCCCCCCCCCCCCCCACTCCCTGTGCCTGGCTGGTGAGAACATGTATTATATACTGTACCCCCCCCCCCCACCCCCTGTGCCTGGCTGGTGAGAACATGTATTATATACTGTACACCCCCCCCCCCACCCCCTGTGCCTGGCTGGTGAGAACATGTATTAGTGACTGTACAACTAAACATCTTCCTTGGACAAACCACTTAAGTGATATTTCTGTTACACTATTCTTTAGACTTGTTTGTCCTCCGTTCATTCATTCATGATTTCTTGTCTCTATAAAACTGTCCCTCCATCCATTCCTCCTCCTCACTGTCCTCACTATAAAACTGTCCCTCCATCCATTCCTCCTCCTCCTCACTGTCCTCACTATAAAACTGTCCCTCCATCCATTCCTCCTCCTCCTCACTGTCCTCACTATAAAACTGTCCCTCCATCCATTCCTCCTCCTCCTCACTGTCCTCACTATACAACTGTCCCTCCATCCATTCCTCCTCCTCACTGTCCTCACTATAAAACTGTCCCTCCATCCATTCCTCCTCCTCACTGTCCTCACTATAAAACTGTCCCTCCATCCATTCCTCCTCCTCACTGTCCTCACTATAAAACTGTCCCTCCATCCATTCCTCCTCCTCACTGTCCTCACTATAAAACTGTCCCTCCATCCATTCCTCCTCCTCACTGTCCTCACTATAAAACTGTCCCTCCATCCATTCCTCCTCCTCCTCACTGTCCTCACTATAAAACTGTCCCTCCATCCATTCCTCCTCCTCCTCACTGTCCTCACTATAAAACTGTCCCTCCATCCATTCCTCCTCCTCCTCACTGTCCTCACTATAAAACTGTCCCTCCATCCATTCCTCCTCCTCCCTCACTGTCCTCACTATAAAACTGTCCCTCCATCCATTCCTCCTCCTCCTCACTGTCCCTCACTATAAAACTGTCCATCCATCCACTCCTCCTCCTCCACTGTCCTCACTATAAAACTGTCCCTCCATCCATCCATTCCTCCTCCTCACTGTCCTCACTATAAAACTGTCCCTCCATCCATCTCCTCCTCCTCACTGTCCTCACTATAAAACTGTCCCTCCATCCATTCCTCCTCCTCCTCACTGTCCTCACTATAAAACTGTCCCTCCATCCATTCCTCCTCCTCCTCACTGTCCTCACTATAAAACTGTCCCTCCATCCATTCCTCCTCCTCACTGTCCTCACTATAAAACTGTCCCTCCATCCATTCCTCCTCCTCCTCACTGTCCTCACTATAAAACTGTCCCTCCATCCATTCCTCCTCCTCACTGTCCTCACTATAAAACTGTCCCTCCATCCATCCATTCCTCCTCCTCACTGTCCTCACTATAAAACTGTCCCTCCATCCATTCCTCCTCCTCACTGTCCTCACTATAAAACTGTCCCTCCATCCATTCCTCCTCCTCCTCACTGTCCTCACTATAAAACTGTCCCTCCATCCATTCCTCCTCCTCACTGTCCTCACTATAAAACTGTCCCTCCATCCATTCCTCCTCCTCCTCCTCACTGTCCTCACTATAAAACTGTCCCTCCATCCATTCCTCCTCCTCCTCACTGTCCTCACTATAAACCTGTCCCTCCATCCATTCCTCCTCCTCACTGTCCTCACTATAAAACTGTCCCTCCATCCATTCCTCCTCCTCCTCACTGTCCTCACTATAAAACTGTCCCTCCATCCATTCCTCCTCCTCACTGTCCTCACTATAAAACTGTCCCTCCATCCATTCCTCCTCCTCCTCCTCACTATCCTCACTATAAAACTGTCCCTCCATCCATCCATTCCTCCTCCTCCTCACTGTCCTCACTATAAAACTGTCCCTCCATCCATTCCTCCTCCTCACTGTCCTCACCTGCAGGCCAGCAGAAAGAGAAGGTGTTTGGTGTCCTGCACGTCACCGGAAAGCAGCCCGTCGTTGAGACGGTCCAGTCCTCGGGTAGCCATGTGAAGTGGTCGGTGTCCTCGCTGTCCCCTGTGGGCGTCATGGCCCGCGGCACGGAGCAGGACCAACACCACGGATCGGTGCTGCTCTACGAGGATCTGGGCCGCGGCCACAACGTCCACACTCACACCCTCCGCGTCTACCTCGCCCCCAGCTCCTGCTCATGGCTCCAGGTAAGTGAAAGTACCAATACTGACTATTCTGACCCCTCTGTTCCTGCCTACATGTAGGCTAGTAGGATGCTAGGCTACTTGGCTACCAGTCTGTATAGTTCCATCTTCCTGCCTACATGTAGGATGCTAGGCTACTTTACGGCGGTCACCTCTCCACCGGAGCGGTGGTCGCCTCGTTCAACATCTTAGTTGATGCTCGTACAAACGATTTTTTAAAAATCTGATGTACTTCCACTTTGGTTCTTTGTATCTTCTCCCAGAGGGCAGCAGTACAAACTCACCATTTAAAACTTGGGTAAACATCACTGACCATTTTTTGAGCCTGTTTTACTGTAGCCTGCTCATAAATAGACTGCAGAGAGGGGAGTTGTCTTACCCCTATGATCTTCCCTGCAGTCTGCACCAATCTGAACAGTTTGGACCTCAGTTGCACTGAGAGGTTACCGAACCAAACTGTGATGCCAAACCTTGACCAGGCTTTCCAAGACTGCTCGATAGAACACTAACATACATCTTTGGTCAACACCATGAACCCTGAGACGTCGGAGGAAGTGCAGTCTTAGTTTACTTACTTACTACAGAGACTGTCAACATAATAATAATAATAAAAATATCTCAAACTTATATAGCGCTTTTCTGAGTACCCAAAGACGCTTTACATGGGGGGGCTTTACAGAGGTAACAACAAATTAAAACAACTTTAATAGAAAAAGGAAAAATAACACTAAAAGCTAAAGAACATTAAAAGACATTGAAAGGGGTTAGCTAATACATGTGTATTCCAAGTTAGTGAGTTGTCAATACAGATCCCCAAGTATTTATATGAGGTGTGTGTGTGTGTGTGTGTGTGTGTGTGTGTGTGTGTGTGTGTGTGTGTGTGTGTGTGTGTGTGTGTGTGTGTGTGTGTGTGTGTGTGTGTGTGTGTGTGTGTGTGTGTGTGTGTGTGTGTGTGTGTGTGTGTGCGTGTGGCATACAGGACATCAAGAGGGAGTTGGAGTCGGAGAGAGGATATTTCTCTAGAGTTTACAAGAATACCAACTGCCGGCTGGTACCGGGGACGTACCAGCTCCTGAGTGAACCAGGAGGGGAGATTAACCCTGAGGTGAGTCTGTCTTGATGCTCCTTCAGCTCATCATTATGCACGGGAGATGTTTTATTGGTGCAGTTTGGCATAGAACATGTGAACACATTGCATGTACATTAACACATTTAGTACCGGAACTGCATCAAAATAAAGGCACTGCTTGCGCCGGAGTAATCGCCAGAGTAGTGATCGCTTCCATTTTGAAAGCCATGAACCGGAAATACTTTCTTAAAAAAGTTGACTGACAAAGTGCCATCACAATCTCCGATCGTCTTAATATATTTATATATGCTACAAAAAGAGTTCATATTTTGCGGGAGAGACGGATGAGGAGCAGAAACGCAGCGCCAGCATATCGATCCATTCATCACCACGGAGAGCGCCCTGGATGAGGAGATACGAGTCATTCTTTCGGCCGCGCTAACATGGGAGTCAATGACAAGCTAATAGTTTCACAGAGCGTTAGCATACGGCAAGCGAAAAGCGAAATGCCAAAAAAAAAAAAAGTAATTATTCTGAATATTATTATCTCGCCCCGCGTCGTTTGGACGTCGCTAGGACGTCCACAGAGGTCTAAGGCACCTCTCGGTTCCAATCCTTATGACGTTTCAGGACGTATTATGTACAAAATGTGTTAAGCATCATGTTGTCCTTTAGCTGTTAGGTGCCGCGCTACGAGCTTGTAGATCTGCTATTTTCGAAAGATCTGAAAATACTTTCAGATGGTTTATCCCTGTGAGAACCACTGATATAGAAACATGAGGTTTTAACCCTGTGAGAACCACTGATATAGAAACATGAGGTTTTAACCCTGTGAGAACCACTGATATAGAAACATGAGGTTTAACCCTGTGAGAACCACTGATATAGAAACATGAGGTTTTAACCCTGTGAGAACCACTGATATAGAAACATGAGGTTTAACCCTGTGAGAACCACTGATATAGAAACATGAGGTTTAACCCTGTGAGAACCACTGATATAGAAACATGAGGTTTAACCCTGTGAGAACCACTGATATAGAAACATGAGGTTTAACCCTGTGAGAACCACTGATATAGAAACATGAGGGTTTAACCCTGTGAGAACCACTGACATAGAAACATGAGGTTTAACCCTGTGAATGTATGATCATGGTGTCCGTGCAGGACCTGCCCTTCACGCTGGACGAGACGATGTTCAATGGCTACTTTGAGGCCTGCTTCACGCAGCCTCTTCCCTTCAAACTCATCGTCACTGAGAGAGGCGCCGACCACAAGAGCTGGTCCGCCAACATTCAGCAAGGTAAAGAAGGATGTTTTATTTTTCATGATGATATTGAATCTTGTTGTTGAATCGTTCACATCATCCATCGTCCATGAAGCGCCTGAATGGAAACAAGACCGCAAGGGCTTTTTCCCCTCTTTTTTATTTTTCTTGCTATTCCTTTTGGGCTGAGTGTTAATGTACCCCCCCCCCCCCCCCCCCTCTGCTTGTGATCTACTGGTAGATCGTTACATACTATAAGACTTTGTGATCTACTGGTAGATCGCGATCTGTATACCTTCTGGGCACCCCTGGTCTCCTTGAATGTCACTGTTTGTGTCTGAATGATGTCATTGTCAGTGTTTGTGTCTGAATGATGTCACTGTCAGTGTTTGTGTCTGAATGATGTCATTGTCAGTGTTTGTGTCTGAATGATGTCACTGTCAGTGTTTGTGTCTGAATTATGTCACTGTCAGTGTTTGTGTCTGAATGATGTCATTGTCAGTGTTTGTGTCTGAATGATGTCACTGTCAGTGTTTATGTCTGAATGATGTCATTGTCAGTGTTTATGTCTGAATGATGTCACTGTCAGTGTTTATGTCTGAATGATGTCATTGTCAGTGTTTGTGTCTGAATGATGTCACTGTCAGTGTTTGTGTCTGAATGATGTCACTGTCAGTGTTTATGTCTGAATGATGTCATTGTCAGTGTTTGTGTCTGAATGATGTCACTGTCAGTGTTTATGTCTGAATGATGTCATTGTCAGTGTTTATGTCTGAATGATGTCACTGTCAGTGTTTATGTCTGAATGATGTCATTGTCAGTGTTTATGTCTGAATGATGTCATTGTCAGTGTCTGAATGATGTCACCCATCTTTTGTTCTGCTGTCAGGTGACCTGGAGAACAAGCCAAGCATTTTTCAAAGACTGCTTGATTGGATTCTGTGGAGAAAAAGCAATGCATGTAAGTACAGGATTCATTACGGTTACTTTGATACGTGTGATATCAGAAGAACGGACAGTTTAATGTAACTTGTCTGTAGGTCAGACTACAGTGTAATGTAACTGTATTGTTGTCTGTAGGTCAGACTACAGTGTAATGTAACTGTATTGTTGTCTGTAGGTGAGACTACAGTGTAATGTAACTGTAATGTTGTCTGTAGGTGAGACTACAGTGTAATGTAACTGTATTGTTGTCTGTAGGTCAGACTACAGTGTAATGTAACTGTATTGTTGTCTGTAGGCCAGACTACAGTGTAATGTAACTGTATTGTTGTCTGTAGGTCAGACTACAGTGTAACGTAACTGTATTGTTGTCTGTAGGTCAGACTACAGTGTAATGTAACTGTATTGTTGTCTGTAGGCCAGACTACAGTGTAATGTAACTGTATTGTTGTCTGTAGGCCAGACTACAGTGTAATGTAACTGTATTGTTGTCTGTAGGCCAGACTACAGTGTAATGTAACTATATGTATTGTTGTCTGTAGGCCAGACTACAGTGTAATGTAACTATATGTATTGTTGTCTGTAGGCCAGACTACAGTGTCTCTTCAAGAACATCAGATTCCTCATCCTCAGTCAGAACCAATCACAGAGGCGGATTCACGTCATGTTGAACCAATCACAGAGGCTGACTCGCGTCATGTTCGGGTAAATATGAGTGTCGGCATGCCAGAAGTAACGGAGCTGATTGAAGATGATAATAATCATAATAATAATATTAATAATAATAGAAGATCATGTTGATTGGACTTTTAGACTCAAGAGAAGACGGGTCATGTCAGAGACAGATACTGTACATCGAAACATCCAATCAATTTAAAATCAAACTTTACTGTGAATTAAAAGGGCTTAAAGTTTAAAGGACCACTTCACCACTTTTCAACCTATCTTCATATAATAGGGTCCTCACTAATAATCATGAAAAAATGGCGCAATGTTTTTCTACTCGGTCTGTGTCTCATGTAGGAGGGGCTGTGGGCAGTTCAGAAACCGTCCTCCAGTGACATCATTGATGGGGAATACAAGCTAATAGAAACTGCTGGCTTTCTAGTCCTGAAAAGTTGCAATGCGAAAATGGAAGCCATCGTTCTCACGATAATGAACATCTAAACATAACAGTGTCCAGTGAAACATCAGTAATGTGTTCATGTATCTCTGCCTCCATACAGAGTGAAGTGTCCAGTGAAACATCAGTAATGTGTTCATGTATCTCTGCCTCCATACAGAGTGAAGTGTCCAGTGAAACATCAGTAATGTGTTCATGTATCTCTGCCTCCATACAGAGTGAAGTGTCCAGTGAAACATCAGTAATGTGTTCATGTATCTCTGCCTCCATACAGAGTGAAGTGTCCAGTGAAACATCAGTAATGTGTTCATGTATCTCTGCCTCCATACAGAGTGAAGTGTCCAGTGAAACATCAGTAATGTGTTCATGTATCTCTGCCTCCATACAGAGTGAAGTGTCCAGTGAAAAAGCAGCAAAGCCGAGCCCCTCTGCTGGATTCACTAATGAAGTTGCAATGCCGGTTGCAGGTTAGTCTCCTTTTTTATAATGTCATTCAAACTATTATTACAGCATTTGTGTTTAGCATACTCAATGTACTGAATTAAGTTGTCAACTGAAGACATTGAATTTAGTCATATTTTCAGATTGTTCCCTGATGTAATGTAGTGAATCAGTTCATTGAACGTTGTGTGTAGTGTGTAGTGTCTAGTGTTGTGCAGCTCGTGGCTTTAGAAGCTGCTGGTTTTCTTCACATGGTGAACATGGAAGTCATTTCTGTTACTGTATATCTTATTCTGTTACTGTATATCTTATTCTGTTACTGTATATCTGTTACTGTATATCTGTTACTGTATATCTGTTACTGTATATCTGTTACTGTATATCTTATTCTGTTACTGTATATCTGTTACTGTATATCTGTTACTGTATATCTGTTACTGTATATCTGTTACTGTATATCTTATTCTGTTACTATATATCTTATCAACTGATTGTACTTTTCTCTCTCAGGTGCATCAGCTGTGAAAGAACCTCCGGTTAGCCAGACAACAGGTAGGACCTTCTGACCTTTATGTTTGACATCTGAAATAAACTAAATGTAAAGTCTTAGAAAGACAAAAACGTGGCCACACACACTCATAGCATAATATAGGATAGGACGCAGAGAATAAAAGACCAATGTTTCTTCAGGGTATGATAGGTGCTACAAAGACTGGTGTGCGTTTAGCATCCTCCTGCACAGCGTTTAGAATCGGTTAGCATCGGTTAGCATTGGTTAGCATCCTCCTGCACAGTGTTTAGCATCGGTTAGCATCGGTTAGCATCCTCCTGCACAGTGTTTAGCATCGGTTAGCATCCTCATGCACAGTGTTTAGCATCGGTTAGCATCCTCATGCACAGTGTTTAGCATCGGTTAGCATCGGTTAGCATCCTCCTGCACAGTGTTTAGCATCGTTTAGCATCCTCCTGCACAGCGTTTAGCATCGGTTAGCATCGTCCTGCATAGCGTTTAGCATCGGTTAGCATCCTCCTACACAGCGTTTAGCATCGGATAGCATCGGTTAGCATCCTCCTGCACAGTGTTTAGCATCGGTTAGCATAGTTTAGCATCCTCCTGCACAGCGTTTAGCATCGGTTAACATCAGTTAGCATCCTCCTGCACAGCGTTTAGCATCGGTTAGCATCGTTTAGCATCGTTTAGCATCCTCCTGCACAGCGTTTAGCATCGGTTAACATCAGTTAGCATCCTCCTGCACAGCGTTTAGCATCGGTTAGCATCGTTTAGCATCCTCCTGCACAGTGTTTAGCATCGGTTAGCATCGTTTAGCATCCTCCTGCACAGCGTTTGACTGAAATAAAACCTAAAACTACAGAACAATCAAATGGACAATGAGATAATTAACGTTTGATGCATTTGTTCTCTCAACCATCAGTGCCTGGAAGTGCTTTGGATTTCTGAGGATAGAAGACAAATATCACAGAGTAATAGTGTGACTTATTTGTATGTTGACAGAGATGAAAATGAACTCCGTGAAGAAGAACCGGACTGCCCTGATCCAGCGCGTCACAGAGGTCCCGAGCATCGTGGATGACCTCTTTGGAAACGGCATCCTGGGAAATGAGGCATGCAGCAACATCAGGGCAGCCAAGACCAGTCAAGAACAAATGAGAATTTTGCTTGAGATTATAAGCAAAAAAGGAAGAAAAGCAACGTCTGCATTTTACGACGCCCTGCAAAAGCACGAACTGTGTCTCCTTGAAGATCTGGGTAAGAACTAACGACTTCACATCCCTCTTTCAGTTCAGTCTTTCTGAGTGCTGTGTGACGGACATGCTTTAAGAACTAACGACTTCACATCCCTCTTTCAGTTCTGTCTTTCTGAGTGCTGTGTGACGGACATGCTTTAAGAACTAACGACTTCACATCCCTCTTTCAGTTCAGTCTTTCTGAGTGCTGTGTGACGGACATGCTTTAACCCATTCTGACCTGAGATCAGATTCATACGATGTTTCCACTGGACAACACACTGGTCTGATTAACCCATTCTGACCTAAGATCAGATTCTAAAAATGTCAGTCGTTCTTCGATTTTTCAAAAATAGCAGACCTACAAGCTCGTAGCGCGCCACTCGGTGGCGCGCTATGAGCTTGTAGATCTGCTATTTTTCAATAGCTAAAGCATAACATGATGCTGGCACCAAAATGGGTTCCCGGTCAGAATGGGTTAAGAACTAACGACTTCACATCCCTCTTTCAGTTCTGTCTTTCTGAGTGCTGTGTGACGGACATGCTTTAAGAACTAACTACTTCACATCCCTCTTTCAGTTCTGTCTTTCTGAGTGCTGTGTGACGGACATGCTTTAAGAACTAACGACTTCACATCCCTCTTTCAGTTCAGTCTTTCTGAGTGCTGTGTGACGGACATGCTTTAAGAACTAACTACTTCACATCCCTCTTTCAGTTCTGTCTTTCTGAGTGCTGTGTGACGGACATGCTTTAAGAACTAACGACTTCACATCCCTCTTTCAGTTCTGTCTTTCTGAGTGCTGTGTGACGGACATGCTTTAAGAACTAACTACTTCACATCCCTCTTTCAGTTCTGTCTTTCTGAGTGCTGTGTGACGGACATGCTTTAAGAACTAACGACTTCACATCCCTCTTTCAGTTCAGTCTTTCTGAGTGCTGTGTGACGGACATGCTTTAAGAACTAACTACTTCACATCCCTCTTTCAGTTCTGTCTTTCTGAGTGCTGTGTGACGGACATGCTTTAAGAACTAACTACTTCACATCCCTCTTTCAGTTCAGTCTTTCTGAGTGCTGTGTGACGGACATGCTTTAAGAACTAACTACTTCACATCCCTCTTTCAGTTCTGTCTTTCTGAGTGCTGTGTGACGGACATGCTTTAAGAACTAACTACTTCACATCCCTCTTTCAGTTCTGTCTTTCTGAGTGCTGTGTGACGGACATGCTTTAAGAACTAACTACTTCACATCCCTCTTTCAGTTCTGTCTTTCTGAGTGCTGTGTGACGGACATGCTTTAAGAACTAACGACTTCACATCCCTCTTTCAGTTCTGTCTTTCTGAGTGCTGTGTGACGGACATGCTTTAAGAACTAACTACTTCACATCCCTCTTTCAGTTCTGTCTTTCTGAGTGCTGTGTGACGGACATGCTTTAAGAACTAACTACTTCACATCCCTCTTTCAGTTCTGTCTTTCTGAGTGCTGTGTGATGGACATGCTTTAAGAACTAACTACTTCACATCCCTCTTTCAGTTCTGTCTTTCTGAGTGCTGTGTGACGGACATGCTTTAAGAACTAACGACTTCACATCCCTCTTTCAGTTCTGTCTTTCTGAGTGCTGTGTGACGGACATGCTTTAAGAACTAACTACTTCACATCCCTCTTTCAGTTCTGTCTTTCTGAGTGCTGTGTGACGGACATGCTTTAAGAACTAACGACTTCACATCCCTCTTTCAGTTCTGTCTTTCTGAGTGCTGTGTGACGGACATGCTTTAAGAACTAACGACTTCACATCCCTCTTTCAGTTCTGTCTTTCTGAGTGCTGTGTGACGGACATGCTTTAAGAACTAACTACTTCACATCCCTCTTTCAGTTCTGTCTTTCTGAGTGCTGTGTGACGGACATGCTTTAACCCATTCTGGGCGGGCACTCCTATTGGTATCTGACCCCCTCAGGCCGGGCACCCATATTTGGGTTCTGTACAGTATGTACAGTATTAAAAAATGTAATTCTTTTGATGCTGCTATATAAATATTTGAAGTTTTTCAGAAACCTTAGGTCAGGATTTAGAGGCGTTTTTAGAATCGGCCTTAGGCCTAAATGGGTTAAGAACTAACTACTTCACATCCCTCTTTCAGTTCTGTCTTTCTGAGTGCTGTGTGACGGACATGCTTTAAGAACTAACTACTTCACATCCCTCTTTCAGTTCTGTCTTTCTGAGTGCTGTGTGACGGACATGCTTTAAGAACTAACGACTTCACATCCCTCTTTCAGTTCTGTCTTTCTGAGTGCTGTGTGACGGACATGCTTTAAGAACTAACGACTTCACATCCCTCTTTCAGTTCTGTCTTTCTGAGTGCTGTGTGACGGACATGCTTTAAGAACTAACGACTTCACATCCCTCTTTCAGTTCTGTCTTTCTGAGTGCTGTGTGACGGACATGCTTTAAGAACTAACGACTTCACATCCCTCTTTCAGTTCTGTCTTTCTGAGTGCTGTGTGACGGACATGCTTTAAGAACTAACTACTTCACATCCCTCTTTCAGTTCTGTCTTTCTGAGTGCTGTGTGACGGACATGCTTTAAGAACTAACGACTTCACATCCCTCTTTCAGTTCTGTCTTTCTGAGTGCTGTGTGACGGACATGCTTTAAGAACTAACGACTTCACATCCCTCTTTCAGTTCTGTCTTTCTGAGTGCTGTGTGACGGACATGCTTTAAGAACTAACGACTTCACATCCCTCTTTCAGTTCTGTCTTTCTGAGTGCTGTGTGACGGACATGCTTTAAGAACTAACTACTTCACATCCCTCTTTCAGTTCTGTCTTTCTGAGTGCTGTGTGACGGACATGCTTTAAGAACTAACTACTTCACATCCCTCTTTCAGTTCTGTCTTTCTGAGTGCTGTGTGACGGACATGCTTTAAGAACTAACTACTTCACATCCCTCTTTCAGTTCTGTCTTTCTGAGTGCTGTGTGACGGACATGCTTTAAGAACTAACTACTTCACATCCCTCTTTCAGTTCTGTCTTTCTGAGTGCTGTGTGACGGACATGCTTTAAGAACTAACGACTTCACATCCCTCTTTCAGTTCTGTCTTTCTGAGTGCTGTGTGACGGACATGCTTTAAGAACTAACTACTTCACATCCCTCTTTCAGTTCTGTCTTTCTGAGTGCTGTGTGACGGACATGCTTTTAATTTTCTGTTTGTTTTTCAAATTCCAGAAGAAGACCAGGGCAAATAATCCTTCCAGAAGAAGACCAGGGCAGATAATCCTGCTGCTTCATCTCCCAGAGAGAGGCTGAATAAATCACAGACAGAGCCATACCTGTTTGACCCCCTGGTTGACCTCCGGCCCCCATGGTTGACCTCCGACCCCTTGCTTGACCTCCTGGCTGAACTGAACTGATAGTGAACTGAACTGATAGTGAACTGAACTGATAGTGAACTGAAAAAAGAGAAATGGAAATGATCCGTTCAGGTTCCATTCCAGCTCTGGACGATGTGTGGGAGTGTCCCTGAGCAAGGCACGGACTGACCTTTAACCCCTAACTGCTCTGTGGGAGTGTCCCTGAGCAAGGCACGGACTGACCTTTAACCCCTAACTGCTCTGTGGGAGTGTCCCTGAGCAAGGCCCGGACTGACCTTTAACCCCTAACTGCTCTGTGGGCAGCGCTCAGGGGGAGCATCCATCCATCATCATCAGTGGACACAGAGGGGCTTTTTAAACCCTCCTGTTCTTATAAACTGACCTTTTAACCGGTCAATAGGTATAGGTTCCATCTCCTGTTCTTATAAACTGACATTTTAACCGGTCAATAGGTCTAGGTTCCATCTCCTGTTCTTATAAACTGACCTTTTAACCGGTCAATAGGTCTAGGTTCCATCTCCTGTTCTTATAAACTGACCTTGTACACACCTTTTAACCGGTTTGATTGATCGATTGAAATATGTAATACCTATTGCATATGCAATGCTACCTGCTCTGAGTCCTAGAGCTCTCTGCTGTCCGTCTGTATTTTGAAGTTTCAGCCGATTTAAACATGAAACGCTGGCTCTGAAGTTTCTGAACCAATCAGAGCGTTGCATCCCTTCAGGCGATGGGACGGTCGCTAGGGATGGTAGCTATGCTACACGCAGCACGCATGGAGTGTTTGTTTACAAGTCAGATGGTCGGCCAGCTGTACCAGTTTACTGATTATGTGGCTTTATTTCTACCCTACAGTGTTTTCAGATACATATTTTAGCGTGATTATTAAAGGGGCATTCCACTCATTTTCAACATTTTACAGTCATTAATATACCTTAAGAGCTGTTGTTACATAATATATATATATAATATATATATAATATACCTTAAAGCTGTTATTATTATATATTAATATACCTTAGAGCTGTTGTGTGGAAATCATTTAGTTTCCTAAAACTGGAGATCTGAAAAAAAATCACCATGTTAATGATTTTTTTCCATACTTACAGTAAAGTATGTTAATAAGCAAGAAACTTGCGCTTCCTCGATAGCGCGAGAAATAATCATAAATGAGAAATAATCATAAATGAGAAATAATAAGAAATGAGAAATGAGAAAAAATAATAAACTTGCGCTTCCTCAATAGCAGCTAACTCCACCACCTCTCCCCCTCTCAAACTGTATATATATTAATAACTCACGTTTTTTTGAGAGAGAGAGAGAGAGAGAGACATTAAGAAGGGTACTGTATACTCTCTCTAATGTGAGATCAGATTCTATAAATGTTCTTCTACATCCTGACAGTTTTCTGAAAAGTCTATGTTTCTATGTCAGTCGTTCTTCGATTTTTGAGTGGCGCGCTACGAGCTTGTAGATCTGCTACTCTTACATTAAATCCTCGCCACGATGAACATGCCAGGGATTCAAACCGACGACGACGACAACAATAACAACAACAACAGCTCATTAGGGGAAACACATGTTACCAACATTAGCCCCTAGACCAACGTGACTCGTTGTGAGCTTGTAGATCTGCTGATTTTTTAGACCAATCTATTTTGAGACCTATATTTTGACTGATATTTATTTTTTGCAACCTTTAGTCATAATATGTGGCCACTTCCACTAAATGTATTAACTTTATGGATCCTGCAGCAAACATGCCTATATCTGTCTCAAATAAATCATCTCGGTTGTAAAATATAATTGTTGTGTAATGTATTTTCCCTGGTAAAAGAACATGTACTTTATTTACGAGTTCTAATGATGTCTAAATGATGAAGCATTGTACTGTACATACTGTATATTACTGGAATATAATGTACTAATGACATTATATACCTCTGTGGTTCTACTGTACCCAGAGAGATATTAATATATACCCTCTGTGGTTCTACTGTACCCAGAGAGATATTAATATATACCTCTGTGGTTCTACTGTACCCAGAGAGATATTAATATATACCTCTGTGGTTCTACTGTACCCAGAGAGATATTAATATATACCCTCTGTGGTTCTACTGTACCCAGAGAGATATTAATATTTCTGTACCAGACCATACTGTGAATAAATCAATATAAGAACTTTTAAAATGGCAGCTGAATTATTCATCACACTCACCTTTTCATTTCATTTTATTATTTTTAGAGAGAGAGAGTCAGAGAGAGAGAGAGAGAGAGAGAGTCAGAGAGAGAGGTGTGGGGGGGGAGACAAGCGGCAAAGGTCGTCATGACTGGGACTCGAACACGCGACACGTCAGGCCAGAGCCTCTATGTGGCCTCATGTTGCGCCTGGACCGCTAGGCCAGTGGACAGCCCTGTAGGCCCCCATATCTGGGTACTATAGTAATCGGTATAGCCTCGTACTAATAGTACTACTAATAAGTATTAGGAGTATTAGTAGGCCTAAGTCACTATACTTCTGGCTATGTTATGTCAAGTGTCATTACATTTAATGTTGACACGGACACTGACTGACTATCTATTATTAGAACATAAAACATGGAACACTGACCAACTATCTATTTATTATTATAACATAAAACATGGAACACTGACCAACTATCTATTTATTATTATAACATAAAACATGGAATACTGACTGACTATCTATCTAGTATTAGAACATAAAACATGGAACACTGACTATCTATCTATTATTAGAACATAAAACATGGAAGACTGACTGACTATCTATCTATTATTAGAACATAAAACATGGAAGACTGACTGACTATCTATCTATTATTAGAACATAAAACATGGAAGACTGACTGACTATCTATCTATTATTAGAACATAAAACATGGAACACTCACCAACTATCTATCTATTATTAGAACATAAAACATGGAACACTGACTATCTATCTATTATTAGAACATATAACATGGAAGACTGACTGACTATCTATCTATTATTAGAACATAAAACATGGAAGACTGACTGACTATCTATTATTAGAACATAAAACATGGAACACTCACCAACTATCTATCTATTATTAGAACATAAAACATGGAAGACTGACTGACTATCTATTTATTATTAGAACATAAAACATGTCACAAAAAGGTTGCATTGCAGAGCCCTGGTTTAACGGGATTCCGATGTAGTTCTCCTCCTGTCCACTTGGCGTCACTGTGCGCCCAAACACTTGATTTTGTCGCTCATGTTCAGGGTTGCCATGTCCGCTTATTATAAGCGACTCTGGGCTTGTTTTACTGGTTGCGTCTTTTTTTGTTTGTTTTTTAATGTTTGTTGTTTAAAGTTTAAACCAGTATTTAATGTTCAAGTCAAAGAACCACAGATGTAAATATGTGGAAACATTTAATGCCAGGGAGGGAGGGGAGAGAGAGAGAGGGAGATAGAGAGAGAGAGAGAGAGAGAGAGATGGACCCTCATACAAGATTTATGTTGTTTAAAAAGGTCTAAATATATATATTCCACGTTTTTAAAATTATCCTGAAAGATATTTTATTTTATTTTTTTAAATAGTGATGCGACGCGTTGTGAGCTTGTAGATCTGCTATTTTCAAGTGTAGCCCATCCATGTATCATTCATTTAATGGGGCGAAGTGCTCGCTTCTTTTCATTTATCTCACCCAACCTGGCAACCCCCCCCCCCCCCCCGGTCATGTTTGTTGTTCCGGGTTGAGGTTCAGGAACAACAGAGACAACACACGTGTGTCCAACACACACACACACACACACACACACACTCTCTGACAGTGTTTACGGTTTACATTAATAATATTATACAAGGTACAACAGTACATCCTCTCTCAGTGAAACATGGCGCCGGTAAGTTATCATTTATTGTTGTGTTGTTGAGAAAGACAGAGATAGCATGTGATGCTAGCTGGCTACATTCTGATCCATCTAACGGTCAGTTTACAGTGTGTAAGGACTAAGGATATGTTGCTGTAGCCCAAACATACATTTAGATTCTCGTAGAGGTCTTTTTCGATTCTGACGAATCTCTAGAGAGATTCGTCAGAATCGAAAAAAAACCTCTACGAGAATCTAAATGTTTGGGCTAATGTTGCGGCGTTCTTTCTGTTTTTGTTTTCGCTTTGCAATGTTTTATTGCAACAATTAAGTACCCACTGATGCTAAAGGACTACATGCGTGTAGTTCTAAGGTATCCGGAGAACTCGGCAGTTGATTGATTGATTTAAATAACACAGTTTGCAGAATTACAGTACATTCCAAGCACAAACTCAATACAAAAGACTGTTAACTGTGAGTGGACGACCCAATTAAGCATTACACTTATTTACAAGAGGGTCCACCATGTTCAATTCATCAAAACATTTAGAGACGTGCAACAAACAAGGGACTAAATTATTTTCGCTCCTATGCCACCAAAATGTGGAACGCCCTACCAACAGTCATTAAGACATGTGAATCCCTTGACTCCTTCAAAACCACTCTCAAAGGGCACCTACGGACGGCTGCAATTCAAAACCTCTGGCCTCTGTAAAATCTGAATCCCCCCCACCGCCCCCCTCTCCTTTTCCCCTCACTGTATATGTATCTTTTCCCTTTTTGCTTCCTATATGATGAATTCCTGTTCTGTTTTTTAACTACATAGAAGTGTCTCTAAATGTTTTGATGAATTGAACAATGTGGACCCTGTTGTAAACAAGTGTAATGCTTAATTGGGTCGTCCACTCACAGTTAACAGTCTCTGTATTGAGTTTGTGCTTGAAATGTACTGTAATTCTACAAACTGTTAATAAATATTTCAATCAATCAATCAATGCAAATAGACACTTCTATATAGCCCAGAACAGGATTTCATCATAAAGGAGGTAAAAAGGGAAAATAAACTTATACAGTGAGTGAGGGGGGGAAAAGGGGTGGGCGGTGGGGGGGGGGGGAATTCAGATTTTAGGGGGGCCAGTTTCGAATTGCAGCCGTCCGTAGGGGCCCTTTGAGTTTACCAACTCGACACTAGATGAAGTAGGAATGCTAAAAAGCACCAAAGTACCGAAAACAATGTAATTAATTAGTAAACAATATCCTGAATTGGTTGGCCTACTTATCATTGCTATTCACATACTCCCCTTTTTTATCATTGAATAGCTGACCATTTAATTTGATCACTTTATTTATTTATTTATTTGACAAAGCTCATTAATCAACATGTCAGTTTTCACATCAATGTAAATGGGCCATACAGAGTTAGCCGAAGCTACATTTCATCTGTAAGTCCCTGCAGGGCAGGCTCTTAAAAAAATGAATGATAAAAAGAAGGACAAAGTGTATAGTGTGCCTGCACACAACACCATGCGTTGATGCCATGTGTGCATTATGTGCAAGCACCCAACACTACTTTGGGAATGAACTGCATTATCTGTGATTTTGACCTCCTACACTGATGAACACAGCATGTTAATGAACTGCAACATCTGTGATTTTGACCTCCTACACTGATGAACACAGCATGTTAATGAACTGCAACATCTGTGATTTTGACCTCCTACACTGATGAACACAGCATGTTAATGAACTGCAACATCTGTGAGTTTGACCTCCTACACTGATGAACACAGCATGTTAATGAACTGCAACATCTGTGATTTTGACCTCCTACACTGATGAACACAGCATGTTAATGAACTGCAACATCTGTGATTTTGACCTCCTACACTGATGAACACAGCATGTTAATGAACTGCAACATCTGTGGGTTTGACATCCGATCCTACACCGATGAACACAGCATGTTAGTGAACTGCAACATCTGTGATTTTGACCTCCTACACTGATGAACACAGCATGTTAATGAACTGCAACATCTGTGGGTTTGACCTCCGATCCTACACTGATGAACACAGCATGTTAATGAACTGCAACATCTGTGGGTTTGACCTCCGATCCTACACTGATGAACACAGCATGTTAGTGAACTGCAACATCTGTGGGTTTGACATCCGATCCTACACCGATGAACACAGCATGTTAATGAACTGCAACATCTGTGAGTTTGACATCCGATCCTACACCGATGAACACAGCATGTTAGTGAACTGCAACATCTGGGAGTTTGACCTCCGATCCTACACTGATGAACACAGCATGTTAATGACCTGCAACATCTGTGGGTTTGACATCCGATCCTACACTGATGAACACAGCATGTTAGTGAACTGCAACATCTGTGGGTTTGACATCCGATCCTACACCGATGAACACAGCATGTTAGTGAACTGCAACATCTGTGGGTTTGACCTCCGATCCTACACTGATGAACACAGCATGTTAATAAACTGCAACATCTGTGGGTTTGACATCCGATCCTACACCGATGAACACAGCATGTTAATAAACTGCAACATCTGTGGGTTTGACATCCGATCCTACACCGATGAACACAGCATGTTAATGAACTGCAACATCTGGGAGTTTGACATCCGATCCTACACCGATGAACACAGCATGTTAATGAACTGCAACATCTGGGAGTTTGACATCCGATCCTACACCGATGAACACAGCATGTTAGTGAACTGCAACATCTGGGAGTTTGACATCCGATCCTACACTGATGAACACAGCATGTTAGTGAACTGCAACATCTGGGAGTTTGACATCCGATCCTACACTGATGAACACAGCATGTTAGTGAACTGCAACATCTGGGAGTTTGACATCCGATCCTACACTGATGAACACAGCATGTTAGTGAACTGCAACATCTGGGAGTTTGACATCCGATCCTACACCGATGAACACAGCATGTTAATGAACTGCAACATCTGGGGGTTTGACATCCGATCCTACACCGATGAACACAGCATGTTAATGACCTGCAACATCTGGGAGTTTGACATCCGATCCTACACCGATGAACACAGCATGTTAGTGAACTGCAACATCTGTGGGTTTGACATCCGATCCTACACCGATGAAAACAGCATGTTAATGAACTGCAACATCTGTGGGTTTGACATCCGATCCTACACCGATGAAAACAGCATGTTAATGAACTGCAACATCTGGGGGTTTGACATCCGATCCTACACCGATGAAAACAGCATGTTAATGAACTGCAACATCTGTGGGTTTGACATCCGATCCTACACCGATGAACACAGCATGTTAAAGGCCCATTCGTAGTCTGGATTGTCGGTGGTGAGGTGACCACCGAACTACAACATGACGTCACTGAGCCCCAGGCTAGCCCCTCTCGGGACCCCCTCGGTCCCTGATCAGTTCGTAAGCACTCGATAGGACATGGCTGTACAGTACATGCGCTTCGTTCACGCCACGCCACTCTGCGCTCCGCTTGAGTGTTAACCTCTCTCTCCCCCCCCCCCCTCCCTCTCTCCCTCCCTCCCTCCCAGCGGTCTAAGAAACGTAAGCCCAGCTTCCGGAAGCTTCTGAAGACCAGTTCAGTGAAGCTGGACAATAAGCTGAAGAACCGACAGTTCAAACAGGTGAACGTCGACAAGAAGCAGCGCAAGGAGCAGCGGAAACTACGCCAGGCGGTCAGAAACATCGCCACCGAGACCCCCAAGCCCCTGGAGGTCTACAAGAAGAGACCAGGTCTGTATAGAACCCCTAGAGGCCCCCTGTAGACCCCCAAGCCCCTGGGGGTCTTTAAGACCATACCTTTGATTCTGTGAAAAAAGTTGTGAATATTTAATTATGATAATTATACTAGACTTATTAGATATGATGATAATTATACTAGACGTATTAGATATGATGATAATTATACTAGACTTATTAGCAGGGCTCCAGACTAACCTTTTCACAGGTAGCACTGGCGCCACCTACCTTTTCAGTCGGTAGCGCCACCACAAATTAGGTACTGTAGCACCAACTGTTTTTTTGTATAGCGCCTCAGTGCTGTATTAATACATGACCTCATCACCAAGGCTAGCAAAGGCTTTCTTGGCTGAAGCATAAATGCCTTAAATTAATTAAAGGACAACTTTAGTTTTTTTTTTCAACCAAGGCTCATGTTTTAGTTTATTAGATAAAGTAAAAGATGAGTGTTAATCTTTTTTCATTCGCTGCTTTCTTTCGTTTTAGGGATTTTAGCTGTTTTTGACAGGGGGGGGCGGGGGCATTCGAACATGGGGCTAAATATGTATTTTTTAACACAGTCTTTTGGCGATTTCTTTTTTTATGGTTTACTATAGTCCTAATAAACGCCAGGAAATTACATCTGGCCACAGAAGATCACAGGATCTACTGAATGTGAAGGTAGCCTACTGGGGGAAGGCTTATACTGTGTGTATAGGCTCAATATGTCAGTTTGTCACATTCAATAGATCCCGTGATCTTTTGTGGCCAGATGTAATTTCCTGGCGTTTATTAGGACTATAGTAAACCATAAAAAAATAAATCACCATATAATTGTGTTAAAGAATACATATTTAGCCCCATGCTCAAATGCCCCCGCCCCCCTGTCAAAAACTGCTAAAATCCCTAAAAAGAAAATGAACACTCACCTTATAGTTTCTCTAATAACAACCTAAAACATGAACCTTGGTTGAAAAAAACTAAAGTTGTCCTTTAAGCAGATAACATGTTATATTTCTCACTCACACACATTCTATTCGAGTTTCTCGAATTCGAATTTCTACTAGGAAATTATTATAATGAATTAACCTATAGTGCATTTTTCCATATATTATCATTTGGCTACTGTATATGAAACAGAAATGAGACACACCCCTTACCTTCTGCATGGGCATGTTCAACCTAATGGCCAATAAGGATATTTAACACCGAGGTGCCCACTAATTCCTGCACCCTTTTGCAATGTGAAATGCCACCGAATTCATAATCCTTGCCCACTTTCCTCCTGTCTTTTCTTTATATGGAATGAACATGTGAAAGCTGATGTGCTTTTATTGTGAAGGTTAAAGTTTCTAAACGTCTCAGCCTGCATATTTCCATGTGCTGATCTACAAGCTCACAACGTGTGGTGGACGCGACGCGTTGTGAGCTTGTAAATCTGATATTTTCAGCATGCAACACCACGTCGTACGACGAAGAATATACCAGGTTTCACGTGGGAGATGTATTTTGTTCGAGGCGATCATGTATGTAGCCTGGCCTGCATACAGTCTATGGCCTGCACACAGCGCTACTCAGAGGCGATCATGTATGTAGCCTGGCCTGCACACAGTCTATGGCCTGCACACAGCGCTACTCAGAGGCGATCATGTATGTAGCCTGGCCTGCATACAGTCTATGGCCTGCACACAGCGCTACTCAGAGGTGATCATGTATGTAGCCTGGCCTGCATACAGTCTATGGCCTGCACACAGCGCTACTCCACGCAAAATAACAAGCTATCGGAAGCTATATATATATATAACAAGTTTACCGTGTTTGGGGTCGGGGACGAGGCGCAGTCCCCCATATTATGTTGTGTCTGCTGTCTCCGTGGATTCAGCGACAGCAATGCACAGCATGCATCATCATAGTTGTAAAAAGTGTGCGCTCCAGGGAAACTTATGTAGCCTACAGCCGATGCTGAAATCAGTTTAGTTTTTTTCGGGGTTGATCAGTGAGCGCGCCGCCGCTGTTGAACTCACGCGTGTCGTGTGCAGACCGTTGCAGACAGACAGACAGGCAGGCAGAGAGAGAGAGAGAGAGAGAGGGAGGGAGAAAGAGAGAGAGAGGAGGCGCGGAATGAGCGAGAATAAAGTAATATTTTATTATCGCGCTAACGCCCCGTGCTTCATTGAGTTGAGGCTGGGAGTGAAAGCAATAAGTAGCACCGGTGCGACCTCGTTCAAATTTAACTCGCACATTAAGAAATTAAGTCGCATATGCGACCTAATAGGTCGCACGCTGGAGCCCTGCTTATTAGATATGATGATAATTATACTAGACTTATTAGATATCCCGTTTAGTGGTTTTCATTTGACTTTTTTTTTTTTTTTTTCCACCCATTCTGAACGGGAACCCATTTTGGCGTTACCATCACGTTATGCTTTAGCTATTGAAAAATAGCAGATCTACAAGCTCATAGCGCGCCACCGAGTGGCGCGCTACGAGCTTGTAGGTCTGCTATTTTTGAAAAATCGAAGAACGACTGACATTTTTTGAATCTGATCTCAGGTCAGAATGGGTTAATCAGACAAGTGTGTGTCCAGTGGAAACCTCGTATGAATCTGATCTCAGGTCAGAATGGGTTAATATATTTTATTGGGTTTTTTACATTTTTTCCCCTCCCATGTGGGGTCCTTGTTCATGTCAGCATATACTGTACATTTGTTAATACATACGTCTTAAGGCACCCCTCATTTACCTCCCGTCCACCCACTATGCCCACCCACTCTTCCCCAATGCAGAGACAATACTGGGAAAAAAAAAGTCAGAATATGATTGAAATATGGCTGTCCAAAAGTCCACCAACCTATAAGGCATGACCAAAACATGTGTGACAGGCTGGCAGCGGGTCGTCTGCACCGGTTACATGCGTCATTTGTCTTTCTTCACGGAATCAACGCTTTCATTCTAGAGTCTGACCCTGTCTTCTACTGTGTGTGTGTGTGTGTGTGTGTGTGTGTGTGTGTGGTTTGTGTGTGTGTGTGTGTGTGTACAGAGGAGGAGGAGGATGAGGAGGACTTCGTGGAGTGTCTTCCTGTAGACATGATGGAGGAGGAAGACCTAGAGGAGATCAGAGCTCTGGCTCAACGAGCCTCCTTCCTCACCCGAGACCTGACCACCAGGTACACACACACACACACACACACACACACACCGCACGCGCACCACACCACACCACACCACAACACACACATTTGAATTATTTTATTTGGATCTGCACAAGAGGCGTAATACAATAGACCCAAACACTGATCAGAATTAGGTTATACATTATATGGTCCAACCAGATATAGCTGCTGCACATGCTTAACACACAGAGGGAAAAGGAGAAAAAATAAATATACATATATATAGCACATTGTTGACATACTATTACTTGACACTACTAGACAGGATGTTTGTTTTGGGTTTTTTAAGCCACCTAGGGATAAATGAAACAACGCCTTCTCCAGACAGACAGACTGCACATAGTAGCTGAGACAGAACAGTATTTAGCCACACACACACACACACACACACGACGAGAACCCGTTGAGACCTAAAGGACGATTCTACAAATGTCTACTATTTCTGACTTTATTAATGACGTCACATTGTGGGCTCTACAGCGCCGAACACACTTCTATTCGTCTCTAAAATAGGAGCACGAATCGGCCCTTACGTCCCAGTAGCGACCCTCGATCAGAACCACTAGGGAAAAGACAGCCGGGCCGCACAACCCGTTGGGACCACTCCGGAACGGCTCTGCCAGGACCCCCCCGCCCCCCCAGAAGCAAAGATTTGAGTTAAAAATATTCGCTCTGAAAGAATATATTATTCAATTTGTCTTTGGACGATGCAAAAACGCTAATCCACGCCTTTGTTTTTTTTCTCGGCTTGATTACTGCAATGCACTTTTTTCAGGACTACCTAAGAAAACGACTGACAGATTACAACTTGTCCAAAATGCAGCAGCCAGAGTTTTAACTAGAACTAAGATGAGAGAACATATTACTCCAGTTTTGGCTTCACTGCACTGGCTTCCGGTTGTTTTTAGGATTGATTTTAAAATTATTTTTATAAAGCTCTCAATGGTCTCGCACCTTCCTACCTACATGACTGCCTGCCTAAATATGTCCCAAACCGCCCCCTAAGGTCTTCCACTGCTGGCCTGCTCGCTTTGCCTAAAAAAATGGCAACTAAAAAATACGGGGAAGCAGATTTTTGCTTCTACGGGCCGTCGGCATGGAACAACCTCCCACTGTACCTTCGACAGGCAGCCTCTGTAGACATTTTTAAAGCACAGCTCAAGACCCACTTCTACAACATTGCTTTTAATTGATCTTTTATTTTTGAGTGGTGCAACCACTGACTCCTACAACCAGCAATGTCTCTGTGTACCTACTACCTACCTACTTGTTTGTATCAGTGTTCATGAGCACGACACGTGAAATTGGAAGACGGGGTAATGCTGCGTGCGTGCATTTATTAATACCAGTAGGGGGTGCCAGAAATAGAGAGAGGGGTAGTGCTGAGAGAGAGAGAGAGAGAGAGGTTCACACAGGTGTGATTTTTTTGTTATTCATGTCCTCACTGTATTGCATTACTGCTTGTTTTTTAATGTCGTTGCCTTGCTTTTCTTTTTTATTCTCCATTGCTCTGTAAAGCACTTTAAGCTGCATTTCATGTCATGAAATGTGCTATACAAATAACGTTTTATTATTATTATTATAAAGGTTTGCGCCACATTTTCATGACTTTTCAAAAATAACAGATTTACAAGCTCGTATTTATATTCTGCTATAATATAGATATTACGTTTTTCCACAAACCTTAAGTCAGGATTCAGACGTTGTTTTTAAACTAGGGGTTATAGGGTTAGGGTTCAAGCCTAAATTCTTTCTCGTTTTTCTTCTTTGTAATTATTTGTTTGGTCCAAAATATTGTGTTTTTGTTGTCATGATTTGTCACGACTCGAGTTGATCTTCATACGACGCTTTAAAGGTCTTTAAATAAATACGTTTTGAAATGTCTATGAGGGGAAAATGCACTGGGAATTATTCCCTGGGACTGGTGTCGTCATGAAAGGGACTGCGATGCTCTATAGAGCGCCGCAGTCCCGCCCCCTTTCAGAACAACGAGTGGCCCAGGAAATGAAAACCCAATGCATTCTCCCATCGGCACTTCTAATATAATTTATTTAAAGACGGTTACGCCGCGGACAAAGCCAACTCGGATCGTGACAAATCATGACAATGAACACAATGTTTTGGGGCCGATCAAATAATGTATAAGACGAAAAACAAAACAAATAGTGTTGTCTCCTGACTTTCTTTTCTTCTTTCTAATGATTTGATCGGCCCCAAAACTTTGTGTTCATTGTCATGATTCGTCACGATCCGAGTTGGCTTTGTCCAGCGGCGTAACCGTCTTTAAATAAATGATATTAGAAGTGCCGATGGAAGAATGCATTGGGGTTTCATTTCCTGGTCCACTCGCTTTTCTGAAAGTGGGTGGGACTGAGGCACTCTATACTCAGTGTGTGTGTGTGTGTGTGTGCGCGCAGTGGTCCAGTGCACCTGAAGAAGCGTAAGGCAGAGCGCGCAGCAGAGGAGGCGACCTATGAGAAGCACCCTCGCAGGACCAACCAGCCAATGGAGGACAAGGAGGTCATTCACCTGCTGCCAATCAAAGACAAGACCCGCCTCATTCCTCAGAGCTTCGAGAGACAAGGTCTGTCTGTCTGTCTGTCTGTCTGTCTGTCTGTCTGTAGAGCTAAATTCCAATACCACACTCGCTCACTCTCCTCGCGTCCTCCACTCGCTCCTCGGCTCCGCCCCCAGCGAGGAGGAGAGGAGTCGATGCGAGGACAGAGTGGTGGTCAAATTTTCCTCTAGAATCGGAATGCACTACGCTGTCATTTCAAAGCGACGGCACATTCCGCGATCACTAATGACGTGTATCAATTCAATTCAATTCAAAGGGTTTTATTGGCATGGGGAAACATACGTTTACATTGCCAAAGCAAAATTGGTGGATCAATACAGTCACACAGCTGGATCACTGGAACTCCCAACAGAGCCGTACAGTCTACAGAATAGACAATTCATCATGTTGTGCATGTAACCAAGGCCAATGTGTATGTATTGGTAACATGTGCAAGGCAAGGCTATTTATTCCTGAAATAGTGAATAAGCGCCAGGATGCGCACAGGTATAAATCATTATTATATAGCATTTTTCCAAGTAGCACGTGCGCCTAAATCTAGTAGCACACGAATTATTTTAGGAGCACGATGAAAAATGATGTATTTTTAAGGGGCGCTAGCCCCTCCAATATACAGCCTTTGTCCCCACACATCTCAAAATGAGCCATTGACAATCAACAGAGAAATTACGTCAGAATTCTGCTAAATATGACATAAATTAAACGCCGTTGACGTTGAAGGGAAAATGTATGTCGTAAACGAGCAAATCAGCTAACCAATCACAGGCAACAGGCATTTTGATTGGCCAGTATGAGATGATATCTGATGATGTATGATGACAAGAGCGCCCCTCACTTCACATGGGTGTGATTTTTTTGAGCATGAGGTAGGGGTGGAAAATAATGTCAAAATATGATATCACTATCTTTTCAGCAATTATCACAAAATAGTGATATTCATCATGATATCATTGTTATGTTTGTTTTCATATAATCTATATAATCAATTTGTTTTATGATAATACTTTGTAGATAGATCGATAGTAGCTCTGTTCCATACCTCTAATACATGCAACACATTAGAGCTATGGACCAGAGCTAGATAGATAATAAGTTGCTCATGGATGGATAGACAGGCTATCTGTTTTTATCCTGCTGTTCCATCATGTTAGTGTGACATTCAGTGCAGAGGCTGCTCGATGGTGAATTAGTATTGTAACATTCTCCTTGGCTTTGACTGACTGACTGATATTAATGGTAATCCAGCCAGTTCGTATTATCATTTATGCTGGGCACACGCTTTTGTAAGCAAACGCTAAGCAAGGGTTGTTTTTGATAAACATCAATCCGTCCACTCCATGTGTGTGCGCGCGTGCGTGCACGGCTGCACGCTGTTTCACCCGCGTTTGGTTAAAAGTAAGTAAGTAAGATAATGCTTTTCTGTCTGCCGCTGCTGACAGTCAGCAAGCAGTGACAGGGAAGAGCACGGATCAGCAACACAGGGAGGGGAGGGGCGGTGGGAGCAAAGGGGACAGATCTTCAAATGAACGCCGCATTGAGCCTCGACACGTTGTTAGCTTGTAGCTCTGCTCTTTTTGGCGAACGACACCGCCGTCCAGAAATATAAATTTAGGTATAGAACCACGACTATAGAATGTGCACTTGCTGTAGACAGAGACTTGTCTTTATCACGATTGAACGGTCAAACCCTGTAGCTACAAATTTAATTTTACAACTCGCACGGTGATATTTTTTGTCGCAAATGCGAGTACCTAGTCGCACTGTCGAGCCCTGTCTGTCTGTCTGTCTGTCTGTCTGTCTGTCTGTCTGTCTGTCTGCCTGCCTGCCTGCCTGCCTGCCTGCCTGTCTGTCTGTCTGTCTGTCTGTCTGTCTGCCTGCCTGTCTGTCTGTCTGTCTCAGAGTAATCTGTTTGTCATCTCCGTTCACGAAAATATAGTTTAAAATATCTTTACATTTTATTTGTTAATATCCATTTCTGCTCAAGTTATATATATATATGCTTAGATGATTTATATTTATATTAGGATACATTTGTGCGACTGTGAAGACGAAACGGAAGTGAGGAGGAGGCTCAACTTACGCTTTATCTTTTACTCGTGATCAGAGCTTCCGTTGCTCCAGACTGTACGACGGAAGCATTTATATTTTACTCATGATCAGAGCTTCCGTTGCTCCAGACTGTATGACGGAAGCATTTATATTTTACTCATGATCGGAGCTTCCGTTGCTCCAGACTGTACGACGGAAGCATTTATATTTTACTCATGATCGGAGCTTCCGTTGCTCCAGACTGTACGACGGAAGCATTTATATTTTACTCATGATCAGAGCTTCCGTTGCTCCAGACTGTACGACGGAAGCATTTATATTTTACTCATGATCAGAGCTTCCGTTGCTCCAGACTGTACGACGGAAGCATTTATATTTTACTCATGATCAGAGCTTCCGTTGCTCCAGACTGTACGACGGAAGCATTTATATTTTACTCATGATCAGAGCTTCCGTTGCTCCAGACTGTACGACGGAAGCATTTATATTTGACTCATGATCAGAGCTTCCGTTGCTCCAGACTGTACTACGGAAGCATTTATATTTGACTCATGATCAGAGCTTCCGTTGCTCCAGACTGTACGACGGAAGCATTTATATTTTACTCATGATCAGAGCTTCCGTTGCTCCAGACTGTACGACGGAAGCATTTATATTTTACTCATGATCAGAGCTTCCGTTGCTCCAGACTGTACGACGGAAGCATTTGAACATTGAGACTAGTATGATGATGATGAAGTCATGGTGATGTCATGGTTATGTGTCTCCAGTGATCCGTGAGGAGGAGGAAGATGAAGAGGAGGAGGACACTGGACTGGAACACTTTGAGAACGGTACACGCGCACGCGCACACGCGCACACACACACACGCACACACGCATGCGCACACACACACACACACACACACACACACACGCACACACACAAATACACACACACACAGTGTCTTGATAGCGTCGACAGTTAGATCTACAAGCTCAGGCCACTCGTTGTGAGCTTGTAGATCGGGGCAGATATTCAGAGCGTGAAACAGCCGAGCGCAAACCAGCAATGTGTGTGTGTCCCCCCCCCCCCACCAGAGGAGGCGCCAGAGAGCACCGCGATGACCAGCACGCTGACGGCAGAGCAGAGGGAGGAGCTCCGCGCCGAGAAACTGATGGACAGGAAGCTCCGCATCGGAGCGCTGGCCTCGGCCATCACGGCTGACCCCACTAACAATGTACGTACTGTCCCTTTAATGTACGTACTGTCCCTTTAATGTACGTACTGTCCCTTTAATGTACGTACTGTCCCTTTAATGTACATACTGTCCCTTTAATGTACGTACTGTCCCTTTAATGTACGTACTGTCCCTTTACTTACACACAGTTTTGTCGACTGAAACTATGACAAAATGTTCGTCGACTAACATTTTGTTAAAGCAGCTAAATAAAACACTAAGGGTCGCCCACCTGCCCCCTGGCAGCTAAATAAAACACTAAGGGTTGCCCACCTGCCCCCTGGCAGCTAAATAAAACACTAAGGCCCTCTCTCTCTGTCTCTCTGTCTCTCTCTGTCTCTCTCTGTCTCTCTATATCTCTCTGTCTCTCTCTGTCTCTCTCTGTCTCTCTATATCTCTCTGTCTCTCTCTGTCTCTCTCTGTCTCTGTCTCTCTCTGTCTCTCTCTGTCTCTCTCTCAGATTAAGAAGCTGAAGGAACTGCGCTCCATGCTGTCAGAGTCAGACGTGTGCGTGGCGGTCTCTGTGCGTAAGCTGGTCATGGTGTCTCTGATGGAGATCTTTAAGGACATCACCCCGTCCTATCGCATCCGCCCGCTGACCGACACCGAGAAGAACACCAAGGTACCAGACTCCCCTCCTTCTGCCTCCAACACTATGAACTACAGAACTACAGACTCACTCCCAATCTAAACTATGGAATGGACATCCCATTACAGTCAGAACTACAGACTCACTCCCAATCTAAACTATGGAATGGACATCCCATTACAGTCAGAACTACAGACTCACTCCCAATCTAAACTATATGGAATGAACTTCCCATTGCAGTCAGAACTACAGACTCACTCCCAATCTAAACTATGGAATGAACTTCCCATTGCAGTCAGAACTACAGACTCACTCCCAATCTAAACTATGGAATGAACTTCCCATTGCAGTCAGAACTACAGACTCACTCCCAATCTAAACTATGGAATGAACTTCCCATTGCAGTCAGAACTACAGACTCACTCCCAATATAAACTATGGAATGAACTTCCCACTGCAGTCAGAACTACAGACTCACTCCCAATATAAACTATGGAATGAACTTCCCATTGCAGTCAGAACTACAGACTCACTCCCAATCCAAACTATATGGAATGAACTTCCCATTGCAGTCAGAACTACAGACTCACTCCCAATCTAAACTATATGGAATGAACTTCCCATTGCAGTCAGAACTACAGACTCACTCCCAATCCAAACTATATGGAATGAACTTCCCATTGCAGTCAGAACTACAGACTCACTCCCAATCTAAACTATATGGAATGAACTTCCCATTGCAGTCAGAACTACAGACTCACTCCCAATCTAAACTATATGGAATGAACTTCCCATTGCAGTCAGAACTACAGACTCACTCCCAATCTAAACTATGGAATGGACTTCCCATTGCAGTCAGAACTACAGACTCACTCCCAATCCAAACTATATGGAATGAACTTCCCATTGCAGTCAGAACTACAGACTCACTCCCAATATAAACTATGGAATGAACTTCCCATTGCAGTCAGAACTACAGACTCACTCCCAATCTAAACTATGGAATGAACTTCCCATTGCAGTCAGAACTACAGACTCACTCCCAATCTAAACTATGGAATGAACTTCCCATTGCAGTCAGAACTGAAACCTTTCAGACTCCATTTTAGCTAGCGGTGGTGGAAAATAAATCGATTATTATAGATTCATCGTGATGGACGATTTTTCATCGATTCAGAAATGTCAAAGATCAACAACAGTGAAACTACTTCAACCTACAGTCTCTGTAAAGCGCCTTGGATGACTATTGTGTGTGTGTGTGTGTGTGCGTGTGTGTGTGTGCGTGTGCGTGTGCAGGTCAAGAGGGACACGCAGCAGCTTCGTGAGTTCGAGGAGGGTCTGGTCAGTCAGTACAAGTTCTACCTGGAAGACCTGGAGCAGGTGGTCAAAGGTACACACACACACACACACACACACACACACACACACACACACACACACACACTGGAGGACCTGGGGCCTTTTTCACCTGGGGCCTTTTTCACTTGGATTAGCGATTAAATTGGGTTAGATTCGGTTTCATGGAGTAGGTCGTGTGTTTGATGAGCTCCGCCAAAATCAGGTTAAAAAGTCATTTCTTTTAGACACAACTCGTAAAAAATATCACCAAACCTGTTATCTTCAAGTTATCTTAGTTGAGCCCTGGCCTGGCTACTATTAATATGGAATATAACCTAACCCATTCTGAACGGGAACCCATGCTTTAGCTATTGAAAAATAGCAGATCTACAAGCTCGTAGCGCGCCACCGAGTGGCGCGCTACGAGCTTGTAGGTCTGCTATTTTTGAAAGAAATCGAAGAACGACTGACATTTTTATAGAATCTGATCTCGGGTCAGAATGGGTTATAATCAGACCAGTGTGTGTGTCCAGTGGAAACCTCGTATGAATCTGATCTCGGGTCAGAATGGGTTATAATCAGACCAGTGTGTGTGTCCAGTGGAAACCTCGTATGAATCTGATCTCGGGTCAGAATGGGTTAAGGAAGTTTAGTTACGCCAACGTATAACGTTAAGCCACGGACCCCGAGTGTCTCTCCTACCCCGACTGAAATCCTCTCCTCGCTGAGAAAGGACATCGCCGCTTTGATCAGGTCTGAATTAACAGATTTTGTAACCCATTTTCACCCCTGTGTCAATCATATAATGTGATCCTGGGCTCTACACACCCTCTGCCAACCTAGTCCCCATATATGGGGGACAAGGGGAGACCAACCTAGTCCCCATATATGGGGGACAAGGGGAGACCAACCTAGTCCCCATATATGGGGGACAAGGGGAGACCAACCTAGTCCCCATATATGGGGGACAAGGGGAGAGCAACGGACTTGAACTCATGCTTCCTTCATGCCTGAGTGTCCAAGTTGCTCCTTTACACCTGACAGGGGGGAGTTTCCCTGGTTGGACGTCGTAGCGCGTGGGAAGGAACACGTTATTCCAACCAGTTCCTTTCCCCTCCATCAGGCGCCCCGGCTGGCCAGGGGGAGGCAGTTTAGTGACCAGGATTACTGCATGTTTTTTGTGAGGGTACCTACCCTAGGGGACACGGGGAGAACATGTGAGGGTACCTACCCTAGGGGACACGGGGAGAACATGCAAACTCCACACATGACTAAGGGATTTGACCGTGTCAGTCACAGGTCCGAGCTAAGTTCACTTAAGACAGAAGTGGCAAAAAAAATACCGCGACGATACGTTCTGATGTGGAGGAGATGAAAACGTTCTGATGTGGAGGAGATGAAAACGTTCTGATGTGGAGGAGACGATACGTTCTGATGTGGAGGAGACGATACGTTCTGGTGTGGAGGAGACGATACGTTCTGATGTGGAGACGATACGTTCTGATGTGGAGGAGACGATACGTTCTGATGTGGAGGAGACGATACGTTCTGATGTGGAGACGATACGTTCTGATGTGGAGGAGACGATACGTTCTGATGTGGAGGAGACGATACGTTCTGATGTGGAGGAGACGATACGTTCTGATGTGGAGACGATACGTTCTGATGTGGAGGAGACGATACGTTCTGATGTGGAGGAGACGATACGTTCTGATGTGGAGGAGACGATACGTTCTGATGTGGAGGAGACGATACGTTCTGATGTGGAGACGATACGTTCTGATGTGGAGGAGACGATACGTTCTGATGTGGAGGAGACGATACGTTCTGATGTGGAGGAGACGATACGTTCTGATGTGGAGGAGATGAAAACGTTCTGATGTGGAGGAGATGAAAACGTTCTGATGTGGAGGAGACGATACGTTCTGATGTGGAGGAGACGATACGTTCTGATGTGGAGGAGACGATACGTTCTGATGTGGAGGAGATGAAAACGTTCTGATGTGGAGGAGATGATACGTTCTGATGTGGAGGAGACGATACGTTCTGATGTGGAGGAGATGAAAACGTTCTGATGTGGAGGAGATGATACGTTCTGATGTGGAGGAGACGATACGTTCTGATGTGGAGGAGATGATACGTTCTGATGTGGAGGAGATGAAAACGTTCTGATGTGGAGGAGACGATACGTTCTGATGTGGAGGAGACGATACGTTCTGATGTGGAGGAGACGATACGTTCTGATGTGGAGGAGATGAAAACGTTCTGATGTGGAGGAGATGAAAACGTTCTGATGTGGAGGAGATGATACGTTCTGATGTGGAGGAGATGAAAACGTTCTGATGTGGAGGAGACGATACGTTCTGATGTGGAGGAGATGAAAGCAAAGGGGGGGGGGGCTGTCGGCGTGTTCGGATTGGGTTTCATGAAAGCCATGCCACACTAGTTACCATCTCTCTCTCTCTCTCTGTCTCTCTCTCTGTCTCTCTGTGTCTCTCTACCAGACTGGAAGCAGAAGAAGCGTAAGCGCAGTGAGGCGGTGGGGTTGGGGTCCTACAGGACCCTGGCTGAGGTGTCCATCCTCTGCCTGTGTGAAATGCTGCTGAGTCTGTCTCACTTCAACTTCCACAACAACATCATCGTTATGCTGGTCCCGCTGATGATCGACCCTGTTAGAAAGGTTATTATTTTAAATAATTAATCGTTTCATCGTTTATAAATGATTGTATCAACAACACAGCCATGACGTTAAGCTGTGTGTGTGTGTGTGTGTGTGTGTGTGTGTGTGTGTGTGTGTGTGTGTGTGTGTGTTCAACAACACAGCCATGACGTTAAGCTGTGTGTGTGTTCAATAGTGCTGTCAGAACGAATTTCATAATATGAAAGAAATTCGAATATTAAAAAATATATATATATTCGAAAGCTAAAATTGCCATTCGAATGGAGCTTTTATCATTTATTTATTCTATTTCATATTTTTATTTAGTTTTATGTTATTTTATCCGCTCACTAAATGTATGGAGTAACGACTCTACCGCTGTGAAATCTCCCCGGCCGCTTCCACTGCATGTGAAAAGGTGCACGTCCGGTCACGTCGCAGAAGAGGTCATTGATTGGCTAACGTAGGGCCAGATTTCAGGGTAAGCCAATCAGAGACAGTCTACAGGGTGGGCGGGCTTACTGGCAGTAACCCTTTTAATCGCAGACACACAAACCCTTGTAACACATACATAGATACGTCTAGTATACTACACAGACAGAAATCGCCGGTAGAACGAAAATCATAATAGTCTCACGACACAACTTTATTGCACATCTGTGCTTGCCTTTCATCCACGCTTCTATAGCCTTTTAAATCTCATTTCCCATCCACGGGCACAAGCAAAGTGATATCAGCATCTTCCACCCGATCTGTGGTGTTGTTTCTGACGAGGGTAGCAACTAGTTAGCATGGGAGCTAACATTAGTTTAACTCTGGTCCATATCGTTAGAAGCCAGACTGTTCTGACCCCATAATGAGTCCTCATTAATAACACTATGGTACACGTGACGGGAGGCGGCCTTTTTTCCGACAGCATTCTAGCCGACGGGGCAACGGTCCGCTCCGCAGCGGGGGGACATTGGACAATGCTGCGTTTACACGGGCAGATACAGTCGAATGCTAATATCATTTGGAGCAGCTACTGTACACGTCTGTTTGCATCAACATGTTGCTGGCTTCACAATGAATGATAGACTTTATCGTTGTGTCTGCCCTTGTTTAATGGTCAGGGTTTCACTGTCCATAGCAGGCAGACCTGTCAAAACTATGCACTTCCCAAAACTCACAAGACATGCCAGCCACGTGTATTATTATAGGCTAAATTTGAGCTAAAATAAACAATGTAAATATTCGAATATTTTCGAAAATTACAAATAATTAAGCAATGAAATTCGAATTGGATTATAGAGGTGAACTGACAGCCCTAGTGTTCAACAACACAGCCATGACGTTAAGCTGTGTGTGTGTGTGTGTGTGTGTGTGTGTGTTCAACAACACAGCCATGACGTTAAGCTGTGTGTGTGTGTTCAACAACACAGCCATGACGTTAAGCTGTGTGTGTGTGTGTGTGTGTGTGTGTGTTCAACAACACAGCCATGACGTTAAGCTGTGTGTGTGTGTTCAACAACACAGCCATGACGTTAAGCTGTGTGTGTGTGTGTGTGTGTGTGTGTGTTCAACAACACAGCCATGACGTTAAGCTGTGTGTGTGTGTTCAACAACACAGCCATGACGTTAAGCTGTGTGTGTGTGTGTGTGTGTTCAACAACACAGCCATGACGTTAAGCTGTGTGTGTGTTCAACAACACAGCCATGACGTTAAGCTGTGTGTGTGTTCAACAACACAGCCATGACGTTAAGCTGTGTGTGTGTTCAACAACACAGCCATGACGTTAAGCTGTGTGTGTGTGTGTGTGTTCAACAACACAGCCATGACGTTAAGCTGTGTGTGTGTTCAACAACACAGCCATCGATTCCCTTGTTTCGATCGTCGACACTTCGAAACCCAACGGTGGGGGGGGGGGGGGGTGGGGCGGGGAGGGGTGCGATGCGAGCAGTGACTCTTTGGCTTAAACAACGATATAGCGGAGAGAAAGGCATGCTTGGATTGGTCTCATTTATTTTAAACAATAAGCAACAACTGTTGCAGCCTTCATGAAAGCAGTGACGCACAAATAATTAGTCTTAATAAAACATCCGACCGTAACAAGTCAACTGCCTGAAACAGGCATTACCTCTCCATCAAATAAAAATATATATAATCCAAACTCCTCTGTCAATTGTAAACGAACGGTAACATGAATGAACTCTTCAAGCCTGACACTTGTCAGAAATAAAATCAACCACGGTTGATTTGATTGATCATAAAGTTAATGTGACTGAGTGTGTGTATGGGAAAAAATATATAAAATTCACAGATTATAGATCACTTGGAATTATAACAATCTGAGTATTGCCTGAATAATGCCACTAGTGAAATCCCATTTTTTATCGACATGCGATGCCGATGGAGAAATCCCACATAGTTAAATTACCTCATAGTCATGCTGCATGAGCTGTTGGTCGATGAATAATTATAAGCCAAGGTTTGTCAATCATATTATGGTTTATGGTTGAAAGTAAACCATAATAAGTAAACATTAAGAAGAGATCTGCAGACTGCAGTGCAGAGTGCATGAGAGCAGCTCCGCTCTGCTAATTGAGTTGACATTTGCGCAACTCCTCTGCATGGTATTACAGTAATTAGTTATTTGCCAGCACCTGCTCCAATATAGGCCTAAATCAAACTTTATTTATATAGCACATTTAAAACAATAAAATCTGACCAAAGTGCTGTAGGCCTACAGGCTGAAACAAGTGGAGCATCACCATCGGCGCACAAAAAAAAAGCATAATTAAAAGAAAAAACACAGGCAAATAGTATAGGCTACATAATTACAATAATATGATCAGGTGCAATTAAATGCCAAAGAGAAAAGGTGTTTTTGGTCTGGGTCTGTAGGAGCTGCTCTGCTGCATGGGAGTTCACAGTGATGGAACAGGTCAGTCTTCAGACAAGGAAAAAAATATATATCGCTGGCAACGGCAAAATCAATTCTCCGCATCGCCAAAACAAATCTATAGGCCTAGTTTCATTTGTGCTATTATACTCAGCCTATATGCACAACGCAGCGCATGAGATTGCAGATCTTTGAATTTTCGGTGCGCGCACTGAGCGCACTCACCATGTGAATCCAAGCAGGTCCTCACAAGTATAATGTACACCGCCAGGCTCCACAAGGTTCTCAGCGCAATGGCGCATCGATAAAAGTTGGGATTTTATAGTGGCATTATTCAGGCAATACTCAACAGATTGTTATAATTCCAAGTGATCTATAATCTGTGAAGTTTATATTTTCATTTGGGTGTAAGTAATGTTTTTATATGACTTATCAAACATGGTAGCCTATATTTAATGTCCACTGAGCTCTGGTGCGCTTGCCTACACTCTCTCAATTAGGGATTTTCCCAGCGGTCATTTTCACTCTCGTGTAGCCTACAACCTTTATTCAAATAGGGTATTTTAAAATGCAACCACACTTTCGATTTATTTTTCCTGGCTCCTGGGACTGCAGCTGCACTTGTTCAGTTGACTTCCTTGTTGTTAACACGGGGAAAGAGGAGGTGCTGCGAGGCGCAAGCATGGCTCGCGGACCAAATGGGGACGCTTTTTTCGATTCAAAATTTAAAAATCGATTCCCGTGCGTATCGATTGAACGTTGATTAATCGATTTTTTTGGGTCAGCCCTAGTGTTCAATAACACAGCCATGACGTTAAGCTGTGTGTGTGTTCAACAACACAGCCATGACGTTAAGATGTGTGTGTGTTCAACAACACAGCCATGACGTTAAGATGTGTGTGTGTTCAACAACACAGCCATGACGTTAAGATGTGTGTGTGTTCAACAACACAGCCATGACGTTAAGCTGTGTGTGTGTGTGTGTGTTCAACAACACAGCCATGACGTTAAGCTGTGTGTGTTCAACAACACAGCCATGACGTTAAGCTGTGTGTGTTCAACAACACAGCCATGACGTTAAGCTGTGTGTGTTCAACAACACAGCCATGACGTTAAGATGTGTATGTGTGTGTGTGTGTGTGTTCAACAACACAGCCATGACGTTAAGATGTGTGTGTGTTCAAAAACACAGCCATGACGTTAAGCTGTGTGTGTGTGTGTGTGTGTGTTAAAAAACACAGCCATGCAAAACCTGGTTGTTCTCAACCTTTTTCATGTCAAGGACCCCCAGAATAATATGCATTTGGCCATCTGAAAATATGTTGTTCCAGGAAAAAAAACGTTGGCTCTGAAAGAATATAAATTGAAAGATTTGCGCCACATTTTCACGATAAAATAAAGAATAGCAGCCGCGCTATGAGCTAAATAGCTAAAGTGTAACATAATGCTTTAAACCCAGAATGGGTTAATATGTCAGGTGTCAGTCATGATGTAACAACGACGTGATGACGTTAATCTTCCACCAGGTGTCAGCGATGTGCTGCGAGGCCGTCTCCAAGCTGTTCAAGCAGGACAAAGTGGGCGTGGGCTCTCTGGGCGTGGTCAGAGTGATCTCTGGACTCGTTAAGAGTCTCAACTTCAACGTCCGACCTCAGGTAACCTCGTTAAGACCTCGGGTACCAAAACTAACCTCGTTAAGACCTCGTTAAGACCTCAGGTACCAAAACTAACCTCGTTAAGACCTCGTTAAGACCTCAGGTACCAAAACTAACCTCTACCTCTCTACCTGTCTGTCTGCCTGCCTGTCTGTCTGTCTGTCTGTCTGTCTGTCTGTCTGTCTGTCTGCCTGTCTGTCTGTCTGTCTGTCTGTCTGTCTGCCTGCCTGTCTGTCTGTCTGCCTGCCTGCCTGCCTGTCTGTCTGTCTGCCTGTCTGTCTGTCCAGCTGTTGCAGTGTCTCCTGTCTCTGAGGATCAGGGAGGTGGAGGTGAAGAAGGACACAGAGGACAGAGCTCCCTCCATGAAGAAGATGTATTACAAGGACAAGCAGAAGAACCTGAGCAGGATGCAGAGGAAGGTAGGACACCACATGTAGCATAACACCTGGTCTCTAGTCTCTATAGGACACCACATGTAGCATAACACCTGGTCTCTAGTCTCTATAGGACACCATATCCTCCATAACACCTGGTCTCTAGTCTCTATAGGACACCACATGTAGCATAACACCTGGTCTCTAGTCTCTATAGGACACCATATCCTCCATAACACCTGGTCTCTAGTCTCTATAGGACACCATATCCTCCATAACACCTGGTCTCTAGTCTCTATAGGACACCACATGTAGCATAACACCTGGGGCTGTATTTTGCGTGTCTTAAGTACCAGGTCTTATTACCTAACTTGAGTAAAATAAAGACCTGGAGGCGTGATCAATGCTCTTTGGCCACTCAGAATAGCCAAATGGCATTGATCACGCCTCCAGGTCTTTAGTTTACTCAAGTTAGGTAATAAGACCTGGTAAGACACGCAAAATACAGCCCCTGGTCTCTAGTCTTTATAGGACACCACATGTAGCATAACACCTGGTCTCTAGTCTCTATAGGACACCACATGTAGCATAACACCTGGTCTCTAGTCTATAGGACACCACATGTAGCATAACACCTGGTCTCTAGTCTCTATAGGACACCACATGTAGCATAACACCTGGTCTCTAGTCTCTATAGGACACCATATCCTCCATAACACCTGGTCTCTAGTCTCTATAGGACACCACATGTAGCATAACACCTGGTCTCTAGTCTATAGGACACCACATGTAGCATAACACCTGGTCTCTAGTCTCTATAGGACACCACATGTAGCATAACACCTGGTCTCTAGTCTCTATAGGACACCATATCCTCCATAACACCTGGTCTCTAGTCTCTATAGGACACCACATGTAGCATAACCCATCAGGTTCAGATGTGAGCGCTGGTTTAATTCTGTGTGTGTGTGTGTGTGTGTGTGTGTGTGTGTGTGTGTGGGCGTGTCTTGCGCCCCCTAGTGGAAGAAAGCCGAGGAGAAGTTGGAGAAGGAGTTGTTGGAGGCCGAAGCTACAGAGAACAAAGACGCTAAGCTTAAACTGGTAAGAACTCAGATTCCCATCATGCACCTGTGCATGAACTACAGGAAGCTACAGAGAACTCGGCTTCCCATCATGCACCTGTACATGAACAGGAAGCTACAGATAACATAAAACTACAATCCGAGTTGAATAGTAAGACATTGGAACTATCCCATTGAGACAAAGCAGGGTGCTATGGGCTATAGTTCCACACATTGGAACTATCCCATTGAGACAAAGCGGGGTGCTATGGGCTATAGTTCCACACATTGGAACTATCCCATTGAGACAAAGCAGGGTGCTATGGGCTATAGTTCCACACATTGGAACTATCCCATTGAGACAAAGCAGGGTGCTATGGGCTATAGTTCCACACATTGGAACTATCACATTGAGACAAAGCGGGGTGCCTATGGGCTATAGTTCCACACATTGGAACTATCCCATTGAGACAAAGCGGGGTGCCTATGGGCTATAGTTCCACACATTGGAACTATCCCATTGAGACAAAGCAGGGTGCCTATGGGCTATAGTTCCACACATTGGAACTATCCCATTGAGACAAAGCGGGTGCCTATGGGCTATAGTTCCACACATTGGAACTATCCCATTGAGACAAAGCGGGTGCTATGGGCTATAGTTCCACACATTGGAACTATCCCATTGAGACAAAGCAGGGTGCCTATGGGCTATAGTTCCACACATTGGAACTATCCCATTGAGACAAAGCGGGGTGCCTATGGGCTATAGTTCCACACATTGGAACTATCCCATTGAGACAAAGCGGGGTGCCTATGGGCTATAGTTCCACACATTGGAACTATCCCATTGAGACAAAGCGGGGTGCCTATGGGCTATAGTTCCACACATTGGAACTACGGCCTTAAGAGAGACCTCCAACTATCTGACCTTCAAATCCAACCTGAAAAGGTGGCTAAAAACAACTCAAATTTGTAATCATGAGTAACTATCAGCACTATTTAGTATTCATCACCGGTGTCATTTCTCACTTCACTTTGCCGTTGTTCTGTCCCCTGTACCATGTCGATCTGTTCCTGTACTGTATTGTGTTTTTGTATGGACGTAGTGTTGAGTGCCTGCACATTATGCACACATAGCATCAACGCATGGTGTTGTGTGCGGGCACACCACACTTTGTCTTTCTTTTATCTGTATTGTATTGTGTTTTTGTATGGACGCGGTGTTGGATGCTTGCACATATGCACACATGGCATCAACGCATGGTGTTGTGTGCAGGCACACTACACTTTGTTCTTCTTTTTTATCATTCATTCATTTTTTAAGAGCCTGCCCAGGGACTACAGATGAAATTTAGCTTCGGCTAACTCTGGCCCATTTACATTGATGTGAAAACTGACATTTGTCCCTGTCAAATAAATAAATAAATAAAAATACCCCATTGAGACAAAGCGGGGTGCCTATGGGCTATAGTTCCACACATTGGAACTATCCCATTGAGACAAAGCGGGGTGCCTATATAGGCTATAGTTCCACACATTGGAACTATCCCATTGAGACAAAGCGGGGTGCCTATGGGCTATAGTTCCACACATTGGAACTATCCCATTGAGACAAAGCGGGGTGCTATGGGCTATAGTTCCACACATTGGAACTATCCCATATTTCTTATTCAAAATCAGTTAACATCACAGGCAGACTCTTCACATACTAGAGCATGTCTGGAATAATGCTGAAATCGATGTAGGTGTAAAACTCTCCTCTCCTCTCCTCTCCTCTCCTCTCCTCTCCTCTCCTCTCCTCTCCTCTCCTCTCCTCTCCTCTCCTCTCCTCTCCTCTCCTCTCCATTCTAAATGCATTGCTCTCCTCTCCTCTCCTCAGCACACAGAGACACTTAACATCGTGTTTCTCATCTACTTTCGGATTCTGAAGAAAGCTCCGAGACCTTATCTGTTACCCTCTGTCCTGGAAGGGCTGGCCAAGTAATGCACACGCACGTACGCACGCACACGCACGCACACACACGCGCACACACACACGAGTTCTGACCCTACCCGAATAATTTGAGCCGCGGTGGTAAGAGACTCACCGCTCAGCCAAACACATCTCTCTGTTTTTACTAAAACTACAACATGACGTCACTGAGCCGCAGTGGTAAGAGACTCACCGCTCACCCCAAACACACCTCTCTGTTTTTACCTAAACTACAACATGACGTCACTGAGCCGCGGTGGTAAGAGACTCACCGCTCACCCAAACACACCTCTCTGTTTTTAACTAAAACTACAACATGACGTCACTGAGCCGCGGTGGTAAGAGACTCACCGCTCACCCCAAACACACCTCTCTGTTTTTACTAAAACTACAACATGACGTCACTGAGCCGCGGTGGTAAGAGACTCACCGCTCACCCAAACACACCTCTCTGTTTTTACTAAAACTACAACATGACGTCACTGAGCCGTTATAAGTTATAACTCATTAATATTAATCGTGTCCAGGTTTGCTCACCTGATCAACCTGGAGTTCTTCGACGACCTGCTCAACGTCCTCCAGGGCCTCATCCAATCAGGAGTGAGTATTGGCAACCGTTAATTAATTAATTATTAACCCCTTGTGGTGTTTCTAAGCATTATGCTATGCTTTAACTATTGAAAAAATAGCAGATTTGGTTTTGTTGTGATAATCCTCTCTACTATAGAGTGTGCTGACCATATAAGGAGTTCCTCCCTGTCCCCAGTTAACCCCTGGGGGGGGTCAAAAAACCTTAGGTTTCGTTTTTGGTTCTCTATCCTGATTGGATGAAAGCTTGGGTCCCAAGGCAAAAACGAAACCTACGGTTTTTTTTTGAGTGAAATCACTGAATATACCTTTAATCGTGAAAATGTGGTTCAAATCTTTGAATAATGATCTTTCAGAGCGAATGTTTTTTACTCAAATCTTTGCTTCTGGGGGGGGGGGGGGGTCACTGGAACAACATGTGTTCAGATGGGGGTCGGCGGCCAATTACATATTTTTTGGGGTCCTTGACATGAAATAGGTTGAGCACCACTGATACAGAAACATGAGGTATTTCAGAAAACTGTCAGGATTTAGAAGATTATTTTTTTTAATTTCGACGTCAGGCCTAAATGGGTTCATTTCACGTCGAGGAACCCCAATAATTATCTGTATTTGGCCGCCGATATTTGAGTTAAAATAATATATATTCGAAGATTTGCACCAAATCTAAATAAATCAGTTCTAAATAAATCAGTTCTAAATAAATCCTGGAAAAGTAGATTCAAAGTGAAACGACAAGAGACCTGGACATGTTGACGAGGGCTGACTGTGATTGGCTGACTGTAACTGTCACTCTAAACGAAGGCTGACTGTGATTGGCTGACTGTAACTGTCACTCTAAACGAAGGCTGACTGTGATTGGCTGACTGTAACTGTCACTCTAAACGAAGGCTGACTGTGATTGGCTGACTGTAACTGTCACTCTAAACGAAGGCTGACTGTGATTGGCTGACTGTGGCTGTCACTCTAAACGAGGGCTGGCTGTGATTGGCTGTCACTCTGACGAGGACTGACTGTGATTGGCTGACTGTAACTGTCACTCAACAGGAGCTGTCCCACAGGGAGAACCTCCACTGCATTCAGACCGCCTTCAACATCCTGTCGGGACAAGGTGTGTGTGTGTGTGTGTGTGTGTGTGTGTGTGTGTGCGTGTGCGTGTGCGTGCAGAATCATTGATGCTTCAATATGTTGAAATACATTAATTTCTTTTTAAAAACAGTTGTTTGTACCAATGTCTATATTGTGTGTGTGTGTGTGTAGGTGATGTCCTCAACATTGATCCATTGAAGTTCTATTCTCAGTTGTATGAAACGTTACTACAACTAGACGCTGGTGAGTTCTGTGCGCACGCACTCACACACACACTCACACACGCACTCACACACACACACACACTCACACACACTGATTTCACCGTAACACGACTGCAAAAAAAAAAAAAACACTAAAACACTAAAACACTAAGTAAAAAATAACAACCTGATTGCAGCATGAAAACCATTCAAAAATGGTGTTTAAAATCTTTAACGAATATGAATTGTTAGGATCTTATTAAAAAATACACTCAATATGTCAATACGTCAAGACTTCCTAACCCTGGTTGGAATAACGTGTTCCTTCCACGCGCTACGGTACGTCCAACCAGGGAAACTCCCCCCTGTCAGGTGTAAAGGAGCGACTTGGACACTCAGGCATGAAGGAAGCATGAGTTCAAGTCCGTTGCTCTCCCCTTGTCCCCCATATATGGGGACTAGGTTGGTCTCCCCTTGTCCCCCATATATTGGGACTAGGTTGGTCTCCCCTTGTCCCCCATATATGGGGACTAGGTTGGTCTCCCCTTGTCCCCCATATATGGGGACTAGGTTGGTCTCCCCTTGTCCCCCATATATTGGGACTAGGTTGGTCTCCCCTTGTCCCCCATATATGGGGACTAGGTTGCTCTCCCCTTGTCCCCCATATATGGGGACTAGGTTGCTCTCCCCTTGTCCCCCATATATGGGGACTAGGTTGGTCTCCCCTTGTCCCCCATATATGGGGACTAGGTTGGTCTCCCCTTGTCCCCCATATATGGGGACTAGGTTGGTGGAGGGTGTGCAGCAATGTTGTTTTCGTCGACTGAAACTAAAACATTTTTCCACTGACGAAAACTAAATTAAAACTATCTATGGTGACTAAAACTAAGACTAAATATACCGACAATTTCGTCAACGAATAAAAACTAGACTAAAATGTTAGGAAGGGACTAGTGGACAAGAGATCCAGTATAAGTCATTTTACACTTTGTTGCATGCTGAAAATAGCTGATCTACAAGCTCACAACACGTTGTGAGCTTGTAGATCAGCTATTTTCAGCATGTGTAAAAATATGATGCCGTCATTGCGACGGCATCAAGGCCCGGCCAAAACACATTTTAGTCGACTAAATCACCTGCAGATTTAGTCGACTAAACCCGTTTCAATATCTTGACTCCGCCCCCTCAGCGAAGCGCAACGACGACATCATCATCGTGCTGCGGTGCCTGGAGGTGATGCTGACGAGGCGCAGGAAGCATGTGACCCTGCAGCGGGCGATGTCATTCGTCAAGAGGCTGAGCACGCTCAGTGTGCACACGCTGCCCAACGCCACCGTGGGGCTGCTGGCCTCCTGCCGCGCGCTGCTGCACGTAAGGCTGTGTGTGTGTGTGTGTGTGTGTGTGTGTGTGTGTGTGTGTGTGTGTGTGTGTGTGTGTGTGTGTGTGTGTGTGTGTGTGTGTGTGTGTGTGTGTGTGTGTGTGTCAGAGCATGTGAGCGGAGCGGAGCGGCCGATAATTCCGCTCTTCACTCTCGACGGCTTTTGTTACGCTCGCTCCGCGCTCACGTTCACCTCCCCCCACGCCGCTCTACGCTCGCTCCGCGCTCACTTCAAAATCCACCCGCTCCGCTCCTCGCTCCGCTCGCGCTCACATGCTCTGTTGTAGCCAATGTTCCCCCTAACGTGCGCCCGTGCGCGCACATGGCCAAATGCTCTCGCGCACAACTGAAATCTGTCGCGCACAGACACCGACGCTGGTGTAAAAAAAAGTTATCTTTAAAAGAAAAAGGTGTTCCCCCCGAGTATCATCTACATTACAGTAATAATATCTATCCCGAGTCGACATTTGCCCACACTTTATTTCTATTTACAGTTTTATTTAGATTACACAGGCGACAGACAGGTCTCCTCCCCTCTTTTTTAGACTTGTTGTTCTCCTCTCCTCTCCTCCTGTGTATACTGCGCCGTCTGCGGGGCGAGGAGGACCTTAGGTGGAGACGTAACGAGCAGGCAGCACTGCAGTCAGTGCTCACTGCTCAGTGTTAATGAAACCCCAAGAACCAGATAAGATCGCGTTGCGCCTTGGACCCGTGTGTTGATGGGACATTTAGATTTAAAAGGCGAACGGATGGAAGTGTGTACAAAAGCACGGCTGTGCGCAACAAGGAGAGAGGGAATAGCGTTAGCGTCGCATTAGCTGGTTAGCTAACGTTGTTATTATCACTACAGCACAACAAGCCTCCAGTCCAGTGTACTTGTGAATGAAACTATAGTAGTTGACACACCAACAAACTCGGTCTTAGTGTGTGACTGTGTGACTGTGTGTGTGTGTGTGTGTGTGTGTGTGTGTGTGTGTCCCAATAAAGTTTTTAGGAGAGAGGCAATGATTGATGTAAACTGCTAGCCAAGCTTGCACAGTGCCGTGCCGTGTGCACTGAGCGGCTCGGAGCGGTTCGGAGCGTAGGACAGTTCTCGCTCCGGAAGTCAATCTGACCCATTTAAAAACCCGCTCCGCGCTCACGTCAAAATCCCCCCGCTCCGCTCCTCGCTCCGCTCCCGCTCCGCTCCGCTCACATGCTCTGGTGTGTGTGTGTTACTACCAGTAAGACGCGCAAACGCGGGAAGCGAACGCAGCTCGTACATATTTGGGTTTTGGACGTATAGCTGCTTTGGGGACTCCTTATATGGTTATGGCTGAGTCATGGTGACGTAATCACTCAGCTCCATATATGGGCACAAAAGCGGGACAGACAGACAGACACACACACAGACATGATCTGCTAGGTCTCATAGTAAGTGCTCACTGCGTTTCGCAATCATAGATCACGTAAAATGAAGCCTGTCAGTCCTTGTATTGTAAGTCGCCATCTTTCTAGATCCGTTTGGGCCCAGCTGAGCCCATTGGCTGGCCCAGACAACGAGGCGGGACTTCCCCCCCTTCTTCTCCGTTGGTTTTTATTTTGACTCAAGTGGGTGGGGGGATCCCGTTCATAGACTGTAACGGTAGCCACGCCCCTCAGAACATACGTGACTTTATGGTCATTTTTTTAATAAATGGGACCGTAGTTTTCCAAAAAGAATATTATGACATTAGAAATGAGACTTTAAACTAGTGACTGGAAGCAA
>NC_137879.1:827500-912500 GCF_963924005.1 Protomyctophum bolini | reverse complement strand
CGCCCCTTTATATTGGGTCACGCCCCTTTATATTGGGGCACGCCCCTTTCTATTGGGTCACGCCCATTTTTAGCTTAGATTGACTGGCCTAACGTGTGTGTGTGTGTGTGTGTGTTTCAGGATCGGTTCACACTAGGTTCTGTCCTGTTGGATTCTGACCTCCAGAGAGAAGTGACCTCTATCCTGTCAGCCTGTCAGGACACACACACACCTCTGGACTTCAGCCACGCACACACACACTGACACACTCACACACACTGACACACACACACACACTCACACACACACACACACACATTGACACACTCACACACACACACACACACACTGACACACACACACTCTCACACACACACACACCCCTCTGGACTTCAGCCACTCACACACACACACACAGGAGTGTATTTTGCGTTTCCAACTTTCTATATTTCCAGTCATGCTTTTTGTTTAGTTTTATACAACTTATCATTTTAACATCATCCTGTAAGTCGTTGATTTCATGATGTTGACATTCTTCATTAAAGATGTAGTTGAAAAGGTTTTTCGTCATTTTGTCTTCATTTTTATTGAACTGTATTCTTTTATATTCCTAACTTATATCCTCCACTTCTGCTGCTATCCTCAGGAATATCATGTCCTTGGCTGTGTCCTCAGCATCCATGAAGAGCAGGTCTTTGAAGCGGGGATCAAGTGCTGAGGCGATGTTGAGGAAGTCTTGGATGTAGTTGTAACGGGAATCAAAGTCTTGTCTGAATTTTTCTTTCATCTTGCCAATGACTTCTAGATCACTGAGTTTTGGCTCAAAATCCAACCGAAGTTTGGCCAGTAGTGGGGCAATGATGGAGAGAGTGGGGGTCTTTTCCTCACTCAGGAGCTTGGTTGACAATTCCAGGGGGGACATCAGTTTGACAATTTCTGGTATCAGTTTCATCTCAATTTACAATTTAGGCATTTAGCAGACGCTCTTAATCCAGAGCGATTTACATTAAGCAAGAACAAAAGCATGGGAATACATCACATAAAAACATTCATCATGAAACATGCGTAAGCTAAGAAAGTAACAGTGGAATATCTATATAATGAAACTTATACGTATAAACTATACATCTATACTACTATGCTATACATATGTACTATGGCGTGCTATGACTATATACAATGCAATTCTAGTGCTGTCTACATAACATGCTATAAGTCTGTTTTAAATGCTATCTAAGTCTACAGAAGTGCTATCTAGGGTAGAGTAAGTGCTATGGGCCATGATGGAGTCTGAAAAGGTGGGTTTTCAGACTACGGCGGAAGATTGGGAGTGATGCTGCAGTTCTGACTGCAATGGGAAGTGCATTTCTCATCCTCTGTGAGGCAAGGCAGGGGTTCTCCCCTTGGCTTGACTTTCCTTGACACCAGTGCTACAGCAGTCTGCTGTTCCCAATAACGCTCCAACATAGCAAGGGAACTATTCCACCTTGTGGAAACATCATGGATTAGCTTGTGTTGTGGCATGGCCAGAGTGTGCTGCTGATCATGGAGAGCATCAGATGCTTTGGTGCTTTTGTGAAAAAATGTTACCACCCTCCTTATTTTCACCAGGAGAGGTGACACCTCATCCACCTTGAATGCTTTTTGCGATGACAGATTGAGTGTGTGCGCTATGCATCGCACATGCGGCTTCATTTCTGCACCGGATCCAGCCAGTATCATATTTTTTGCATTATCCGTGACCAACCGCAGGCTTCTTGTCGCCAATCTTCCACTCGCGGCTAACATCACGCAGTAACTCTGCAAGATTTGCTCCCGTGTGTGCCTCGCGGAACACTCTGGTCTGGAGAACGAAGTTTTGCATTTCCCACTCCATGTTAATGTGGTGTGATATAGGAGTCAGTGGCGCAAGACGTCCAGCCATCCGTTGTAAGTGCAACTCTTTGGGCACTGGTCAGCGACACAACTATCTCACTTTGTTGTACAGATCGGGGATATGTTTGTCGGTGAAGACAGACCTGTCTGGTATTTGGTACCTGGGTTCCAATATGTTCATGAGCTGTCTGAAGCCCTCGTTTTCCACGACGCTGTAAGGCTGGATGTCTTTACATATGAAGTAGGCGATGGCCTTAGTTATAGCCAAAGCGCGGGCAGAGTTTGCTGCCAGAAGACCCCCATAATAAGATACGACACTTTTCTGACCAGATTTGCTGGAGCTTTGTTGATCCGAAGAGGAACTGGAGGGTTCGGGAGGAGGAGCGGCAGTAGGCTTATCGGTGATGCCATGTATTCTTTTCAGGTGTTGTTGCATGTTTGTCGTGCTGCCCGTGTACAGTTTTACAGCACGACATTGTTTGCAAATCACGTTTGTCTTGTCCAGCTTTCCGTCTTTCTTATAGAATCCAAAGTATTTCCAAACAAAAGATTTAAACGTTCCAGGTGCATTAAAAATCCCCTCTTCGCTGCTGCTCGCGCGGACCGCCTCCCCCATTTTAGTAGTTTAGTTTGTTGTGGAAGTAGAACTGTGCCTCACGGCTTCCGTCCGTGTTCAAAACAAACGCTAAAATATTGATGGTGCATTCAATGCACCTGGGAAACACAGGATAGGGTGAAATTTACCATGAAAAAACGATGCAACCACGGATTTTACCGACGCAAGCACTCCGCGAACGATGCATCGAGATTTCACCCGTCAATTTTACCGATACACAGTGAATGAACCGATTCACTCGCATCGCGCACGTCATAATCGATGTATCGATACGTATCGATTATTTTCCACATGCCTAGTGCATATCATTTTTGACCACAGGCTATAGCCCATATCGTACGGCATACTATAGCATGCCGTTTATCATAATTTTTGAGGATTTGCAAAAAAAACGATGGGTTATAGCCCATGTTTTTTTAAATTTTGAAAAAAAAAGTTATCATCGTTTCTCATCATTTTGGACCATGGGCTAGAGCCTATATCGTACGGCATACTATAGCGCGCCGTTTTTCATAATTTTTGATGATTTGACAAAAATGAAAAAAACGATGGGTTATAGCCCATGTTTTTTGAAATTTTGAAAAAAAAAGTTAGCCTCGTTTCTCATCATTTTGGACCATGGGCTATATCCTATATCGTACGGCATACTATAGCGCGCCGTTTTTCATCATTTTTGATGATTTGACAAAAATGAAAAAAACGATGGGTTATAGCCCATGTTTTTTGAAATTTTGAAAAAAAAAGTTAGCCTCGTTTTTCATCATTTTGGACCATGGGCTATAGCCTATATCGTACGGCATACTATAGCGCGCCGTTTTTCATCATTTTTGAAGATTTGAAAAAAATGACAAAATGACAAAAACGAAAGGTTATAGCCCATGTTTTTTGAAATTTTGAAAAAAAAAGTTAGCCTCGTTTCTCATCATTTTGGACCATGGGCTATAACCCATATCGTACGGCATTCTATAGCGCGCCGTTTTTCATCATTTTTAAAGATTTGAAAAAAATGACGAAATGACAAAAACGAAAGGTTATAGCCCATGTTTTTTGAAATTTTGAAAAAAAAAGTTAGCCTCGTTTCTCATCATTTTGGACCATGGGCTATAGCCCATATCGTACGGCATACTATAGCGCGCCGTTTTTCATCATTTTTGAAGATTTGAAAAAATGACGAAATGACAAAAACGAAAGGGTTATAGCCCATGTTTTTTGAAATTTTGAAAAAAAAAGTTAGCCTCGTTTCTCATCATTTTGGACCATGGGCTATAGCCCATATCGTACGGCATACTATAGCGCGCCGTTTTCATCATTTTTGAAGATTTGAAAAAAATGACGAAATGACAAAAACGAAAGGTTATAGCCCATGTTTTTTGAAATTTTGAAAAAAAACGTTAGCCTCGTTTCTCATCATTTTGGACCATGGGCTATAGCCCATATCGTACGGCATACTATAGCGCGCCGTTTTTCATCATTTTTGAAGATTTGAAAAAAATGACGAAATGACAAAAACGAAAGGTTATAGCCCATGTTTTTTGAAATTTTGAAAAAAAAAGTTAGCCTCGTTTCTCATCATTTTAGACCATGGGCTATAGCCCATATCGTACGGCATACTATAGCGCGCCGTTTTTCATCATTTTTGAAGATTTGAAAAAAATGACAAAATGACAAAAACGAAAGGTTATAGCCCATGTTTTTTGAAATTTTGAAAAAAAAGGTTAGCCTCGTTTCTCATCATTTTGGACCATGGGCTATAGCCCATATCGTACGGCATTCTATAGCGCGCCGTTTTTCATCATTTTTAAAGATTTGAAAAAAATGACGAAATGACAAAAACGAAAGGTTATAGCCCATGTTTTTTGAAATTTTGAAAAAAAGAGTTAGCCTCGTTTCTCATCATTTTGGACCATGGGCTATAGCCCATATCGTACGGCATACTATAGCGCGCCGTTTTTCATCATTTTTGAAGATTTGAAAAAATGACGAAATGACAAAAACGAAAGGTTATAGCCCATGTTTTTTGAAATTTTGAAAAAAAAAGTTAGCCTCGTTTCTCATCATTTTGGACCATGGGCTATAGCCCATATCGTACGGCATACTATAGCGCGCCGTTTTTCATCATTTTTGAAGATTTGAAAAAAATGACAAAATGACAAAAACGAAAGGTTATAGCCCATGTTTTTTGAAAATTTGAAAAAAAAAGTTAGCCTCGTTTCTCATCATTTTGGACCATGGGCTATAGCCCATATCGTACGGCATACTATAGCGCGCCGTTTTTCATCATTTTTGAAGATTTGAAAAAAATGACAAAATGACAAAAACGAAAGGTTATAGCCCATGTTTTTTGAAATTTTGAAAAAAAAAGTTAGCCTCGTTTCTCATCATTTTGGACCATGGGCTATAGCCCATATCGTACGGCATACTATAGCGCGCCGTTTTTCATCATTTTTGAAGATTTGAAAAAAATGACGAAATGACAAAAACGAAAGGTTATAGCCCATGTTTTTTGAAATTTTGAAAAAAAAAGTTAGCCTCGTTTCTCATCATTTTGGACCATGGGCTATAGCCCATATCGTACGGCATACTATAGCGCGCCGTTTTTCATCATTTTTGAAGATTTGAAAAAAATGACGAAATGACAAAAACTAAAGGTTATAGCCCATGTTTTTTGAAATTTTGAAAAAAAAAGTTAGCCTCGTTTCTCATCATTTTGGACCATGGGCTATAGCCCATATCGTACGGCATACTATAGCGCGCCGTTTTTCATCATTTTTGAAGATTTGAAAAAAATGACAAAAACGAAAGGTTATAGCCCATGTTTTTTGAAATTTTGAAAAAAAAAGTTAGCCTCGTTTCTCATTATTTTGGACCATGGGCTATAGCCCATATCGTACGGCATTCTATAGCGCGCCGTTTTTCATCATTTTTAAAGATTTGAAAAAAATACGAAATGACAAAAACGAAAGGTTATAGCCCATGTTTTTTGAAATTTTGAAAAAAAAAGTTAGCCTCGTTTCTCATCATTTTGGACCATGGGCTATAGCCCATATCGTACGGCATACTATAGCGCGCCGTTTTTCATCATTTTTGAAGATTTGAAAAAAATGACAAAATGACAAAAACGAAAGGTTATAGCCCATGTTTTTTGAAATTTTGAAAAAAAAAGTTAGCCTCGTTTCTCATCATTTTGGACCATGGGCTATAGCCCATATCGTACGGCATTCTATAGCGCGCCGTTTTTCATCATTTTTAAAGATTTGAAAAAAATGACGAAATGACAAAAACGAAAGGTTATAGCCCATGTTTTTTGAAATTTTGAAAAAAAAAGTTAGCCTCGTTTCTCATCATTTTGGACCATGGGCTATAGCCCATATCGTACGGCATTCTATAGCGCGCCGTTTTTCATCATTTTTAAAGATTTGAAAAAATTACGAAATGACAAAAACGAAAGGTTATAGCCCATGTTTTTTGAAATTTTGAAAAAAAAAGTTAGCCTCGTTTCTCATCATTTTGGACCATGGGCTATAGCCCATATCGTACGGCATACTATAGCGCGCCGTTTTCATCATTTTTGAAGATTTGAAAAAAATGACGAAATGACAAAAACGAAAGGTTATAGCCCATGTTTTTTGAAATTTTGAAAAAAAAAGTTAGCCTCGTTTCTCATCATTTTGGACCATGGGCTATAGCCCATATCGTACGGCATACTATAGCGCGCCGTTTTTCATCATTTTTGAAGATTTGAAAAAAATGACGAAATGACAAAAACGAAAGGTTATAGCCCATGTTTTTTTAAATTTAAAAAAAAAAAGTTAGCCTCGTTTCTCATCATTTTAGACCATGGGCTATAGCCCATATCGTACGGCATACTATAGCGCGCCGTTTTTCATCATTTTTGAAGATTTGAAAAAAATGACGAAATAACAAAAACGAAAGGTTATAGCCCATGTTTTTTGAAATTTTGAAAAAAAAAGATAGCCTCGTTTCTCATCATTTTGGACCATGGGCTATAGCCCATATCGTACGGCATTCTATAGCGCGCCGTTTTTCATCATTTTTAAAGATTTGAAAAAAATGACAAAATGACAAAAACGAAAGGTTATAGCCCATGTTTTTTGAAATTTTGAAAAAAAAAGTTAGCCTCGTTTCTCATCATTTTGGACCATGGGCTATAGCCCATATCGTACGGCATTCTATAGCGCGCCGTTTTTCATCATTTTTAAAGATTTGAAAAAATTACGAAATGACAAAAACGAAAGGTTATAGCCCATGTTTTTTGAAATTTTGAAAAAAAAAGTTAGCCTCGTTTCTCATCATTTTGGACCATGGGCTATAGCCCATATCGTACGGCATACTATAGCGCGCCGTTTTCATCATTTTTGAAGATTTGAAAATAATGACGAAATGACAAAAACGAAAGGTTATAGCCCATGTTTTTTGAAATTTTGAAAAAAAAGGTTAGCCTCGTTTCTCATCATTTTGGACCATGGGCTATAGCCCATATCGTACGGCATACTATAGCGCGCCGTTTTTCATCATTTTTGAAGATTTGAAAAAAATGACGAAATGACAAAAACGAAAGGTTATAGCCCATGTTTTTTGAAATTAAAAAAAAAAAAGTTAGCCTCGTTTCTCATCATTTTAGACCATGGGCTATAGCCCATATCGTACGGCATACTATAGCGCGCCGTTTTTCATCATTTTTGAAGATTTGAAAAAAATGACGAAATAACAAAAACGAAAGGTTATAGCCCATGTTTTTTGAAATTTTGAAAAAAAAAGTTAGCCTCGTTTCTCATCATTTTGGACCATGGGCTATAGCCCATATCGTACGGCATACTATAGCGCGCCGTTTTTCATCATTTTTGAAGATTTGAAAAAAATGACAAAATGACAAAAACGAAAGGTTATAGCCCATGTTTTTTGAAATTTTGAAAAAAAAAGTTAGCCTCGTTTCTCATCATTTTGGACAATGGGCTATAGCCCATATCGTACGGCATTCTATAGCGCGCCGTTTTTCATCATTTTTAAAGATTTAAAAAAAATTAAGAAATGACAAAAACGAAAGGTTATAGCCCATGTTTTTTGAAATTTTGAAAAAAAAGGTTAGCCTCGTTTCTCATCATTTTGGACAATGGGCTATAGCCCATATCGTACGGCATTCTATAGCGCGCCGTTTTTCATCATTTTTAAAGATTTAAAAAAAATTAAGAAATGACAAAAACGAAAGGTTATAGCCCATGTTTTTTGAAATTTTGAAAAAAAAAGTTAGCCTCGTTTCTCATCATTTTGGACCATGGGCTATAGCCCATATCGTACGGCATTCTATAGCGCGCCGTTTTTCATCATTTTTAAAGATTTGAAAAAATTACGAAATGACAAAAACGAAAGGTTATAGCCCATGTTTTTTGAAATTTTGAAAAAAAAAGTTAGCCTCGTTTCTCATCATTTTGGACCATGGGCTATAGCCCATATCGTACGGCATACTATAGCGCGCCGTTTTCATCATTTTTGAAGATTTGAAAAAAATGACGAAATGACAAAAACGAAAGGTTATCGCCCATGTTTTTTTAAATTTTGAAAAAAAAAGTTAGCCTCGTTTCTCATCATTTTGGACCATGGGCTATAGCCCATATCGTACGGCATACTATAGCGCGCCGTTTTTCATCATTTTTGAAGATTTGAAAAAAATGACGAAATGACAAAAACGAAAGGTTATAGCCCATGTTTTTTGAAATTTAAAAAAAAAAAGTTAGCCTCGTTTCTCATCATTTTAGACCATGGGCTATAGCCCATATCGTACGGCATACTATAGCGCGCCGTTTTTCATCATTTTTGAAGATTTGAAAAAAATGACGAAATAACAAAAACGAAAGGTTATAGCCCATGTTTTTTGAAATTTTGAAAAAAAAAGTTAGCCTCGTTTCTCATCATTTTGGACCATGGGCTATAGCCCATATCGTACGGCATTCTATAGCGCGCCGTTTTTCATCATTTTTAAAGATTTGAAAAAAATGACGAAATGACAAAAACGAAAGGTTATAGCCCATGTTTTTTTAAATTTTGAAAAAAAAAGTTAGCCTCGTTTCTCATCATTTTGGACCATGGGCTATAGCCCATATCGTACGGCATTCTATAGCGCGCCGTTTTTCATCATTTTTAAAGATTTGAAAAAATTACGAAATGACAAAAACGAAAGGTTATAGCCCATGTTTTTTGAAATTTTGAAAAAAAAAGTTAGCCTCGTTTCTCATCATTTTGGACCATGGGCTATAGCCCATATCGTACGGCATACTATAGCGCGCCGTTTTCATCATTTTTGAAGATTTGAAAAAAATGACGAAATGACAAAAACGAAAGGTTATAGCCCATGTTTTTTGAAATTTTGAAAAAAAAAGTTAGCCTCGTTTCTCATCATTTTGGACCATGGGCTATAGCCCATATCGTACGGCATACTATAGCGCGCCGTTTTTCATCATTTTTGAAGATTTGAAAAAAATGACGAAATGACAAAAACGAAAGGTTATAGCCCATGTTTTTTTAAATTAAAAAAAAAAAAGTTAGCCTCGTTTCTCATCATTTTAGACCATGGGCTATAGCCCATATCGTACGGCATACTATAGCGCGCCGTTTTTCATCATTTTTGAAGATTTGAAAAAAATGACGAAATAACAAAAACGAAAGGTTATAGCCCATGTTTTTTGAAATTTTGAAAAAAAAAGTTAGCCTCGTTTCTCATCATTTTGGACAATGGGCTATAGCCCATATCGTACGGCATTCTATAGCGCGCCGTTTTTCATCATTTTTAAAGATTTAAAAAAAAATTAAGAAATGACAAAAACGAAAGGTTATAGCCCATGTTTTTTGAAATTTAGAAAAAAAAAGTTAGCCTCGTTTCTCATCATTTTGGACCATGGGCTATAGCCCATATCGTACGGCATACTATAGCGCGCCGTTTTTCATCATTTTTGAAGATTTGAAAAAATGACAAAATGACAAAAACGAAAGGTTATAGCCCATGTTTTTTGAAATTTTGAAAAAAAAAGTTAGCCTCGTTTCTCATCATTTTGGACCATGGGCTATAGCCCATATCGTACGGCATACTATAGCGCGCCGTTTTTCATCATTTTTGAAGATTTGAAAAAAATGACGAAATGACAAAAACGATGGGTTATAGCCCATGTTTTTTGAAATTTTGGAAAAAAAAGTTAGCCTCGTTTCTCATCATTTTGGACCATGGGCTATAGCCCATATCGTACGGCATACTATAGCGCGCCGTTTTTCATCATTTTTGAAGATTTGAAAAAAATGACGAAATGACAAAAACGATGGGTTATAGCCCATGTTTTTTGAAATTTTGAAAAAAAAAGTTAGCCTCGTTTCTCATCATTTTGGACCATGGGCTATAGCCCATATCGTACGGCATACTATAGCGCGCCGTTTTTCATCATTTTTGAAGATTTGAAAAAAATGACAAAATGACAAAAACGAAAGGTTATAGCCCATGTTTTTTGAAATTTTGAAAAAAAAAGTTAGCCTCGTTTCTCATCATTTTGGACCATGGGCTATAGCCCATATCGTACGGCATACTATAGCGCGCCGTTTTTCATCATTTTTGAAGATTTGAAAAAAATGACGAAATGACAAAAACGAAAGGTTATAGCCCATGTTTTTTGAAATTTTGAAAAAAAAAGTTAGCCTTGTTTCTCATCATTTTGGACCATGGGCTATAGCCCATATCGTACGGCATATTATAGCGCGCCGTTTTTCATCATTTTTGAAGATTTGAAAAAAATGACAAAATGACAAAAACGAAAGGTTATAGCCCATGTTTTTGAAATTTTGAAAAAAAAAGTTAGCCTCGTTTCTCATCATTTTGGACCATGGGCTATAGCCCATATCGTACGGCATACTATAGCGCGCCGTTTTTCATCATTTTTGAAGATTTGAAAAAATGACGAAATGACAAAAACGAAAGGTTATAGCCCATGTTTTTTGAAATTTTGAAAAAAAAAGTTAGCCTCGTTTCTCATCATTTTGGACCATGGGCTATAGCCCATATCGTACGGCATACTATAGCGCGCCGTTTTTCATCATTTTTGAAGATTTAAAAAAAATGACAAAATGACAAAAACGAAAGGTTATAGCCCATGTTTTTTGAAATTTTGAAAAAAAAAGTTAGCCTCGTTTCTCATCATTTTGGACCATGGGCTATAGCCCATATCGTACGGCATACTATAGCGCGCCGTTTTTCATCATTTTTGAAGATTTGAAAAAAATGACAAAATGACAAAAACGAAAGGTTATAGCCCATGTTTTTTGAAATTTTGAAAAAAAAAGTTAGCCTCGTTTCTCATCATTTTGGACCATGGGCTATAGCCCATATCGTACGGCATACTATAGCGCGCCGTTTTTCATCATTTTTGAAGATTTGAAAAGAAATGACGAAATGACAAAAACGAAAGGTTATAGCCCATGTTTTTTGAAATTTTGAAAAAAAAAGTTAGCCTCGTTTCTCATCATTTTGGACCATGGGCTATAGCCCATATCGTACGGCATACTATAGCGCGCCGTTTTTCATCATTTTTGAAGATTTGAAAAAAATGACGAAATGACAAAAACGAAAGGTTATAGCCCATGTTTTTTGAAATTTTGAAAAAAAAAGTTAGCCTCGTTTCTCATCATTTTGGACCATGGGCTATAGCCCATATCGTACGGCATACTATAGCGCGCCGTTTTTCATCATTTTTGAAGATTTGAAAAAAATGACAAAATGACAAAAACGAAAGGTTATAGCCCATGTTTTTTGAAATTTTGAAAAAAAAAGTTAGCCTCGTTTCTCATTATTTTGGACCATGGGCTATAGCCCATATCGTACGGCATTCTATAGCGCGCCGTTTTTCATCATTTTTAAAGATTTGAAAAAAATACGAAATGACAAAAACGAAAGGTTATAGCCCATGTTTTTTTAAATTTTGAAAAAAAAAGTTAGCCTCGTTTCTCATCATTTTGGACCATGGGCTATAGCCCATATCGTACGGCATACTATAGCGCGCCGTTTTTCATCATTTTTGAAGATTTGAAAAAAATGACAAAATGACAAAAACGAAAGGTTATAGCCCATGTTTTTTGAAATTTTGAAAAAAAAAGTTAGCCTCGTTTCTCATCATTTTGGACCATGGGCTATAGCCCATATCGTACGGCATTCTATAGCGCGCCGTTTTTCATCATTTTTAAAGATTTGAAAAAAATGACGAAATGACAAAAACGAAAGGTTATAGCCCATGTTTTTTGATATTTTGAAAAAAAAAGTTAGCCTCGTTTCTCATCATTTTGGACCATGGGCTATAGCCCATATCGTACGGCATTCTATAGCGCGCCGTTTTTCATCATTTTTAAAGATTTGAAAAAATTACGAAATGACAAAAACGAAAGGTTATAGCCCATGTTTTTTGAAATTTTGAAAAAAAAAGTTAGCCTCGTTTCTCATCATTTTGGACCATGGGCTATAGCCCATATCGTACGGCATACTATAGCGCGCCGTTTTCATCATTTTTGAAGATTTGAAAAAAATGACGAAATGACAAAAACGAAAGGTTATAGCCCATGTTTTTTGAAATTTTGAAAAAAAAAGTTAGCCTCGTTTCTCATCATTTTGGACCATGGGCTATAGCCCATATCGTACGGCATACTATAGCGCGCCGTTTTTCATCATTTTTGAAGATTTGAAAAAAATGACGAAATGACAAAAACGAAAGGTTATAGCCCATGTTTTTTGAAATTTTGAAAAAAAAAGTTAGCCTCGTTTCTCATCATTTTAGACCATGGGCTATAGCCCATATCGTACGGCATACTATAGCGCGCCGTTTTTCATCATTTTTGAAGATTTGAAAAAAATGACGAAATAACAAAAACGAAAGGTTATAGCCCATGTTTTTTGAAATTTTGAAAAAAAAAGTTAGCCTCGTTTCTCATCATTTTGGACCATGGGCTATAGCCCATATCGTACGGCATACTATAGCGCGCCGTTTTTCATCATTTTTGAAGATTTGAAAAAAATGACAAAATGACAAAAACGAAAGGTTATAGCCCATGTTTTTTGAAATTTTGAAAAAAAAAGTTAGCCTCGTTTCTCATCATTTTGGACAATGGGCTATAGCCCATATCGTACGGCATTCTATAGCGCGCCGTTTTTCATCATTTTTAAAGATTTTAAAAAAATTAAGAAATGACAAAAACGAAAGGTTATAGCCCATGTTTTTTGAAATTTTGAAAAAAAAAGTTAGCCTCGTTTCTCATCATTTTGGACCATGGGCTATAGCCCATATCGTACGGCATACTATAGCGCGCCGTTTTTCATCATTTTTGAAGATTTGAAAAAATGACAAAATGACAAAAACGAAAGGTTATAGCCCATGTTTTTTGAAATTTTGAAAAAAAAAGTTAGCCTCGTTTCTCATCATTTTGGACCATGGGCTATAGCCCATATCGTACGGCATACTATAGCGCGCCGTTTTTCATCATTTTTGAAGATTTGAAAAAAATGACGAAATGACAAAAACGATGGGTTATAGCCCATGTTTTTTGAAATTTTGAAAAAAAAAGTTAGCCTCGTTTCTCATCATTTTGGACCATGGGCTATAGCCCATATCGTACGGCATACTATAGCGCGCCGTTTTTCATCATTTTTGAAGATTTGAAAAAAATGACGAAATGACAAAAACGAAAGGTTATAGCCCATGTTTTTTGAAATTTTGAAAAAAAAAGTTAGCCTTGTTTCTCATCATTTTGGACCATGGGCTATAGCCCATATCGTACGGCATACTATAGCGCGCCGTTTTTCATCATTTTTGAAGATTTGAAAAAAATGACAAAATGACAAAAACGAAAGGTTATAGCCCATGTTTTTGAAATTTTGAAAAAAAAAGTTAGCCTCGTTTCTCATCATTTTGGACCATGGGCTATAGCCCATATCGTACGGCATACTATAGCGCGCCGTTTTTCATCATTTTTGAAGATTTGAAAAAAATGACGAAACGACAAAAACGAAAGGTTATAGCCCATGTTTTTTGAAATTTTGAAAAAAAAAGTTAGCCTCGTTTCTCATCATTTTGGACCATGGGCTATAGCCCATATCGTACGGCATACTATAGCGCGCCGTTTTTCATCATTTTTGAAGATTTGAAAAAATGACAAAATGACAAAAACGAAAGGTTATAGCCCATGTTTTTTGAAATTTTGAAAAAAAAAGTTAGCCTCGTTTCTCATCATTTTGGACCATGGGCTATAGCCCATATCGTACGGCATACTATAGCGCGCCGTTTTTCATCATTTTTGAAGATTTGAAAAAAATGACGAAATGACAAAAACGAAAGGTTATAGCCCATGTTTTTTGAAATTTTGAAAAAAAAAGTTAGCCTCGTTTCTCATCATTTTGGACCATGGGCTATAGCCCATATCGTACGGCATACTATAGCGCGCCGTTTTTCATCATTTTTGAAGATTTGAAAAAAATGACGAAATGACAAAAACGAAAGGTTATAGCCCATGTTTTTTGAAATTTTGAAAAAAAAAGTTAGCCTCGTTTCTCATCATTTTGGACCATGGGCTATAGCCCATATCGTACGGCATACTATAGCGCGCCGTTTTTCATCATTTTTGAAGATTTGAAAAAAATGACAAAATGACAAAAACGAAAGGTTATAGCCCATGTTTTTGAAATTTTGAAAAAAGAAGTTAGCCTCGTTTCTCATCATTTTGGACCATGGGCTATAGCCCATATCGTACGGCATACTATAGCGCGCCGTTTTTCATCATTTTTGAAGATTTGAAAAAAATGACGAAATGACAAAAACGAAAGGTTATAGCCCATGTTTTTTGAAATTTTGAAAAAAAAAGTTAGCCTCGTTTCTCATCATTTTGGACCATGGGCTATAGCCCATATCGTACGGCATACTATAGCGCGCCGTTTTTCATCATTTTTGAAGATTTGAAAAAATGACGAAATGACAAAAACGAAAGGTTATAGCCCATGTTTTTTGAAATTTTGAAAAAAAAAGTTAGCCTCGTTTCTCATCATTTTGGACCATGGGCTATAGCCCATATCGTACGGCATACTATAGCGCTGCGTTTTTCATCATTTTTGAAGATTTGAAAAAAATGACAAAATGACAAAAACGAAAGGTTATAGCCCATGTTTTTTGAAATTTTGAAAAAAAAAGTTAGCCTCGTTTCTCATCATTTTGGACCATGGGCTATAGCCCATATCGTACGGCATACTATAGCGCGCCGTTTTTCATCATTTTTGAAGATTTGGAAAAAATGACAAAATGACAAAAACGAAAGGTTATAGCCCATGTTTTTTGAAATTTTGAAAAAAAAAGTTAGCCTCGTTTCTCATCATTTTGGACCATGGGCTAATGGGCTATAGCCCATATCGTACGGCATACTATAGCGCGCTGTTTTTCATCATTTTTGAAGATTTGAAAAAAATGACGAAATGACAAAAACGAAAGGTTATAGCCCATGTTTTTTGAAATTTTGAAAAAAAAAGTTAGCCTCGTTTCTCATCATTTTGGACCATGGGCTATAGCCCATATCGTACGGCATACTATAGCGCGCCGTTTTTCATCATTTTTAAAGATTTGAAAAAAATTACGAAATGACAAAAACGATGGGTTATAGCCCATGTTTTTTGAAATTTTGAAAAAAAAAGTTAGCCTCGTTTCTCATCATTTTGGACCATGGGCTATAGCCCATATCGTACGGCATACTATAGCGCGCCGTTTTTCATCATTTTTGAAGATTTGAAAAAAATGACGAAATGACAAAAACGAAAGGTTATAGCCCATGTTTTTTGAAATTTTGAAAAAAAAAGTTAGCCTCGTTTCTCATCATTTTGGACCATGGGATATAGCCCATATCGTACGGCATACTATAGCGCGCCGTTTTTCATCATTTTTGAAGATTTGAAAAAATGACGAAATGACAAAAACGAAAGGTTATAGCCCATGTTTTTTGAAATTTTGAAAAAAAAAGTTAGCCTCGTTTCTCATCATTTTGGACCATGGGCTATAGCCCATATCGTACGGCATACTATAGCGCGGCGTTTTTCATCATTTTTGAAGATTTGAAAAAAATGACAAAATGACAAAAACGAAAGGTTATAGCCCATGTTTTTTGAAATTTTGAAAAAAAAAAGTTAGCCTCGTTTCTCATCATTTTGGACCATGGGCTATAGCCCATATCGTACGGCATACTATAGCGCGCCGTTTTTCATCATTTTTGAAGATTTGAAAAAAATGACGAAATGACAAAAACGAAAGGTTATAGCCCATGTTTTTTGAAATTTTGAAAAAAAAAAGTTAGCAGGGCTCGAAATAGCGACCATTTTGGTCGCAAATGCGCCTGAATTTTAATCTGTGCGATCTCAAAATATAACTGGGCGCACCAGTGCTACTGCATATAATTACTGTAGTGCGACCAAAACGATCGCGACCGAAAGTGTCGCGGGCCGGTTCCCTCCCGCGAGATGATTTAAACTTGTAGAGCATAAAGATCTGAGCATGTAAAAAAAAAAGTAAGTTCCTAGTCCATTCCTGTCCAGAGTTATGATTGTTTAAAGAAATATCTCCTTGGCTTCTTCTACTTCCTCTAACCTCCCGTCAGTCCGTGGACTGACTGGGTGATCAACATCAGCTGGACCTGAGGTCCTCAGCTGTGAGAGACAACAAAAGGGCTCAATTGAATGGAATGTGTGGAGTCACACACACACATTTATGATGACGTTATGAAAATAACTTCTCATAAATATATACATTAGGCCTATATATATATATATATATATATATATATATTTTTTTTTTTACTTCAATCAAAAAGCAGGCCTACATAAAACAAAGGGTTTTGTAGCCATTTACAAATTCAGAAATTATAGCAGAGACAGTATTTAGAATTTAATTATATTTTCAACTGGTTTATTGCCACAAAAATAGCATCTCATACCAACTGGCTTGTAGGCCAGTGGTTCCCAAAGTGGGGTCCGGGGATCCCTAGGGGTCCTCGGTTAAATGATAGTTAGGAACCAAATGGACCCTTATGGGTCTGAAACTCTGAGAGTGTACTACATACTATGGGTAAACCAATTTCACTGTACATTTGTACACTCAGTTAAATTAACTTTGATTTTATGGGTCCCAGAGATAGAAATGGGGAACGGTAGCCTAATTCAGGTCAAACTGGGGGTCCTTGAAATGTAAATAACTGAAAATCACTGCTAGAGCCGTAAAAATCTTCTCATATGGGGGTCCCTGGAATATATTTTCAAATGGGGGTCCGTGGGCTAATGAGTGTCAATTTGAGGGTGCTTGACATGAAAAATGTTGGGAACCACTGCTGTAGGCTACAAGTGTAATAATAATGAATGTAAAAAATCGATTACATATTGGTGCTCGTAAAATTTTGGTGGGTGCTCCTAATTTTTTTCTGGTGCTCCTTCATTCTGAATTTGGGAGCACCAGTGCTACCAAGTAAAAAAGTTAATTTCGAGCCCTGGTTAGCCTCGTTTCTCATCATTTTAGACCATGGGCTATAGCCCATATCGTACGGCATACTATAGCGCGCCGTTTTTCATCATTTTTGAAGATTTGAAAAAAAATGACGAAATAACAAAAACGAAAGGTTATAGCCCATGTTTTTTGAAATTTTGAAAAAAAAAGTTAGCCTCGTTTCTCATCATTTTGGACCATGGGCTATAGCCCATATCGTACGGCATACTATAGCGCGCCGTTTTTCATCATTTTTGAAGATTTGAAAAAATGACAAAATGACAAAAACGAAAGGTTATAGCCCATGTTTTTTGAAATTTTGAAAAAAAAAGTTAGCCTCGTTTCTCATCATTTTGGACAATGGGCTATAGCCCATATCGTACGGCATTCTATAGCGCGCCGTTTTTCATAATTTTTAAAGATTTGAAAAAAATTACGAAATGACAAAAACGAAAGGTTATAGCCCATGTTTTTTGAAATTTTGAAAAAAAAAGTTAGCCTCGTTTCTCATCATTTTGGACCATGGGCTATAGCCCATATCGTACGGCATACTATAGCGCGCCGTTTTTCATCATTTTTGAAGATTTGAAAAAATGACGAAATGACAAAAACGAAAGGTTATAGCCCATGTTTTTTGAAATTTTGAAAAAAAAAGTTAGCCTCGTTTCTCATCATTTTGGACCATGGGCTATAGCCCATATCGTACGGCATACTATAGCGCGGCGTTTTTCATCATTTTTGAAGATTTGAAAAAAATGACAAAATGACAAAAACGAAAGGTTATAGCCCATGTTTTTTGAAATTTTGAAAAAAGAAGTTAGCCTCGTTTCTCATCATTTTGGACCATGGGCTATAGCCCATATCGTACGGCATACTATAGCGCGCCGTTTTTCATCATTTTTGAAGATTTGAAAAAAATGACGAAATGACAAAAACGAAAGGTTATAGCCCATGTTTTTTGAAATTTTGAAAAAAAAAGTTAGCCGTTTCTCATCATTTTAGACCATGGGCTATAGCCCATATCGTACGGCATACTATAGCGCGCCGTTTTTCATCATTTTTGAAGATTTGAAAAAAATGACGAAATAACAAAAACGAAAGGTTATAGCCCATGTTTTTTGAAATTTTGAAAAAAAAAGTTAGCCTCGTTTCTCATCATTTTGGACCATGGGCTATAGCCCATATCGTACGGCATACTATAGCGCGCCGTTTTTCATCATTTTTGAAGATTTGAAAAAAATGACAAAATGACAAAAACGAAAGGTTATAGCCCATGTTTTTTGAAATTTTGAAAAAAAAAGTTAGCCTCGTTTCTCATCATTTTGGACAATGGGCTATAGCCCATATCGTACGGCATTCTATAGCGCGCCGTTTTTCATAATTTTTAAAGATTTGAAAAAAATTACGAAATGACAAAAACGAAAGGTTATAGCCCATGTTTTTTGAAATTTTGAAAAAAAAAGTTAGCCTCGTTTCTCATCATTTTGGACCATGGGCTATAGCCCATATCGTACGGCATACTATAGCGCGCCGTTTTTCATCATTTTTGAAGATTTGAAAAAAATGACGAAATGACAAAAACGAAAGGTTATAGCCCATGTTTTTTGAAATTTTGAAAAAAAAAGTTAGCCTCGTTTCTCATCATTTTGGACCATGGGCTATAGCCCATATCGTACGGCATACTATAGCGCGCCGTTTTTCATCATTTTTGAAGATTTGAAAAAAATGACGAAATGACAAAAACGAAAGGTTATAGCCCATGTTTTTTGAAATTTTGAAAAAAAAAGTTAGCCTCGTTTCTCATCATTTTGGACCATGGGCTATAGCCCATATCGTACGGCATACTATAGCGCGCCGTTTTTCATCATTTTTGAAGATTTGAAAAAAATGACAAAATGACAAAAACGAAAGGTTATAGCCCATGTTTTTGAAATTTTGAAAAAATAAGTTAGCCTCGTTTCTCATCATTTTGGACCATGGGCTATAGCCCATATCGTACGGCATACTATAGCGCGCCGTTTTTCATCATTTTTGAAGATTTGAAAAAAATGACGAAATGACAAAAACGAAAGGTTATAGCCCATGTTTTTTGAAATTTTGAAAAAAAAAGTTAGCCTCGTTTCTCATCATTTTGGACCATGGGCTATAGCCCATATCGTACGGCATACTATAGCGCGCCGTTTTTCATCATTTTTGAAGATTTGAAAAAATGACGAAATGACAAAAACGAAAGGTTATAGCCCATGTTTTTTGAAATTTTGAAAAAAAAAGTTAGCCTCGTTTCTCATCATTTTGGACCATGGGCTATAGCCCATATCGTACGGCATACTATAGCGCGGCGTTTTTCATCATTTTTGAAGATTTGAAAAAAATGACAAAATGACAAAAACGAAAGGTTATAGCCCATGTTTTTTGAAATTTTGAAAAAAAAAGTTAGCCTCGTTTCTCATCATTTTGGACCATGGGCTATAGCCCATATCGTACGGCATACTATAGCGCGCCGTTTTTCATCATTTTTGAAGATTTGGAAAAAATGACAAAATGACAAAAACGAAAGGTTATAGCCCATGTTTTTTGAAATTTTGAAAAAAAAAGTTAGCCTCGTTTCTCATCATTTTGGACCATGGGCTATAGCCCATATCGTACGGCATACTATAGCGCGCCGTTTTTCATCATTTTTGAAGATTTGAAAAAAATGACGAAATGACAAAAACGATGGGTTATAGCCCATGTTTTTTGAAATTTTGAAAAAAAAAGTTAGCCTCGTTTCTCATCATTTTGGACCATGGGCTATAGCCCATATCGTACGGCATACTATAGCGCGCCGTTTTTCATCATTTTTGAAGATTTGAAAAAAATGACGAAATGACAAAAACGAAAGGTTATAGCCCATGTTTTTAGAAATTTTTAAAAGAAAAGTTAGCCTCGTTTCTCATCATTTTGGACCATGGGCTATAGCCCATATCGTACGGCATACTATAGCGCGCCGTTTTTCATCATTTTTAAAGATTTGAAAAAATTACGAAATGACAAAAACGATGGGTTATAGCCCATGTTTTTTGAAATTTTGAAAAAAAAAGTTAGCCTCGTTTCTCATCATTTTGGACCATGGGCTATAGCCCATATCGTACGGCATACTATAGCGCGCCGTTTTTCATCATTTTTGAAGATTTGAAAAAAATGACGAAATGACAAAAACGAAAGGTTATAGCCCATGTTTTTTGAAATTTTGAAAAAAAAAGTTAGCCTCGTTTCTCATCATTTTGGACCATGGGCTATAGCCCATATCGTACGGCATACTATAGCGCGCCGTTTTTCATCATTTTTGAAGATTTGAAAAAAATGACAAAATGACAAAAACGAAAGGTTATAGCCCATGTTTTTTGAAATTTTGAAAAGAAAAGTTAGCCTCGTTTCTCATCATTTTGGACCATGGGCTATAGCCCATATCGTACGGCATTCTATAGCGCGCCGTTTTTCATCATTTTTAAAGATTTGAAAAAATTACGAAATGACAAAAACGAAAGGTTATAGCCCATGTTTTTAGAAATTTTGAAAAAAAAAGTTAGCCTCGTTTCTCATCATTTTGGACCATGGGCTATAGCCCATATCGTACGGCATACTATAGCGCGCCGTTTTTCATCATTTTTGAAGATTTGAAAAAATGACGAAATGACAAAAACGAAAGGTTATAGCCCATGTTTTTTGAAATGTTGAAAAAAAAAGTTAGCCTCGTTTCTCATCATTTTGGACCATGGGCTATAGCCCATATCGTACGGCATACTATAGCGCGGCGTTTTTCATCATTTTTGAAGATTTGAAAAAAATGACAAAATGACAAAAACGAAAGGTTATAGCCCATGTTTTTTGAAATTTTGAAAAAAAAAGTTAGCCTCGTTTCTCATCATTTTGGACCATGGGCTATAGCCCATATCGTACGGCATACTATAGCGCGCCGTTTTCATCATTTTTGAAGATTTGAAAAAAATGACGAAATGACAAAAACGAAAGGTTATAGCCCATGTTTTTTGAAATTTTGAAAAAAAAAGTTAGCCTCGTTTCTCATCATTTTGGACCATGGGCTATAGCCCATATCGTACGGCATACTATAGCGCGCCGTTTTTCATCATTTTTGAAGATTTGAAAAAAATGACGAAATGACAAAAACGAAAGGTTATAGCCCATGTTTTTTGAAATTTTGAAAAAAAAAGTTAGCCTCGTTTCTCATCATTTTAGACCATGGGCTATAGCCCATATCGTACGGCATACTATAGCGCGCCGTTTTTCATCATTTTTGAAGATTTGAAAAAAATGACGAAATAACAAAAACGAAAGGTTATAGCCCATGTTTTTTGAAATTTTGAAAAAAAAAGTTAGCCTCGTTTCTCATCATTTTGGACCATGGGCTATAGCCCATATCGTACGGCATACTATAGCGCGCCGTTTTTCATCATTTTTGAAGATTTGAAAAAAATGACAAAATGACAAAAACGAAAGGTTATAGCCCATGTTTTTTGAAATTTTGAAAAAAAAAGTTAGCCTCGTTTCTCATCATTTTGGACAATGGGCTATAGCCCATATCGTACGGCATTCTATAGCGCGCCGTTTTTCATAATTTTTAAAGATTTGAAAAAAATTACGAAATGACAAAAACGAAAGGTTATAGCCCATGTTTTTTGAAATTTTGAAAAAAAAAGTTAGCCTCGTTTCTCATCATTTTGGACCATGGGCTATAGCCCATATCGTACGGCATACTATAGCGCGCCGTTTTTCATCATTTTTGAAGATTTGAAAAAATGACGAAATGACAAAAACGAAAGGTTATAGCCAATGTTTTTTGAAATTTTGAAAAAAAAAGTTAGCCTCGTTTCTCATCATTTTGGACCATGGGCTATAGCCCATATCGTACGGCATACTATAGCGCGCCGTTTTTCATCATTTTTGAAGATTTGAAAAAAATGACGAAATGACAAAAACGATGGGTTATAGCCCATGTTTTTTGAAATTTTGAAAAAAAAAGTTAGCCTCGTTTCTCATCATTTTGGACCATGGGCTATAGCCCATATCGTACGGCATACTATAGCGCGCCGTTTTTCATCATTTTTGAAGATTTGAAAAAAATGACAAAATGACAAAAACGAAAGGTTATAGCCCATGTTTTTTGAAATTTTGAAAAAAAAAGTTAGCCTCGTTTCTCATCATTTTGGACCATGGGCTATAGCCCATATCGTACGGCATACTATAGCGCGCCGTTTTTCATCATTTTTGAAGATTTGAAAAAAATGACGAAATGACAAAAACGAAAGGTTATAGCCCATGTTTTTTGAAATTTTGAAAAAAAAAGTTAGCCTCGTTTCTCATCATTTTGGACCATGGGCTATAGCCCATATCGTACGGCATACTATAGCGCGCCGTTTTTCATCATTTTTGAAGATTTGAAAAAAATGACGAAATGACAAAAACGAAAGGTTATAGCCCATGTTTTTTGAAATTTTGAAAAAAAAAGTTAGCCTCGTTTCTCATCATTTTGGACCATGGGCTATAGCCCATATCGTACGGCATACTATAGCGCGCCGTTTTTCATCATTTTTGAAGATTTGAAAAAAATGACAAAATGACAAAAACGAAAGGTTATAGCCCATGTTTTTGAAATTTTGAAAAAAGAAGTTAGCCTCGTTTCTCATCATTTTGGACCATGGGCTATAGCCCATATCGTACGGCATACTATAGCGCGCCGTTTTTCATCATTTTTGAAGATTTGAAAAAAATGACGAAATGACAAAAACGAAAGGTTATAGCCCATGTTTTTTGAAATTTTGAAAAAAAAAGTTAGCCTCGTTTCTCATCATTTTGGACCATGGGCTATAGCCCATATCGTACGGCATACTATAGCGCGCCGTTTTTCATCATTTTTGAAGATTTGAAAAAATGACGAAATGACAAAAACGAAAGGTTATAGCCCATGTTTTTTGAAATTTTGAAAAAAAAAGTTAGCCTCGTTTCTCATCATTTTGGACCATGGGCTATAGCCCATATCGTACGGCATACTATAGCGCGGCGTTTTTCATCATTTTTGAAGATTTGAAAAAAATGACAAAATGACAAAAACGAAAGGTTATAGCCCATGTTTTTTGAAATTTTGAAAAAAGAAGTTAGCCTCGTTTCTCATCATTTTGGACCATGGGCTATAGCCCATATCGTACGGCATACTATAGCGCGCCGTTTTTCATCATTTTTGAAGATTTGGAAAAAATGACAAAATGACAAAAACGAAAGGTTATAGCCCATGTTTTTTGAAATTTTGAAAAAAAAAGTTAGCCTCGTTTCTCATCATTTTGGACCATGGGCTATAGCCCATATCGTACGGCATACTATAGCGCGCCGTTTTTCATCATTTTTGAAGATTTGAAAAAAATGACGAAATGACAAAAACGAAAGGTTATAGCCCATGTTTTTTGAAATTTTGAAAAAAAAAGTTAGCCTCGTTTCTCATCATTTTGGACCATGGGCTATAGCCCATATCGTACGGCATACTATAGCGCGCCGTTTTTCGTCATTTTTAAAGATTTGAAAAAAATTACGAAATGACAAAAACGATGGGTTATAGCCCATGTTTTTTGAAATTTTGAAAAAAAAAGTTAGCCTCGTTTCTCATCATTTTGGACCATGGGCTATAGCCCATATCGTACGGCATACTATAGCGCGCCGTTTTTCATCATTTTTGAAGATTTGAAAAAAATGACAAAATGACAAAAACGAAAGGTTATAGCCCATGTTTTTTGAAATTTTGAAAAAAAAAGTTAGCCTCGTTTCTCATCATTTTTGACCATGGGCTATAGCCCATATCGTACGGCATACTATAGCGCGCCGTTTTTCATCATTTTTGAAGATTTGAAAAAAATGACGAAATGACAAAAACGAAAGGTTATAGCCCATGTTTTTAGAAATTAAAAAAAAAAAAGTTAGCCTCGTTTCTCATCATTTTGGACCATGGGCTATAGCCCATATCGTACGGCATACTATAGCGCGCCGTTTTTCATCATTTTTAAAGATTTGAAAAAATTACGAAATGACAAAAACGATGGGTTATAGCCCATGTTTTTTGAAATTTTGAAAAAAAAAGTTAGCCTCGTTTCTCATCATTTTGGACCATGGGCTATAGCCCATATCGTACGGCATACTATAGCGCGCCGTTTTTCATCATTTTTGAAGATTTGAAAAAAATTACGAAATGACAAAAACGAAAGGTTATAGCCCATGTTTTTTGAAATTTTGAAAAAAAAAGTTAGCCTCGTTTCTCATCATTTTGGACCATGGGCTATAGCCCATATCGTACGGCATACTATAGCGCGCCGTTTTTCATCATTTTTGAAGATTTGAAAAAAATGACAAAATGACAAAAACGAAAGGTTATAGCCCATGTTTTTTGAAATTTTGAAAAAAAAAGTTAGCCTCGTTTCTCATCATTTTGGACCATGGGCTATAGCCCATATCGTACGGCATACTATAGCGCGGCGTTTTTCATCATTTTTGAAGATTTGAAAAAAATGACAAAATGACAAAAACGAAAGGTTATAGCCCATGTTTTTTGAAATTTTGAAAAAAAAAGTTAGCCTCGTTTCTCATCATTTTGGACCATGGGCTATAGCCCATATCGTACGGCATACTATAGCGCGCCGTTTTCATCATTTTTGAAGATTTGAAAAAAATTACGAAATGACAAAAACGAAAGGTTATAGCCCATGTTTTTTGAAATTTTGAAAAAAAAAGTTAGCCTCGTTTCTCATCATTTTTGACCATGGGCTATAGCCCATATCGTACGGCATACTATAGCGCGCCGTTTTTCATCATTTTTGAAGATTTGAAAAAAATGACGAAATGACAAAAACGAAAGGTTATAGCCCATGTTTTTAGAAATTTAAAAAAAAAAAGTTAGCCTCGTTTCTCATCATTTTGGACCATGGGCTATAGCCCATATCGTACGGCATACTATAGCGCGCCGTTTTTCATCATTTTTAAAGATTTGAAAAAATTACGAAATGACAAAAACGATGGGTTATAGCCCATGATTTTTGAAATTTTGAAAAAAAAAGTTAGCCTCGTTTCTCATCATTTTGGACCATGGGCTATAGCCCATATCGTACGGCATACTATAGCGCGCCGTTTTTCATCATTTTTGAAGATTTGAAAAAAATTACGAAATGACAAAAACGAAAGGTTATAGCCCATGTTTTTTGAAATTTTGAAAAAAAAAGTTAGCCTCGTTTCTCATCATTTTGGACCATGGGCTATAGCCCATATCGTACGGCATACTATAGCGCGCCGTTTTTCATCATTTTTGAAGATTTGAAAAAAATGACAAAATGACAAAAACGAAAGGTTATAGCCCATGTTTTTTGAAATTTTGAAAAAAAAAGTTAGCCTCGTTTCTCATCATTTTGGACCATGGGCTATAGCCCATATCGTACGGCATACTATAGCGCGGCGTTTTTCATCATTTTTGAAGATTTGAAAAAAATGACAAAATGACAAAAACGAAAGGTTATAGCCCATGTTTTTTGAAATTTTGAAAAAAAAAGTTAGCCTCGTTTCTCATCATTTTGGACCATGGGCTATAGCCCATATCGTACGGCATACTATAGCGCGCCGTTTTCATCATTTTTGAAGATTTGAAAAAAATGACGAAATGACAAAAACGAAAGGTTATAGCCCATGTTTTTTGAAATTTTGAAAAAAAAAGTTAGCCTCGTTTCTCATCATTTTGGACCATGGGCTATAGCCCATATCGTACGGCATACTATAGCGCGCCGTTTTTCATCATTTTTGAAGATTTGAAAAAAATGACGAAATGACAAAAACGAAAGGTTATAGCCCATGTTTTTTGAAATTTTGAAAAAAAAAGTTAGCCTCGTTTCTCATCATTTTAGACCATGGGCTATAGCCCATATCGTACGGCATACTATAGCGCGCCGTTTTTCATCATTTTTGAAGATTTGAAAAAAATGACGAAATAACAAAAACGAAAGGTTATAGCCCATGTTTTTTGAAATTTTGAAAAAAAAAGTTAGCCTCGTTTCTCATCATTTTGGACCATGGGCTATAGCCCATATCGTACGGCATACTATAGCGCGCCGTTTTTCATCATTTTTGAAGATTTGAAAAAAATGACAAAATGACAAAAACGAAAGGTTATAGCCCATGTTTTTTGAAATTTTGAAAAAAAAAGTTAGCCTCGTTTCTCATCATTTTGGACAATGGGCTATAGCCCATATCGTACGGCATTCTATAGCGCGCCGTTTTTCATAATTTTTAAAGATTTGAAAAAAATTACGAAATGACAAAAACGAAAGGTTATAGCCCATGTTTTTTGAAATTTTGAAAAAAAAAGTTAGCCTCGTTTCTCATCATTTTGGACCATGGGCTATAGCCCATATCGTACGGCATACTATAGCGCGCCGTTTTTCAACATTTTTGAAGATTTGAAAAAATGACGAAATGACAAAAACGAAAGGTTATAGCCCATGTTTTTTGAAATTTTGAAAAAAAAAGTTAGCCTCGTTTCTCATCATTTTGGACCATGGGCTATAGCCCATATCGTACGGCATACTATAGCGCGCCGTTTTTCATCATTTTTGAAGATTTGAAAAAAATGACGAAATGACAAAAACGATGGGTTATAGCCCATGTTTTTTGAAATTTTGAAAAAAAAAGTTAGCCTCGTTTCTCATCATTTTGGACCATGGGCTATAGCCCATATCGTACGGCATACTATAGCGCGCCGTTTTTCATCATTTTTGAAGATTTGAAAAAAATGACAAAATGACAAAAACGAAAGGTTATAGCCCATGTTTTTTGAAATTTTGAAAAAAAAAGTTAGCCTCGTTTCTCATCATTTTGGACCATGGGCTATAGCCCATATCGTACGGCATACTATAGCGCGCCGTTTTTCATCATTTTTGAAGATTTGAAAAAATGACGAAATGACAAAAACGAAAGGTTATAGCCCATGTTTTTTGAAATTTTGAAAAAAAAAGTTAGCCTCGTTTCTCATCATTTTGGACCATGGGCTATAGCCCATATCGTACGGCATACTATAGTGCGCCGTTTTTCATCATTTTTGAAGATTTGAAAAAAATGACGAAATGACAAAAACGATGGGTTATAGCCCATGTTTTTTGAAATTTTGAAAAAAAAAGTTAGCCTCGTTTCTCATCATTTTGGACCATGGGCTATAGCCCATATCGTACGGCATACTATAGCGCGCCGTTTTTCATCATTTTTGAAGATTTGAAAAAAATGACAAAATGACAAAAACGAAAGGTTATAGCCCATGTTTTTTGAAATTTTGAAAAAAAAAGTTAGCCTCGTTTCTCATCATTTTGGACCATGGGCTATAGCCCATATCGTACGGCATACTATAGCGCGCCGTTTTTCATCATTTTTGAAGATTTGAAAAAATTACGAAATGACAAAAACGAAAGGTTATAGCCCATGTTTTTTGAAATTTTGAAAAAAAAAGTTAGCCTCGTTTCTCATCATTTTGGACCATGGGCTATAGCCCATATCGTACGGCATACTATAGCGCGCCGTTTTTCATCATTTTTGAAGATTTGAAAAAAATTACGAAATGACAAAAACGAAAGGTTATAGCCCATGTTTTTTGAAATTTTGAAAAAAAAAGTTAGCCTCGTTTCTCATCATTTTGGACCATGGGCTATAGCCCATATCGTACGGCATACTATAGCGCGCCGTTTTTCATCATTTTTGAAGATTTGAAAAAAATGACAAAATGACAAAAACGAAAGGTTATAGCCCATGTTTTTTGAAATTTTGAAAAAAAAAGTTAGCCTCGTTTCTCATCATTTTGGACCATGGGCTATAGCCCATATCGTACGGCATACTATAGCGCGCCGTTTTTCATCATTTTTGAAGATTTGAAAAAAATGACAAAATGACAAAAACGAAAGGTTATAGCCCATGTTTTTTGAAATTTTGAAAAAAAAAGTTAGCCTCGTTTCTCATCATTTTGGACCATGGGCTATAGCCCATATCGTACGGCATACTATAGCGTGCCGTTTTTCATCATTTTTGAAGATTTGAAAAAATGACGAAATGACAAAAACGAAAGGTTATAGCCCATGTTTTTTGAAATTTTGAAAAAAAAAGTTAGCCTCGTTTCTCATCATTTTGGACCATGGGCTATAGCCCATATCGTACGGCATACTATAGCGCGCCGTTTTTCATCATTTTTGAAGATTTGAAAAAAATGACAAAATGACAAAAACGAAAGGTTATAGCCCATGTTTTTTGAAATTTTGAAAAAAAAAGTTAGCCTCGTTTCTCATCATTTTGGACCATGGGCTATAGCCCATATCGTACGGCATACTATAGCGCGCCGTTTTTCATCATTTTTGAAGATTTGAAAAAATTACGAAATGACAAAAACGAAAGGTTATAGCCCATGTTTTTTGAAATTTTGAAAAAAAAAGTTAGCCTCGTTTCTCATCATTTTGGACCATGGGCTATAGCCCATATCGTACGGCATACTATAGCGCGCCGTTTTTCATCATTTTTGAAGATTTGAAAAAAATTACGAAATGACAAAAACGAAAGGTTATAGCCCATGTTTTTTGAAATTTTGAAAAAAAAAGTTAGCCTCGTTTCTCATCATTTTGGACCATGGGCTATAGCCCATATCGTACGGCATACTATAGCGCGCCGTTTTTCATCATTTTTGAAGATTTGAAAAAAATGACAAAATGACAAAAACGAAAGGTTATAGCCCATGTTTTTTGAAATTTTGAAAAAAAAAGTTAGCCTCGTTTCTCATCATTTTGGACCATGGGCTATAGCCCATATCGTACGGCATACTATAGCGCGCCGTTTTTCATCATTTTTGAAGATTTGAAAAAAATGACAAAATGACAAAAACGAAAGGTTATAGCCCATGTTTTTTGAAATTTTGAAAAAAAAAGTTAGCCTCGTTTCTCATCATTTTGGACCATGGGCTATAGCCCATATCGTACGGCATACTATAGCGTGCCGTTTTTCATCATTTTTGAAGATTTGAAAAAATGACGAAATGACAAAAACGAAAGGTTATAGCCCATGTTTTTTGAAATTTTGAAAAAAAAAGTTAGCCTCGTTTCTCATCATTTTGGACCATGGGCTATAGCCCATATCGTACGGCATACTATAGCGCGCCGTTTTTCATCATTTTTGAAGATTTGAAAAAAATGACAAAATGACAAAAACAAAAGGTTATAGCCCATGTTTTTTGAAATTTTGAAAAAAAAGTTAGCCTCGTTTCTCATCATTTTGGACCATGGGCTATAGCCCATATCGTACGGCATACTATAGTGCGCCGTTTTTCATCATTTTTGAAGATTTGAAAAAAATGACAAAATGACAAAAACGAAAGGTTATAGCCCATGTTTTTTGAAATTTTGAAAAAAAAAGTTAGCCTCGTTTCTCATCATTTTGGACCATGGGCTATAGCCCATATCGTACGGCATACTATAGCGCGCCGTTTTTCATCATTTTTGAAGATTTGAAAAAATGACGAAATGACAAAAACGAAAGGTTATAGCCCATGTTTTTTGAAATTTTGAAAAAAAAAGTTAGCCTCGTTTCTCATCATTTTGGACCATGGGCTATAGCCCATATCGTACGGCATACTATAGTGCGCCGTTTTTCATCATTTTTGAAGATTTGAAAAAAATGACGAAATGACAAAAACGATGGGTTATAGCCCATGTTTTTTGAAATTTTGAAAAAAAAAGTTAGCCTCGTTTCTCATCATTTTGGACCATGGGCTATAGCCCATATCGTACGGCATACTATAGCGCGCCGTTTTTCATAATTTTTGAAGATTTGAAAAAAATGACAAAATGACAAAAACGAAAGGTTATAGCCCATGTTTTTTGAAATTTTGAAAAAAAAAGTTAGCCTCGTTTCTCATCATTTTGGACCATGGGCTATAGCCCATATCGTACGGCATACTATAGCGCGCCGTTTTTCATCATTTTTGAAGATTTGAAAAAATTACGAAATGACAAAAACGAAAGGTTATAGCCCATGTTTTTTGAAATTTTGAAAAAAAAAGTTAGCCTCGTTTCTCATCATTTTGGACCATGGGCTATAGCCCATATCGTACGGCATACTATAGCGCGCCGTTTTTCATCATTTTTGAAGATTTGAAAAAAATGACAAAATGACAAAAACAAAAGGTTATAGCCCATGTTTTTTGAAATTTTGAAAAAAAAAGTTAGCCTCGTTTCTCATCATTTTGGACCATGGGCTATAGCCCATATCGTACGGCATACTATAGCGCGCCGTTTTTCATCATTTTTGAAGATTTGAAAAAAATGACGAAATGACAAAAACGAAAGGTTATAGCCCATGTTTTTTGAAATTTTGAAAAAAAAAGTTAGCCTCGTTTCTCATCATTTTGGACCATGGGCTATAGCCCATATCGTACGGCATACTATAGCGAACCGTTTTTCATCATTTTTGAAGATTTGAAAAAAATGACAAAATGACAAAAACAAAAGGTTATAGCCCATGTTTTTTTGAAATTTTGAAAAAAAAAGTTAGCCTCGTTTCTCATCATTTTGGACCATGGGCTATAGCCCATATCGTACGGCATACTATAGCGCGCCGTTTTTCATCATTTTTGAAGATTTGAAAAAAATGACAAAATGACAAAAACAAAAGGTTATAGCCCATGTTTTTTGAAATTTTGAAAAAAAAAGTTAGCCTCGTTTCTCATCATTTTGGACCATGGGCTATAGCCCATATCGTACGGCATACTATAGCGCGCCGTTTTTCATCATTTTTGAAGATTTGAAAAAAATGACAAAATGACAAAAACGAAAGGTTATAGCCCATGTTTTTTGAAATTTTGAAAAAAAAAGTTAGCCTCGTTTCTCATCATTTTGGACCATGGGCTATAGCCCATATCGTACGGCATACTATAGCGCGCCGTTTTTCATCATTTTTGAAGATTTGAAAAAAATGACAAAATGACAAAAACAAAAGGTTATAGCCCATGTTTTTTGAAATTTTGAAAAAAAAAGTTAGCCTCGTTTCTCATCATTTTGGACCATGGGCTATAGCCCATATCGTACGGCATACTATAGTGCGCCGTTTTTCATCATTTTTGAAGATTTGAAAAAAATGACGAAATGACAAAAACGAAAGGTTATAGCCCATGTTTTTTGAAATTTTGAAAAAAAAAGTTAGCCTCGTTTCTCATCATTTTGGACCATGGGCTATAGCCCATATCGTACGGCATACTATAGCGCGCCGTTTTTCATCATTTTTGAAGATTTGAAAAAAATGACGAAATGACAAAAACGAAAGGTTATAGCCCATGTTTTTTGAAATTTTGAAAAAAAAAGTTAGCCTCGTTTCTCATCATTTTGGACCATGGGCTATAGCCCATATCGTACGGCATACTATAGCGCGCCGTTTTTCATCATTTTTGAAGATTTGAAAAAAATGACAAAATGACAAAAACGAAAGGTTATAGCCCATGTTTTTGAAATTTTGAAAAAAGAAGTTAGCCTCGTTTCTCATCATTTTGGACCATGGGCTATAGCCCATATCGTACGGCATACTATAGCGCGCCGTTTTTCATTATTTTTGAAGATTTGAAAAAAATGACGAAATGACAAAAACGAAAGGTTATAGCCCATGTTTTTTGAAATTTTGAAAAAAAAAGTTAGCCTCGTTTCTCATCATTTTGGACCATGGGCTATAGCCCATATCGTACGGCATACTATAGCGCGCCGTTTTTCATCATTTTTGAAGATTTGAAAAAATGACGAAATGACAAAAACGAAAGGTTATAGCCCATGTTTTTTGAAATTTTTAAAAAAAAGTTAGCCTCGTTTCTCATCATTTTGGACCATGGGCTATAGCCCATATCGTACGGCATACTATAGCGCGCCGTTTTTCATCATTTTTGAAGATTTGAAAAAAATGACGAAATGACAAAAACGAAAGGTTATAGCCCATGTTTTTGAAATTTTGAAAAAAAAGTTAGCCTCGTTTCTCATAATTTTGGACCATGGGCTATAGCCCATATCGTACGGCATACTATAGCGCGCCGTTTTTCATCATTTTTGAAGATTTGAAAAAAATGACGAAATGACAAAAACGAAAGGTTATAGCCCATGTTTTTTGAAATTTTGAAAAAAAAAAGTTAGCCTCGTTTCTCATCATTTTGGACCATGGGCTATAGCCCATATCGTACGGCATACTATAGCGCGCCGTTTTTCATCATTTTTGAAGATTTGAAAAAAATGACGAAATGACAAAAACGAAAGGTTATAGCCCATGTTTTTTGAAATTTTGAAAAAAAAAGTTAGCCTCGTTTCTCATCATTTTGGACCATGGGCTATAGCCCATATCGTACGGCATACTATAGCGCGCCGTTTTTCATCATTTTTGAAGATTTGAAAAAAATTACGAAATGACAAAAACGAAAGGTTATAGCCCATGTTTTTTGAAATTTTGAAAAAAAAAGTTAGCCTCGTTTCTCATCATTTTGGACCATGGGCTATAGCCCATATCGTACGGCATACTATAGCGCGCCGTTTTTCATCATTTTTGAAGATTTGAAAAAAATGACAAAATGACAAAAACGAAAGGTTATAGCCCATGTTTTTGAAATTTTGAAAAAAGAAGTTAGCCTCGTTTCTCATCATTTTGGACCATGGGCTATAGCCCATATCGTACGGCATACTATAGCGCGCCGTTTTTCATTATTTTTGAAGATTTGAAAAAAAAATGACGAAATGACAAAAACGAAAGGTTATAGCCCATGTTTTTTGAAATTTTGAAAAAAAAAGTTAGCCTCGTTTCTCATCATTTTGGACCATGGGCTATAGCCCATATCGTACGGCATACTATAGCGCGCCGTTTTTCATCATTTTTGAAGATTTGAAAAAAATGACAAAATGACAAAAACGAAAGGTTATAGCCCATGTTTTTTGAAATTTTGAAAAAAAAAGTTAGCCTCGTTTCTCATCATTTTGGACCATGGGCTATAGCCCATATCGTACGGCATACTATAGCGCGCCGTTTTTCATCATTTTTGAAGATTTGAAAAAAATGACGAAATGACAAAAACGAAAGGTTATAGCCCATGTTTTTTGAAATTTTGAAAAACAAAGTTAGCCTCGTTTCTCATCATTTTGGACCATGGGCTATAGCCCATATCGTACGGCATACTATAGCGCGCCGTTTTTCATCATTTTTAAAGATTTGAAAAAAATTACGAAATGACAAAAACGATGGGTTATAGCCCATGTTTTTTGAAATTTTGAAAAAAAAAGTTAGCCTCGTTTCTCATCATTTTGGACCATGGGCTATAGCCCATATCGTACGGCATACTATAGCGCGCCGTTTTTCATCATTTTTGAAGATTTGAAAAAAATGACGAAATGACAAAAACGAAAGGTTATAGCCCATGTTTTTTGAAATTTTGAAAAAAAAAGTTAGCCTCGTTTCTCATCATTTTGGACCATGGGCTATAGCCCATATCGTACGGCATACTATAGCGCGCCGTTTTTCATCATTTTTGAAGATTTGAAAAAAATGACGAAATGACAAAAACGAAAGGTTATAGCCCATGTTTTTAGAAATTAAAAAAAAAAAAGTTAGCCTCGTTTCTCATCATTTTGGACCATGGGCTATAGCCCATATCGTACGGCATACTATAGCGCGCCGTTTTTCATCATTTTTAAAGATTTGAAAAAATTACGAAATGACAAAAACGATGGGTTATAGCCCATGTTTTTTGAAATTTTGAAAAAAAAAGTTAGCCTCGTTTCTCATCATTTTGGACCATGGGCTATAGCCCATATCGTACGGCATACTATAGCGCGCCGTTTTTCATCATTTTTGAAGATTTGAAAAAAATGACGAAATGACAAAAACGAAAGGTTATAGCCCATGTTTTTTGAAATTTTGAAAAAAAAAGTTAGCCTCGTTTCTCATCATTTTGGACCATGGGCTATAGCCCATATCGTACGGCATACTATAGCGCGCCGTTTTTCATCATTTTTAAAGATTTGAAAAAAATTACGAAATGACAAAAACGATGGGTTATAGCCCATGTTTTTTGAAATTTTGAAAAAAAAAGTTAGCCTCGTTTCTCATCATTTTGGACCATGGGCTATAGCCCATATCGTACGGCATACTATAGCGCGCCGTTTTTCATCATTTTTGAAGATTTGAAAAAAATGACGAAATGACAAAAACGAAAGGTTATAGCCCATGTTTTTTGAAATTTTGAAAAAAAAAGTTAGCCTCGTTTCTCATCATTTTGGACCATGGGCTATAGCCCATATCGTACGGCATACTATAGCGCGCCGTTTTTCATCATTTTTGAAGATTTGAAAAAAATGACGAAATGACAAAAACGAAAGGTTATAGCCCATGTTTTTAGAAATTTAAAAAAAAAAAGTTAGCCTCGTTTCTCATCATTTTGGACCATGGGCTATAGCCCATATCGTACGGCATACTATAGCGCGCCGTTTTTCATCATTTTTAAAGATTTGAAAAAATTACGAAATGACAAAAACGATGGGTTATAGCCCATGTTTTTTGAAATTTTGAAAAAAAAAGTTAGCCTCGTTTCTCATCATTTTGGACCATGGGCTATAGCCCATATCGTACGGCATACTATAGCGCGCCGTTTTTCATCATTTTTGAAGATTTGAAAAAAATGACGAAATGACAAAAACGAAAGGTTATAGCCCATGTTTTTTGAAATTTTGAAAAAAAAAGTTAGCCTCGTTTCTCATCATTTTGGACCATGGGCTATAGCCCATATCGTACGGCATACTATAGCGCGCCGTTTTTCATCATTTTTGAAGATTTGAAAAAAATGACAAAATGACAAAAACGAAAGGTTATAGCCCATGTTTTTTGAAATTTTGAAAAAAAAAGTTAGCCTCGTTTTTCATCATTTTGGACCATGGGCTATAGCCCATATCGTACGGCATTCTATAGCGCGCCGTTTTTCATCATTTTTAAAGATTTGAAAAAATTAAGAAATGACAAAAACGAAAGGTTATAGCCCATGTTTTTAGAAATTTTGAAAAAAAAAGTTAGCCTCGTTTCTCATCATTTTGGACCATGGGCTATAGCCCATATCGTACGGCATACTATAGCGCGCCGTTTTTCATCATTTTTGAAGATTTGAAAAAATGACGAAATGACAAAAACGAAAGGTTATAGCCCATGTTTTTTGAAATTTTGAAAAAAAAAGTTAGCCTCGTTTCTCATCATTTTGGACCATGGGCTATAGCCCATATCGTACGGCATACTATAGCGCGCCGTTTTTCATCATTTTTGAAGATTTGAAAAAATGACGAAATGACAAAAACGAAAGGTTATAGCCCATGTTTTTTGAAATTTTGAAAAAAAAAGTTAGCCTCGTTTCTCATCATTTTGGACCATGGGCTATAGCCCATATCGTACGGCATTCTATAGCGCGCCGTTTTTCATCATTTTTAAAGATTTGAAAAAATTACGAAATGACAAAAACGAAAGGTTATAGCCCATGTTTTTAGAAATTTTGAAAAAAAAAGTTAGCCTCGTTTCTCATCATTTTGGACCATGGGCTATAGCCCATATCGTACGGCATACTATAGCGCGCCGTTTTTCATCATTTTTGAAGATTTGAAAAAATGACGAAATGACAAAAACGAAAGGTTATAGCCCATGTTTTTTGAAATTTTGAAAAAAAAAGTTAGCCTCGTTTCTCATCATTTTGGACCATGGGCTATAGCCCATATCGTACGGCATACTATAGCGCGCCGTTTTTCATCATTTTTGAAGATTTGAAAAAATGACGAAATGACAAAAACGAAAGGTTATAGCCCATGTTTTTTGAAATTTTGAAAAAAAAAGTTAGCCTCGTTTCTCATCATTTTGGACCATGGGCTATAGCCCATATCGTACGGCATTCTATAGCGCGCCGTTTTTCATCATTTTTGAAGATTTGAAAAAATGACGAAATGACAAAAACGAAAGGTTATAGCCCATGTTTTTTGAAATTTTGAAAAAAAAAGTTAGCCTCGTTTCTCATCATTTTGGACCATGGGCTATAGCCCATATCGTACGGCATACTATAGCGCGGCGTTTTTCATCATTTTTGAAGATTTGAAAAAAATGACAAAATGACAAAAACGAAAGGTTATAGCCCATGTTTTTTGAAATTTTGAAAAAAAAAGTTAGCCTCGTTTCTCATCATTTTGGACCATGGGCTATAGCCCATATCGTACGGCATACTATAGCGCGCCGTTTTTCATCATTTTTGAAGATTTGGAAAAAATGACAAAATGACAAAAACGAAAGGTTATAGCCCATGTTTTTTGAAATTTTGAAAAAAAAAGTTAGCCTCGTTTCTCATCATTTTGGACCATGGGCTATAGCCCATATCGTACGGCATACTATAGCGCGCCGTTTTTCATCATTTTTTAAGATTTGAAAAAAATGACGAAATGACAAAAACGAAAGGTTATAGCCCATGTTTTTTGAAATTTTGAAAAAAAAAGTTAGCCTCGTTTCTCATCATTTTGGACCATGGGCTATAGCCCATATCGTACGGCATACTATAGCGCGCCGTTTTTCATCATTTTTAAAGATTTGAAAAAAATTACGAAATGACAAAAACGATGGGTTATAGCCCATGTTTTTTGAAATTTTGAAAAAAAAAGTTAGCCTCGTTTCTCATCATTTTGGACCATGGGCTATAGCCCATATCGTACGGCATACTATAGCGCGCCGTTTTTCATCATTTTTGAAGATTTGAAAAAAATGACGAAATGACAAAAACGAAAGGTTATAGCCCATGTTTTTTGAAATTTTGAAAAAAAAAGTTAGCCTCGTTTCTCATCATTTTGGACCATGGGCTATAGCCCATATCGTACGGCATACTATAGCGCGCCGTTTTTCATCATTTTTGAAGATTTGAAAAAAATGACGAAATGACAAAAACGAAAGGTTATAGCCCATGTTTTTAGAAAAAAAAAAAAAAAAAGTTAGCCTCGTTTCTCATCATTTTGGACCATGGGCTATAGCCCATATCGTACGGCATACTATAGCGCGCCGTTTTTCATCATTTTTAAAGATTTGAAAAAATTACGAAATGACAAAAACGATGGGTTATAGCCCATGTTTTTTGAAATTTTGAAAAAAAAAGTTAGCCTCGTTTCTCATCATTTTGGACCATGGGCTATAGCCCATATCGTACGGCATACTATAGCGCGCCGTTTTTCATCATTTTTGAAGATTTGAAAAAAATGACGAAATGACAAAAACGAAAGGTTATAGCCCATGTTTTTTGAAATTTTGAAAAAAAAAGTTAGCCTCGTTTCTCATCATTTTGGACCATGGGCTATAGCCCATATCGTACGGCATACTATAGCGCGCCGTTTTTCATCATTTTTGAAGATTTGAAAAAATGACGAAATGACAAAAACGAAAGGTTAAAGCCCATGTTTTTTGAAATTTTGAAAAAAAAAGTTAGCCTCGTTTCTCATCATTTTGGACCATGGGCTATAGCCCATATCGTACGGCATACTATAGCGCGCCGTTTTTCATCATTTTTGAAGATTTGAAAAAAATGACGAAATGACAAAAACGAAAGGTTATAGCCCATGTTTTTAGAAATTAAAAAAAAAAAAGTTAGCCTCGTTTCTCATCATTTTGGACCATGGGCTATAGCCCATATCGTACGGCATACTATAGCGCGCCGTTTTTCATCATTTTTAAAGATTTGAAAAAATTACGAAATGACAAAAACGATGGGTTATAGCCCATGTTTTTTGAAATTTTGAAAAAAAAAGTTAGCCTCGTTTCTCATCATTTTGGACCATGGGCTATAGCCCATATCGTACGGCATACTATAGCGCGCCGTTTTTCATCATTTTTGAAGATTTGAAAAAAATGACGAAATGACAAAAACGAAAGGTTATAGCCCATGTTTTTTGAAATTTTGAAAAAAAAAGTTAGCCTCGTTTCTCATCATTTTGGACCATGGGCTATAGCCCATATCGTACGGCATACTATAGCGCGCCGTTTTTCATCATTTTTAAAGATTTGAAAAAAATTACGAAATGACAAAAACGATGGGTTATAGCCCATGTTTTTTGAAATTTTGAAAAAAAAAGTTAGCCTCGTTTCTCATCATTTTGGACCATGGGCTATAGCCCATATCGTACGGCATACTATAGCGCGCCGTTTTTCATCATTTTTGAAGATTTGAAAAAAATGACGAAATGACAAAAACGAAAGGTTATAGCCCATGTTTTTTGAAATTTTGAAAAAAAAAGTTAGCCTCGTTTCTCATCATTTTGGACCATGGGCTATAGCCCATATCGTACGGCATACTATAGCGCGCCGTTTTTCATCATTTTTGAAGATTTGAAAAAAATGACGAAATGACAAAAACGAAAGGTTATAGCCCATGTTTTTAGAAATTAAAAAAAAAAAGTTAGCCTCGTTTCTCATCATTTTGGACCATGGGCTATAGCCCATATCGTACGGCATACTATAGCGCGCCGTTTTTCATCATTTTTAAAGATTTGAAAAAATTACGAAATGACAAAAACGATGGGTTATAGCCCATGTTTTTTGAAATTTTGAAAAAAAAAGTTAGCCTCGTTTCTCATCATTTTGGACCATGGGCTATAGCCCATATCGTACGGCATACTATAGCGCGCCGTTTTTCATCATTTTTAAAGATTTGAAAAAAATTACGAAATGACAAAAACGATGGGTTATAGCCCATGTTTTTTGAAATTTTGAAAAAAAAAGTTAGCCTCGTTTCTCATCATTTTGGACCATGGGCTATAGCCCATATCGTACGGCATACTATAGCGCGCCGTTTTTCATCATTTTTGAAGATTTGAAAAAAATGACGAAATGACAAAAACGAAAGGTTATAGCCCATGTTTTTTGAAATTTTGAAAAAAAAAGTTAGCCTCGTTTCTCATCATTTTGGACCATGGGCTATAGCCCATATCGTACGGCATACTATAGCGCGCCGTTTTTCATCATTTTTGAAGATTTGAAAAAAATGACGAAATGACAAAAACGAAAGGTTATAGCCCATGTTTTTTGAAATTTAAAAAAAAAAAGTTAGCCTCGTTTCTCATCATTTTGGACCATGGGCTATAGCCCATATCGTACGGCATACTATAGCGCGCCGTTTTTCATCATTTTTAAAGATTTGAAAAAATTACGAAATGACAAAAACGATGGGTTATAGCCCATGTTTTTTGAAATTTTGAAAAAAAAAGTTAGCCTCGTTTCTCATCATTTTGGACCATGGGCTATAGCCCATATCGTACGGCATACTATAGCGCGCCGTTTTTCATCATTTTTGAAGATTTGAAAAAAATGACGAAATGACAAAAACGAAAGGTTATAGCCCATGTTTTTTGAAATTTTGAAAAAAAAAGTTAGCCTCGTTTCTCATCATTTTGGACCATGGGCTATAGCCCATATCGTACGGCATACTATAGCGCGCCGTTTTTCATCATTTTTGAAGATTTGAAAAAATGACGAAATGACAAAAACGAAAGGTTATAGCCCATGTTTTTTGAAATTTTGAAAAAAAAAGTTAGCCTCGTTTCTCATCATTTTGGACCATGGGCTATAGCCCATATCGTACGGCATTCTATAGCGCGCCGTTTTTCATCATTTTTAAAGATTTGAAAAAATTACGAAATGACAAAAACGAAAGGTTATAGCCCATGTTTTTAGAAATTTTGAAAAAAAAAGTTAGCCTCGTTTCTCATCATTTTGGACCATGGGCTATAGCCCATATCGTACGGCATACTATAGCGCGCCGTTTTTCATCATTTTTGAAGATTTGAAAAAATGACGAAATGACAAAAACGAAAGGTTATAGCCCATGTTTTTTGAAATTTTGAAAAAAAAAGTTAGCCTCGTTTCTCATCATTTTGGACCATGGGCTATAGCCCATATCGTACGGCATACTATAGCGCGCCGTTTTTCATCATTTTTGAAGATTTGAAAAAATGACGAAATGACAAAAACGAAAGGTTATAGCCCATGTTTTTTGAAATTTTGAAAAAAAAAGTTAGCCTCGTTTCTCATCATTTTGGACCATGGGCTATAGCCCATATCGTACGGCATTCTATAGCGCGCCGTTTTTCATCATTTTTAAAGATTTGAAAAAATTACGAAATGACAAAAACGAAAGGTTATAGCCCATGTTTTTAGAAATTTTGAAAAAAAAAGTTAGCCTCGTTTCTCATCATTTTGGACCATGGGCTATAGCCCATATCGTACGGCATACTATAGCGCGGCGTTTTTCATCATTTTTGAAGATTTGAAAAAAATGACAAAATGACAAAAACGAAAGGTTATAGCCCATGTTTTTTGAAATTTTGAAAAAAAAAGTTAGCCTCGTTTCTCATCATTTTGGACCATGGGCTATAGCCCATATCGTACGGCATACTATAGCGCGCCGTTTTTCATCATTTTTGAAGATTTGGAAAAAATGACAAAATGACAAAAACGAAAGGTTATAGCCCATGTTTTTTGAAATTTTGAAAAAAAAAGTTAGCCTCGTTTCTCATCATTTTGGACCATGGGCTATAGCCCATATCGTACGGCATACTATAGCGCGCCGTTTTTCATTATTTTTGAAGATTTGAAAAAAATGACGAAATGACAAAAACGAAAGGTTATAGCCCATGTTTTTTGAAATTTTGAAAAAAAAAGTTAGCCTCGTTTCTCATCATTTTGGACCATGGGCTATAGCCCATATCGTACGGCATACTATAGCGCGCCGTTTTTCATCATTTTTGAAGATTTGAAAAAAATGACGAAATGACAAAAACGAAAGGTTATAGCCCATGTTTTTTGAAATTTTGAAAAAAAAAGTTAGCCTCGTTTCTCATCATTTTGGACCATGGGCTATAGCCCATATCGTACGGCATACTATAGCGCGCCGTTTTTCATCATTTTTGAAGATTTGAAAAAAATGACGAAATGACAAAAACGAAAGGTTATAGCCCATGTTTTTAGAAATTAAAAAAAAAAAAGTTAGCCTCGTTTCTCATCATTTTGGACCATGGGCTATAGCCCATATCGTACGGCATACTATAGCGCGCCGTTTTTCATCATTTTTAAAGATTTGAAAAAATTACGAAATGACAAAAACGATGGGTTATAGCCCATGTTTTTTGAAATTTTGAAAAAAAAAGTTAGCCTCGTTTCTCATCATTTTGGACCATGGGCTATAGCCCATATCGTACGGCATACTATAGCGCGCCGTTTTTCATCATTTTTGAAGATTTGAAAAAAATGACGAAATGACAAAAACGAAAGGTTATAGCCCATGTTTTTTGAAATTTTGAAAAAAAAAGTTAGCCTCGTTTCTCATCATTTTGGACCATGGGCTATAGCCCATATCGTACGGCATACTATAGCGCGCCGTTTTTCATCATTTTTAAAGATTTGAAAAAAATTACGAAATGACAAAAACGATGGGTTATAGCCCATGTTTTTTTAAATTTTGAAAAAAAAAGTTAGCCTCGTTTCTCATCATTTTGGACCATGGGCTATAGCCCATATCGTACGGCATACTATAGCGCGCCGTTTTTCATCATTTTTGAAGATTTGAAAAAAATGACGAAATGACAAAAACGAAAGGTTATAGCCCATGTTTTTTGAAATTTTGAAAAAAAAAGTTAGCCTCGTTTCTCATCATTTTGGACCATGGGCTATAGCCCATATCGTACGGCATACTATAGCGCGCCGTTTTTCATCATTTTTGAAGATTTGAAAAAAATGACGAAATGACAAAAACGAAAGGTTATAGCCCATGTTTTTAGAAATTTAAAAAAAAAAAGTTAGCCTCGTTTCTCATCATTTTGGACCATGGGCTATAGCCCATATCGTACGGCATACTATAGCGCGCCGTTTTTCATCATTTTTAAAGATTTGAAAAAATTACGAAATGACAAAAACGATGGGTTATAGCCCATGTTTTTTGAAATTTTGAAAAAAAAAGTTAGCCTCGTTTCTCATCATTTTGGACCATGGGCTATAGCCCATATCGTACGGCATACTATAGCGCGCCGTTTTTCATCATTTTTGAAGATTTGAAAAAAATGACGAAATGACAAAAACGAAAGGTTATAGCCCATGTTTTTTGAAATTTTGAAAAAAAAAGTTAGCCTCGTTTCTCATCATTTTGGACCATGGGCTATAGCCCATATCGTACGGCATACTATAGCGCGCCGTTTTTCATCATTTTTGAAGATTTGAAAAAAATGACAAAATGACAAAAACGAAAGGTTATAGCCCATGTTTTTTGAAATTTTGAAAAAAAAAGTTAGCCTCGTTTCTCATCATTTTGGACCATGGGCTATAGCCCATATCGTACGGCATTCTATAGCGCGCCGTTTTTCATCATTTTTAAAGATTTGAAAAAATTACGAAATGACAAAAACGAAAGGTTATAGCCCATGTTTTTAGAAATTTTGAAAAAAAAAGTTAGCCTCGTTTCTCATCATTTTGGACCATGGGCTATAGCCCATATCGTACGGCATACTATAGCGCGCCGTTTTTCATCATTTTTGAAGATTTGAAAAAATGACGAAATGACAAAAACGAAAGGTTATAGCCCATGTTTTTTGAAATTTTGAAAAAAAAAGTTAGCCTCGTTTCTCATCATTTTGGACCATGGGCTATAGCCCATATCGTACGGCATTCTATAGCGCGCCGTTTTTCATCATTTTTAAAGATTTGAAAAAATTACGAAATGACAAAAACGAAAGGTTATAGCCCATGTTTTTAGAAATTTTGAAAAAAAAAGTTAGCCTCGTTTCTCATCATTTTGGACCATGGGCTATAGCCCATATCGTACGGCATACTATAGCGCGCCGTTTTTCATCATTTTTGAAGATTTGAAAAAATGACGAAATGACAAAAACGAAAGGTTATAGCCCATGTTTTTTGAAATTTTGAAAAAAAAAGTTAGCCTCGTTTCTCATCATTTTGGACCATGGGCTATAGCCCATATCGTACGGCATACTATAGCGCGCCGTTTTTCATCATTTTTGAAGATTTGAAAAAATGACGAAATGACAAAAACGAAAGGTTATAGCCCATGTTTTTTGAAATTTTGAAAAAAAAAGTTAGCCTCGTTTCTCATCATTTTGGACCATGGGCTATAGCCCATATCGTACGGCATTCTATAGCGCGCCGTTTTTCATCATTTTTAAAGATTTGAAAAAATTACGAAATGACAAAAACGAAAGGTTATAGCCCATGTTTTTAGAAATTTTGAAAAAAAAAGTTAGCCTCGTTTCTCATCATTTTGGACCATGGGCTATAGCCCATATCGTACGGCATACTATAGCGCGCCGTTTTTCATCATTTTTGAAGATTTGAAAAAATGACGAAATGACAAAAACGAAAGGTTATAGCCCATGTTTTTTGAAATTTTGAAAAAAAAAGTTAGCCTCGTTTCTCATCATTTTGGACCATGGGCTATAGCCCATATCGTACGGCATACTATAGCGCGGCGTTTTTCATCATTTTTGAAGATTTGAAAAAAATGATGAAATGACAAAAACGAAAGGTTATAGCCCATGTTTTTTGAAATTTTGAAAAAAAAAGTTAGCCTCGTTTCTCATCATTTTGGACCATGGGCTATAGCCCATATCGTACGGCATACTATAGCGCGCCGTTTTTCATCATTTTTGAAGATTTGGAAAAAATGACAAAATGACAAAAACGAAAGGTTATAGCCCATGTTTTTTGAAATTTTGGAAAAAAAAGTTAGCCTCGTTTCTCATCATTTTGGACCATGGGCTATAGCCCATATCGTACGGCATACTATAGCGCGCCGTTTTTCATCATTTTTGAAGATTTGAAAAAAATGACGAAATGACAAAAACGAAAGGTTATAGCCCATGTTTTTTGAAATTTTGAAAAAAAAAGTTAGCCTCGTTTCTCATCATTTTGGACCATGGGCTATAGCCCATATCGTACGGCATACTATAGCGCGCCGTTTTTCATCATTTTTGAAGATTTGAAAAAATGACGAAATGACAAAAACGAAAGGTTATAGCCCATGTTTTTTGAAATTTTGAAAAAAAAAGTTAGCCTCGTTTCTCATCATTTTGGACCATGGGCTATAGCCCATATCGTACGGCATACTATAGCGCGCCGTTTTTCATCATTTTTGAAGATTTGAAAAAATGACGAAATGACAAAAACGAAAGGTTATAGCCCATGTTTTTTGAAATTTTGAAAAAAAAAGTTAGCCTCGTTTCTCATCATTTTGGACCATGGGCTATAGCCCATATCGTACGGCATTCTATAGCGCGCCGTTTTTCATCATTTTTAAAGATTTGAAAAAATGACGAAATGACAAAAACGAAAGGTTATAGCCCATGTTTTTAGAAATTTTGAAAAAAAAAGTTAGCCTCGTTTCTCATCATTTTGGACCATGGGCTATAGCCCATATCGTACGGCATACTATAGCGCGCCGTTTTTCATCATTTTTGAAGATTTGAAAAAATGACGAAATGACAAAAACGAAAGGTTATAGCCCATGTTTTTTGAAATTTTGAAAAAAAAAGTTAGCCTCGTTTCTCATCATTTTGGACCATGGGCTATAGCCCATATCGTACGGCATACTATAGCGCGCCGTTTTTCATCATTTTTGAAGATTTGAAAAAATGACGAAATGACAAAAACGAAAGGTTATAGCCCATGTTTTTTGAAATTTTGAAAAAAAAAGTTAGCCTCGTTTCTCATCATTTTGGACCATGGGCTATAGCCCATATCGTACGGCATTCTATAGCGCGCCGTTTTTCATCATTTTTAAAGATTTGAAAAAATTACGAAATGACAAAAACGAAAGGTTATAGCCCATGTTTTTAGAAATTTTGAAAAAAAAAGTTAGCCTCGTTTCTCATCATTTTGGACCATGGGCTATAGCCCATATCGTACGGCATACTATAGCGCGCCGTTTTTCATCATTTTTGAAGATTTGAAAAAATGACGAAATGACAAAAACGAAAGGTTATAGCCCATGTTTTTTGAAATTTTGAAAAAAAAAAGTTAGCCTCGTTTCTCATCATTTTGGACCATGGGCTATAGCCCATATCGTACGGCATACTATAGTGCGGCGTTTTTCATCATTTTTGAAGATTTGAAAAAAATGACAAAATGACAAAAACGAAAGGTTATAGCCCATGTTTTTTGAAATTTTGAAAAAAAAAGTTAGCCTCGTTTCTCATCATTTTGGACCATGGGCTATAGCCCATATCGTACGGCATACTATAGCGCGCCGTTTTTCATCATTTTTGAAGATTTGGAAAAAATGACAAAATGACAAAAACGAAAGGTTATAGCCCATGTTTTTTGAAATTTTGAAAAAAAAAGTTAGCCTCGTTTCTCATCATTTTGGACCATGGGCTATAGCCCATATCGTACGGCATACTATAGCGCGCCGTTTTTCATCATTTTTGAAGATTTGAAAAAAATGACGAAATGACAAAAACGAAAGGTTATAGCCCATGTTTTTTGAAATTTTGAAAAAAAAAGTTACCCTCTTTTCTCATCATTTTGGACCATGGGCTATAGCCCATATCGTACGGCATACTATAGCGCGCCGTTTTTCATCATTTTTAAAGATTTGAAAAAAATTACGAAATGACAAAAACGATGGGTTATAGCCCATGTTTTTTGAAATTTTGAAAAAAAAAGTTAGCCTCGTTTCTCATCATTTTGGATCATGGGCTATAGCCCATATCGTACGGCATACTATAGCGCGCCGTTTTTCATCATTTTTGAAGATTTGAAAAAAATGACGAAATGACAAAAACGAAAGGTTATAGCCCATGTTTTTTGAAATTTTGAAAAAAAAAGTTAGCCTCGTTTCTCATCATTTTGGACCATGGGCTATAGCCCATATCGTACGGCATACTATAGCGCGCCGTTTTTCATCATTTTTGAAGATTTGAAAAAAATGACGAAATGACAAAAACGAAAGGTTATAGCCCATGTTTTTAGAAATTAAAAAAAAAAAAGTTAGCCTCGTTTCTCATCATTTTGGACCATGGGCTATAGCCCATATCGTACGGCATACTATAGCGCGCCGTTTTTCATCATTTTTAAAGATTTGAAAAAATTACGAAATGACAAAAACGATGGGTTATAGCCCATGTTTTTTGAAATTTTGAAAAAAAAAGTTAGCCTCGTTTCTCATCATTTTGGACCATGGGCTATAGCCCATATCGTACGGCATACTATAGCGCGCCGTTTTTCATCATTTTTAAAGATTTGAAAAAAATTACGAAATGACAAAAACGATGGGTTATAGCCCATGTTTTTTGAAATTTTGGAAAAAAAAGTTAGCCTCGTTTCTCATCATTTTGGACCATGGGCTATAGCCCATATCGTACGGCATACTATAGCGCGCCGTTTTTCATCATTTTTGAAGATTTGAAAAAAATGACGAAATGACAAAAACTAAAGGTTATAGCCCATGTTTTTTGAAATTTTGAAAAAAAAAGTTAGCCTCGTTTCTCATCATTTTGGACCATGGGCTATAGCCCATATCGTACGGCATACTATAGCGCGCCGTTTTTCATCATTTTTGAAGATTTGAAAAAAATGACGAAATGACAAAAACGAAAGGTTATAGCCCATGTTTTTAGAAATTAAAAAAAAAAAAGTTAGCCTCGTTTCTCATCATTTTGGACCATGGGCTATAGCCCATATCGTACGGCATACTATAGCGCGCCGTTTTTCATCATTTTTAAAGATTTGAAAAAATTACGAAATGACAAAAACGATGGGTTATAGCCCATGTTTTTTGAAATTTTGAAAAAAAAAGTTAGCCTCGTTTCTCATCATTTTGGACCATGGGCTATAGCCCATATCGTACGGCATACTATAGCGCGCCGTTTTTCATCATTTTTGAAGATTTGAAAAAAATGACGAAATGACAAAAACGAAAGGTTATAGCCCATGTTTTTTGAAATTTTGAAAAAAAAAGTTAGCCTCGTTTCTCATCATTTTGGACCATGGGCTATAGCCCATATCGTACGGCATACTATAGCGCGCCGTTTTTCATCATTTTTAAAGATTTGAAAAAAATTACGAAATGACAAAAACGATGGGTTATAGCCCATGTTTTTTGAAATTTTGAAAAAAAAAGTTAGCCTCGTTTCTCATCATTTTGGACCATGGGCTATAGCCCATATCGTACGGCATACTATAGCGCGCCGTTTTTCATCATTTTTGAAGATTTGAAAAAAATGACGAAATGACAAAAACGAAAGGTTATAGCCCATGTTTTTTGAAATTTTGAAAAAAAAAGTTAGCCTCGTTTCTCATCATTTTGGACCATGGGCTATAGCCCATATCGTACGGCATACTATAGCGCGCCGTTTTTCATCATTTTTGAAGATTTGAAAAAAATGACGAAATGACAAAAACGAAAGGTTATAGCCCATGTTTTTAGAAATTAAAAAAAAAAAGTTAGCCTCGTTTCTCATCATTTTGGACCATGGGCTATAGCCCATATCGTACGGCATACTATAGCGCGCCGTTTTTCATCATTTTTAAAGATTTGAAAAAATTACGAAATGACAAAAACGATGGGTTATAGCCCATGTTTTTTGAAATTTTGAAAAAAAAAGTTAGCCTCGTTTCTCATCATTTTGGACCATGGGCTATAGCCCATATCGTACGGCATACTATAGCGCGCCGTTTTTCATCATTTTTGAAGATTTGAAAAAAATGACGAAATGACAAAAACGAAAGGTTATAGCCCATGTTTTTTGAAATTTTGAAAAAAAAAGTTAGCCTCGTTTCTCATCATTTTGGACCATGGGCTATAGCCCATATCGTACGGCATACTATAGCGCGCCGTTTTTCATCATTTTTGAAGATTTGAAAAAAATGACAAAATGACAAAAACGAAAGGTTATAGCCCATGTTTTTGAAATTTTGAAAAAAAAAGTTAGCCTCGTTTCTCATCATTTTGGACCATGGGCTATAGCCCATATCGTACGGCATTCTATAGCGCGCCGTTTTTCATCATTTTTAAAGATTTGAAAAAATTACGAAATGACAAAAACGAAAGGTTATAGCCCATGTTTTTAGAAATTTTGAAAAAAAAAGTTAGCCTCGTTTCTCATCATTTTGGACCATGGGCTATAGCCCATATCGTACGGCATACTATAGCGTGCCGTTTTTCATCATTTTTGAAGATTTGAAAAAATGACGAAATGACAAAAACGAAAGGTTATATCCCATGTTTTTTGAAATTTTGAAAAAAAAAGTTAGCCTCGTTTCTCATCATTTTGGACCATGGGCTATAGCCCATATCGTACGGCATTCTATAGTGCGCCGTTTTTCATCATTTTTAAAGATTTGAAAAAATTACGAAATGACAAAAACGAAAGGTTATAGCCCATGTTTTTAGAAATTTTGAAAAAAAAAGTTAGCCTCGTTTCTCATCATTTTGGACCATGGGCTATAGCCCATATCGTACGGCATACTATAGCGCGCCGTTTTTCATCATTTTTGAAGATTTGAAAAAATGACGAAATGACAAAAACGAAAGGTTATAGCCCATGTTTTTTGAAATTTTGAAAAAAAAAGTTAGCCTCGTTTCTCATCATTTTGGACCATGGGCTATAGCCCATATCGTACGGCATACTATAGCGCGCCGTTTTTCATCATTTTTGAAGATTTGAAAAAATGACGAAATGACAAAAACGAAAGGTTATAGCCCATGTTTTTTGAAATTTTGAAAAAAAAAGTTAGCCTCGTTTCTCATCATTTTGGACCATGGGCTATAGCCCATATCGTACGGCATTCTATAGCGCGCCGTTGTTCATCATTTTTAAAGATTTGAAAAAATTACGAAATGACAAAAACGAAAGGTTATAGCCCATGTTTTTAGAAATTTTGAAAAAAAAAGTTAGCCTCGTTTCTCATCATTTTGGACCATGGGCTATAGCCCATATCGTACGGCATACTATAGCGCGCCGTTTTTCATCATTTTTGAAGATTTGAAAAAATGACGAAATGACAAAAACGAAAGGTTATAGCCCATGTTTTTTGAAATTTTGAAAAAAAAAGTTAGCCTCGTTTCTCATCATTTTGGACCATGGGCTATAGCCCATATCGTACGGCATACTATAGCGCGGCGTTTTTCATCATTTTTGAAGATTTGAAAAAAATGACAAAATGACAAAAACGAAAGGTTATAGCCCATGTTTTTTGAAATTTTGAAAAAAAAAGTTAGCCTCGTTTCTCATCATTTTGGACCATGGGCTATAGCCCATATCGTACGGCATACTATAGCGCGCCGTTTTTCATCATTTTTGAAGATTTGGAAAAAATGACAAAATGACAAAAACGAAAGGTTATAGCCCATGTTTTTTGAAATTTTGAAAAAAAAAGTTAGCCTCGTTTCTCATCATTTTGGACCATGGGCTATAGCCCATATCGTACGGCATACTATAGCGCGCCGTTTTTCATCATTTTTGAAGATTTGAAAAAAATGACGAAATGACAAAAACGAAAGGTTATAGCCCATGTTTTTTGAAATTTTGAAAAAAAAAGTTAGCCTCGTTTCTCATCATTTTGGACCATGGGCTATAGCCCATATCGTACGGCATACTATAGCGCGCCGTTTTTCATCATTTTTAAAGATTTGAAAAAAATTACGAAATGACAAAAACGATGGGTTATAGCCCATGTTTTTTGAAATTTTGAAAAAAAAAGTTAGCCTCGTTTCTCATCATTTTGGACCATGGGCTATAGCCCATATCGTACGGCATACTATAGCGCGCCGTTTTTCATCATTTTTGAAGATTTGAAAAAAATGACGAAATGACAAAAACGAAAGGTTATAGCCCATGTTTTTTGAAATTTTGAAAAAAAAAGTTAGCCTCGTTTCTCATCATTTTGGACCATGGGCTATAGCCCATATCGTACGGCATACTATAGCGCGCCGTTTTTCATCATTTTTGAAGATTTGAAAAAAATGACGAAATGACAAAAACGAAAGGTTATAGCCCATGTTTTTAGAAATTAAAAAAAAAAAAGTTAGCCTCGTTTCTCATCATTTTGGACCATGGGCTATAGCCCATATCGTACGGCATACTATAGCGCGCCGTTTTTCATCATTTTTAAAGATTTGAAAAAAATACGAAATGACAAAAACGATGGGTTATAGCCCATGTTTTTTGAAATTTTGAAAAAAAAAGTTAGCCTCGTTTCTCATCATTTTGGACCATGGGCTATAGCCCATATCGTACGGCATACTATAGCGCGCCGTTTTTCATCATTTTTGAAGATTTGAAAAAAATGACGAAATGACAAAAACGAAAGGTTATAGCCCATGTTTTTTGAAATTTTGAAAAAAAAAGTTAGCCTCGTTTCTCATCATTTTGGACCATGGGCTATAGCCCATATCGTACGGCATACTATAGCGCGCCGTTTTTCATCATTTTTGAAGATTTGAAAAAAATGACAAAATGACAAAAACGAAAGGTTATAGCCCATGTTTTTTGAAATTTTGAAAAAAAAAGTTAGCCTCGTTTCTCATCATTTTGGACCATGGGCTATAGCCCATATCGTACGGCATTCTATAGCGCGCCGTTTTTCATAATTTTTAAAGATTTGAAAAAATTACGAAATGACAAAAACGAAAGGTTATAGCCCATGTTTTTAGAAATTTTGAAAAAAAAAGTTAGCCTCGTTTCTCATCATTTTGGACCATGGGCTATAGCCCATATCGTACGGCATACTATAGCGCGCCGTTTTTTTTTCATTTTTGAAGATTTGAAAAAATGACGAAATGACAAAAACGAAAGGTTATATCCCATGTTTTTTGAAATTTTGAAAAAAAAAGTTAGCCTCGTTTCTCATCATTTTGGACCATGGGCTATAGCCCATATCGTACGGCATACTATAGCGCGCCGTTTTCATCATTTTTGAAGATTTGAAAAAAATGACAAAATGACAAAAACGAAAGGTTATAGCCCATGTTTTTTGAAATTTTGAAAAAAAAGGTTAGCCTCGTTTCTCATCATTTTGGACCATGGGCTATAGCCCATATCGTACGGCATACTATAGCGCGCCGTTTTTCATCATTTTTGAAGATTTGAAAAAAATGACGAAATGACAAAAACGAAAGGTTATAGCCCATGTTTTTTGAAATTTTGAAAAAAAAAGTTAGCCTCGTTTCTCATCATTTTAGACCATGGGCTATAGCCCATATCGTACGGCATACTATAGCGCGCCGTTTTTCATCATTTTTGAAGATTTGAAAAAAATGACGAAATGACAAAAACGAAAGGTTATATCCCATGTTTTTTGAAATTTTGAAAAAAAAAGTTAGCCTCGTTTCTCATCATTTTGGACCATGGGCTATAGCCCATATCGTACGGCATACTATAGCGCGCCGTTTTCATCATTTTTGAAGATTTGAAAAAAATGACAAAATGACAAAAACGAAAGGTTATAGCCCATGTTTTTTGAAATTTTGAAAAAAAAGGTTAGCCTCGTTTCTCATCATTTTGGACCATGGGCTATAGCCCATATCGTACGGCATACTATAGCGCGCCGTTTTTCATCATTTTTGAAGATTTGAAAAAAATGACGAAATGACAAAAACGAAAGGTTATAGCCCATGTTTTTTGAAATTTTGAAAAAAAAAGTTAGCCTCGTTTCTCATCATTTTAGACCATGGGCTATAGCCCATATCGTACGGCATACTATAGCGCGCCGTTTTTCATCATTTTTGAAGATTTGAAAAAAATGACGAAATAACAAAAACGAAAGGTTATAGCCCATGTTTTTTGAAATTTTGAAAAAAAAAGTTAGCCTCGTTTCTCATCATTTTGGACCATGGGCTATAGCCCATATCGTACGGCATACTATAGCGCGCCGTTTTTCATCATTTTTGAAGATTTGAAAAAAATGACAAAATGACAAAAACGAAAGGTTATAGCCCATGTTTTTTGAAATTTTGAAAAAAAAAAGTTAGCCTCGTTTCTCATCATTTTGGACAATGGGCTATAGCCCATATCGTACGGCATTCTATAGCGCGCCGTTTTTCATAATTTTTAAAGATTTGAAAAAAATTACGAAATGACAAAAACGAAAGGTTATAGCCCATGTTTTTTGAAATTTTGAAAAAAAAAGTTAGCCTCGTTTCTCATCATTTTGGACCATGGGCTATAGCCCATATCGTACGGCATACTATAGCGCGCCGTTTTTCATCATTTTTGAAGATTTGAAAAAATGACGAAATGACAAAAACGAAAGGTTATAGCCCATGTTTTTTGAAATTTTGAAAAAAAAAGTTAGCCTCGTTTCTCATCATTTTGGACCATGGGCTATAGCCCATATCGTACGGCATACTATAGCGCGCCGTTTTTCATCATTTTTGAAGATTTGAAAAAAATGACGAAATGACAAAAACGATGGGTTATAGCCCATGTTTTTTGAAATTTTGAAAAAAAAAGTTAGCCTCGTTTCTCATCATTTTGGACCATGGGCTATAGCCCATATCGTACGGCATACTATAGCGCGCCGTTTTTCATCATTTTTGAAGATTTGAAAAAAATGACAAAATGACAAAAACGAAAGGTTATAGCCCATGTTTTTTGAAATTTTGAAAAAAAAAGTTAGCCTCGTTTCTCATCATTTTGGACCATGGGCTATAGCCCATATCGTACGGCATACTATAGCGCGCCGTTTTTCATCATTTTTGAAGATTTGAAAAAATGACGAAATGACAAAAACGAAAGGTTATAGCCCATGTTTTTTGAAATTTTGAAAAAAAAAGTTAGCCTCGTTTCTCATCATTTTGGACCATGGGCTATAGCCCATATCGTACGGCATACTATAGCGCGGCGTTTTTCATCATTTTTGAAGATTTGAAAAAAATGACAAAATGACAAAAACGAAAGGTTATAGCCCATGTTTTTTGAAATTTTGAAAAAAAAAGTTAGCCTCGTTTCTCATCATTTTGGACCATGGGCTATAGCCCATATCGTACGGCATACTATAGCGCGCCGTTTTTCATCATTTTTGAAGATTTGGAAAAAATGACAAAATGACAAAAACGAAAGGTTATAGCCCATGTTTTTTGAAATTTTGAAAAAAAAAGTTAGCCTCGTTTCTCATCATTTTGGACCATGGGCTATAGCCCATATCGTACGGCATACTATAGCGCGCCGTTTTTCATCATTTTTGAAGATTTGAAAAAAATGACGAAATGACAAAAACGAAAGGTTATAGCCCATGTTTTTTGAAATTTTGAAAAAAAATGTTAGCCTCGTTTCTCATCATTTTGGACCATGGGCTATAGCCCATATCGTACGGCATACTATAGCGCGCCGTTTTTCATCATTTTTGAAGATTTGAAAAAAATGACGAAATGACAAAAACGAAAGGTTATAGCCCATGTTTTTAGAAATTAAAAAAAAAAAAGTTAGCCTCGTTTCTCATCATTTTGGACCATGGGCTATAGCCCATATCGTACGGCATACTATAGCGCGCCGTTTTTCATCATTTTTAAAGATTTGAAAAAAATTACGAAATGACAAAAACGATGGGTTATAGCCCATGTTTTTTGAAATTTTGAAAAAAAAAGTTAGCCTCGTTTCTCATCATTTTAGACCATGGGCTATAGCCCATATCGTACGGCATACTATAGCGCGCCGTTTTTCATCATTTTTGAAGATTTGAAAAAAATGACGAAATGACAAAAACGAAAGGTTATAGCCCATGTTTTTTGAAATTTTGAAAAAAAAAGTTAGCCTCGTTTCTCATCATTTTGGACCATGGGCTATAGCCCATATCGTACGGCATACTATAGCGCGCCGTTTTTCATCATTTTTGAAGATTTGAAAAAAATGACAAAATGACAAAAACGAAAGGTTATAGCCCATGTTTTTTGAAATTTTGAAAAAAAAAGTTAGCCTCGTTTCTCATCATTTTGGACCATGGGCTATAGCCCATATCGTACGGCATTCTATAGCGCGCCGTTTTTCATAATTTTTAAAGATTTGAAAAAATTACGAAATGACAAAAACGAAAGGTTATAGCCCATGTTTTTAGAAATTTTGAAAAAAAAAGTTAGCCTCGTTTCTCATCATTTTGGACCATGGGCTATAGCCCATATCGTACGGCATACTATAGCGCGCCGTTTTTCTTTTCATTTTTGAAGATTTGAAAAAATTACGAAATGACAAAAACGAAAGGTTATAGCCCATGTTTTTTGAAATTTTGAAAAAAAAAGTTAGCCTCGTTTCTCATCATTTTGGACCATGGGCTATAGCCCATATCGTACGGCATACTATAGCGCGCCGTTTTCATCATTTTTGAAGATTTGAAAAAAATGACAAAATGACAAAAACGAAAGGTTATAGCCCATGTTTTTTGAAATTTTGAAAAAAAAGGTTAGCCTCGTTTCTCATCATTTTGGACCATGGGCTATAGCCCATATCGTACGGCATACTATAGCGCGCCGTTTTTCATCATTTTTGAAGATTTGAAAAAAATGACGAAATGACAAAAACGAAAGGTTATAGCCCATGTTTTTTGAAATTTTGAAAAAAAAAGTTAGCCTCGTTTCTCATCATTTTGGACAATGGGCTATAGCCCATATCGTACGGCATTCTATAGCGCGCCGTTTTTCATAATTTTTGAAGATTTGAAAAAAATGACGAAATAACAAAAACGAAAGGTTATAGCCCATGTTTTTTGAAATTTTGAAAAAAAAAGTTAGCCTCGTTTCTCATCATTTTGGACCATGGGCTATAGCCCATATCGTACGGCATACTATAGCGCGCCGTTTTTCATCATTTTTGAAGATTTGAAAAAATGACGAAATGACAAAAACGAAAGGTTATAGCCCATGTTTTTTGAAATTTTGAAAAAAAAAGTTAGCCTCGTTTCTCATCATTTTGGACCATGGGCTATAGCCCATATCGTACGGCATACTATAGCGCGCCGTTTTTCATCATTTTTGAAGATTTGAAAAAAATGACGAAATGACAAAAACGATGGGTTATAGCCCATGTTTTTTGAAATTTTGAAAAAAAAAGTTAGCCTCGTTTCTCATCATTTTGGACCATGGGCTATAGCCCATATCGTACGGCATACTATAGCGCGCCGTTTTTCATCATTTTTGAAGATTTGAAAAAAATGACAAAATGACAAAAACGAAAGGTTATAGCCCATGTTTTTTGAAATTTTGAAAAAAAAATTTAGCCTCGTTTCTCATCATTTTGGACCATGGGCTATAGCCCATATCGTACGGCATACTATAGCGCGCCGTTTTTCATCATTTTTGAAGATTTGAAAAAATGACGAACTGACAAAAACGAAAGGTTATAGCCCATGTTTTTTGAAATTTTGGAAAAAAAAGTTAGCCTCGTTTCTCATCATTTTGGACCATGGGCTATAGCCCATATCGTACGGCATACTATAGCGCGGCGTTTTTCATCATTTTTGAAGATTTGAAAAAAATGACAAAATGACAAAAACGAAAGGTTATAGCCCATGTTTTTTGAAATTTTGAAAAAAAAAGTTAGCCTCGTTTCTCATCATTTTGGACCATGGGCTATAGCCCATATCGTACGGCATACTATAGCGCGCCGTTTTTCATCATTTTTGAAGATTTGGAAAAAATGACAAAATGACAAAAACGAAAGGTTATAGCCCATGTTTTTTGAAATTTTGAAAAAAAAAGTTAGCCTCGTTTCTCATCATTTTGGACCATGGGCTATAGCCCATATCGTACGGCATACTATAGCGCGCCGTTTTTCATCATTTTTGAAGATTTGAAAAAAATGACGAAATGACAAAAACGAAAGGTTATAGCCCATGTTTTTTGAAATTTTGAAAAAAAATGTTAGCCTCGTTTCTCATCATTTTGGACCATGGGCTATAGCCCATATCGTACGGCATACTATAGCGCGCCGTTTTTCATCATTTTTAAAGATTTGAAAAAAATTACGAAATGACAAAAACGATGGGTTATAGCCCATGTTTTTTGAAATTTTGAAAAAAAAAGTTAGCCTCGTTTCTCATCATTTTGGACCATGGGCTATAGCCCATATCGTACGGCATACTATAGCGCGCCGTTTTTCATCATTTTTGAAGATTTGAAAAAAATGACGAAATGACAAAAACGAAAGGTTATAGCCCATGTTTTTTGAAATTTTGAAAAAAAAAGTTAGCCTCGTTTCTCATCATTTTGGACCATGGGCTATAGCCCATATCGTACGGCATACTATAGCGCGCCGTTTTTCATCATTTTTGAAGATTTGAAAAAAATGACGAAATGACAAAAACGAAAGGTTATAGCCCATGTTTTTTGAAATTTTGAAAAAAAAAGTTAGCCTCGTTTCTCATCATTTTGGACCATGGGCTATAGCCCATATCGTACGGCATACTATAGCGCGCCGTTTTTCATCATTTTTGAAGATTTGAAAAAAATGACGAAATTACAAAAACGAAAGGTTATAGCCCATGTTTTTTGAAATTTTGAAAAAAAAAGTTAGCCTCGTTTCTCATCATTTTGGACCATGGGCTATAGCCCATATCGTACGGGATACTATAGCGCGCCGTTTTTCATCATTTTTGAAGATTTGAAAAAAATGACAAAATGACAAAAACGAAAGGTTATAGCCCATGTTTTTTGAAATTTTGAAAAAAAAAGTTAGCCTCGTTTCTCATCATTTTGGACCATGGGCTATAGCCCATATCGTACGGCATTCTATAGCGCGCCGTTTTTCATCATTTTTAAAGATTTGAAAAAATTACGAAATGACAAAAACGAAAGGTTATAGCCCATGTTTTTAGAAATTTTGAAAAAAAAAGTTAGCCTCGTTTCTCATCATTTTGGACCATGGGCTATAGCCCATATCGTACGGCATACTATAGCGCGCCGTTTTTCATCATTTTTGAAGATTTGAAAAAATGACGAAATGACAAAAACGAAAGGTTATAGCCCATGTTTTTTGAAATTTTGAAAAAAAAAGTTAGCCTCGTTTCTCATCATTTTGGACCATGGGCTATAGCCCATATCGTACGGCATACTATAGCGCAGCGTTTTTCATCATTTTTGAAGATTTGAAAAAAATGACAAAATGACAAAAACGAAAGGTTATAGCCCATGTTTTTTGAAATTTTGAAAAAAAAAGTTAGCCTCGTTTCTCATCATTTTGGACCATGGGCTATAGCCCATATCGTACGGCATACTATAGCGCGCCGTTTTCATCATTTTTGAAGATTTGAAAAAAATGACGAAATGACAAAAACGAAAGGTTATATCCCATGTTTTTTGAAATTTTGAAAAAAAAAGTTAGCCTCGTTTCTCATCATTTTGGACCATGGGCTATAGCCCATATCGTACGGCATACTATAGCGCGCCGTTTTTCATCATTTTTGAAGATTTGAAAAAAATGACGAAATGACAAAAACGAAAGGTTATAGCCCATGTTTTTTGAAATTTTGAAAAAAAAAGTTAGTCTCGTTTCTCATCATTTTGGACCATGGGCTATAGCCCATATCGTACGGCATACTATAGCGCGCCGTTTTTCATCATTTTTGAAGATTTGAAAAAAATGACGAAATTACAAAAACGAAAGGTTATAGCCCATGTTTTTTGAAATTTTGAAAAAAAAAGTTAGCCTCGTTTCTCATCATTTTGGACCATGGGCTATAGCCCATATCGTACGGCATACTATAGCGCGCCGTTTTTCATCATTTTTGAAGATTTGAAAAAAATGACAAAATGACAAAAACGAAAGGTTATAGCCCATGTTTTTTGAAATTTTGAAAAAAAAAGTTAGCCTCGTTTCTCATCATTTTGGACCATGGGCTATAGCCCATATCGTACGGCATTCTATAGCGCGCCGTTTTTCATCATTTTTAAAGATTTGAAAAAATTACGAAATGACAAAAACGAAAGGTTATAGCCCATGTTTTTAGAAATTTTGAAAAAAAAAGTTAGCCTCGTTTCTCATCATTTTGGACCATGGGCTATAGCCCATATCGTACGGCATACTATAGCGTGCCGTTTTTCATCATTTTTGAAGATTTGAAAAAATGACGAAATGACAAAAACGAAAGGTTATAGCCCATGTTTTTTGAAATTTTGAAAAAAAAAGTTAGCCTCGTTTCTCATCATTTTGGACCATGGGCTATAGCCCATATCGTACGGCATACTATAGCGCAGCGTTTTTCATCATTTTTGAAGATTTGAAAAAAATGACAAAATGACAAAAACGAAAGGTTATAGCCCATGTTTTTTGAAATTTTGAAAAAAAAAGTTAGCCTCGTTTCTCATCATTTTGGACAATGGGCTATAGCCCATATCGTACGGCATTCTATAGCGCAGCGTTTTTCATCATTTTTGAAGATTTGAAAAAAATGACAAAATGACAAAAACGAAAGGTTATAGCCCATGTTTTTTGAAATTTTGAAAAAAAAAGTTAGCCTCGTTTCTCATCATTTTGGACAATGGGCTATAGCCCATATCGTACGGCATTCTATAGCGCGCCGTTTTTCATCATTTTTAAAGATTTGAAAAAAATTACGAAATGACAAAAACGAAAGGTTATAGCCCATGTTTTTTGAAATTTTGAAAAAAAAAGTAAGCCTCGTTTCTCATCATTTTGGACCATGGGCTATAGCCCATATCGTACGGCATACTATAGCGCGCCGTTTTTCATCATTTTTGAAGATTTGAAAAAATGACGAAATGACAAAAACGAAAGGTTATAGCCCATGTTTTTTGAAATTTTGAAAAAAAAAGTTAGCCTCGTTTCTCATCATTTTGGACCATGGGCTATAGCCCATATCGTACGGCATACTATAGCGCGCCGTTTTTCATCATTTTTGAAGATTTGAAAAAAATGACGAAATGACAAAAACGATGGGTTATAGCCCATGTTTTTTGAAATTTTGAAAAAAAAAGTTAGCCTCGTTTCTCATCATTTTGGACCATGGGCTATAGCCCATATCGTACGGCATACTATAGCGCGGCGTTTTTCATCATTTTTGAAGATTTGAAAAAAATGACAAAATGACAAAAACGAAAGGTTATAGCCCATGTTTTTTGAAATTTTGAAAAAAAAAGTTAGCCTCGTTTCTCATCATTTTGGACCATGGGCTATAGCCCATATCGTACGGCATACTATAGCGCGCCGTTTTTCATCATTTTTGAAGATTTGAAAAAAATGACGAAATGACAAAAACGAAAGGTTATAGCCCATGTTTTTTGAAATTTTGAAAAAAAAAGTTAGCCTCGTTTCTCATCATTTTGGACCATGGGCTATAGCCCATATCGTACGGCATACTATAGCGCGCCGTTTTTCATCATTTTTGAAGATTTGAAAAAAATGACGAAATGACAAAAACGAAAGGTTATAGCCCATGTTTTTTGAAATTTTGAAAAAAAAAGTTAGCCTCGTTTCTCATCATTTTGGACCATGGGCTATAGCCCATATCGTACGGCATACTATAGCGCGCCGTTTTTCATCATTTTTGAAGATTTGAAAAAAATGACAAAATGACAAAAACGAAAGGTTATAGCCCATGTTTTTTGAAATTTTGAAAAAAAAAGTTAGCCTCGTTTCTCATCATTTTGGACCATGGGCTATAGCCCATATCGTACGGCATTCTATAGCGCGCCGTTTTTCATCATTTTTAAAGATTTGAAAAAATGACGAAATGACAAAAACGAAAGGTTATTGCCCATGTTTTTAGAAATTTTGAAAAAAAAAGTTAGCCTCGTTTCTCATCATTTTGGACCATGGGCTATAGCCCATATCGTACGGCATACTATAGCGCGCCGTTTTTCATCATTTTTGAAGATTTGAAAAAATGACGAAATGACAAAAACGAAAGGTTATAGCCCATGTTTTTTGAAATTTTGGAAAAAAAAGTTAGCCTCGTTTCTCATCATTTTGGACCATGGGCTATAGCCCATATCGTACGGCATACTATAGCGCAGCGTTTTTCATCATTTTTGAAGATTTGAAAAAAATGACAAAATGACAAAAACGAAAGGTTATAGCCCATGTTTTTTGAAATTTTGAAAAAAAAAGTTAGCCTCGTTTCTCATCATTTTGGACCATGGGCTATAGCCCATATCGTACGGCATACTATAGCGCGCCGTTTTCATCATTTTTGAAGATTTGAAAAAAATGACGAAATGACAAAAACGAAAGGTTATAGCCCATGTTTTTTGAAATTTTGAAAAAAAAAGTTAGCCTCGTTTCTCATCATTTTGGACCATGGGCTATAGCCCATATCGTACGGCATACTATAGCGCGCCGTTTTTCATCATTTTTGAAGATTTGAAAAAAATGACGAAATGACAAAAACGAAAGGTTATAGCCCATGTTTTTTGAAATTTTGAAAAAAAAAGTTAGCCTCGTTTCTCATCATTTTAGACCATGGGCTATAGCCCATATCGTACGGCATACTATAGCGCGCCGTTTTTCATCATTTTTGAAGATTTGAAAAAAATGACGAAATAACAAAAACGAAAGGTTATAGCCCATGTTTTTTGAAATTTTGAAAAAAAAAGTTAGCCTCGTTTCTCATCATTTTGGACCATGGGCTATAGCCCATATCGTACGGCATACTATAGCGCGCCGTTTTTCATCATTTTTGAAGATTTGAAAAAAATGACAAAATGACAAAAACGAAAGGTTATAGCCCATGTTTTTTGAAATTTTGAAAAAAAAAGTTAGCCTCGTTTCTCATCATTTTGGACAATGGGCTATAGCCCATATCGTACGGCATTCTATAGCGCGCCGTTTTTCATCATTTTTAAAGATTTGAAAAAAATTACGAAATGACAAAAACGAAAGGTTATATCCCATGTTTTTTGAAATTTTGAAAAAAAAAGTTAGCCTCGTTTCTCATCATTTTGGACCATGGGCTATAGCCCATATCGTACGGCATACTATAGCGCGCCGTTTTTCATCATTTTTGAAGATTTGAAAAAATGACGAAATGACAAAAACGAAAGGTTATAGCCCATGTTTTTTGAAATTTTGAAAAAAAAAGTTAGCCTCGTTTCTCATCATTTTGGACCATGGGCTATAGCCCATATCGTACGGCATACTATAGCGCGCCGTTTTTCATCATTTTTGAAGATTTGAAAAAAATGACGAAATGACAAAAACGATGGGTTATAGCCCATGTTTTTTGAAATTTTGAAAAAAAAAGTTAGCCTCGTTTCTCATCATTTTGGACCATGGGCTATAGCCCATATCGTACGGCATACTATAGCGCGCCGTTTTTCATCATTTTTGAAGATTTGAAAAAAATGACAAAATGACAAAAACGAAAGGTTATAGCCCATGTTTTTTGAAATTTTGAAAAAAAAAGTTAGCCTCGTTTCTCATCATTTTGGACCATGGGCTATAGCCCATATCGTACGGCATACTATAGCGCGCCGTTTTTCATCATTTTTGAAGATTTGAAAAAAATGACGAAATGACAAAAACGAAAGGTTATAGCCCATGTTTTTTGAAATTTTGAAAAAAAAAGTTAGCCTCGTTTCTCATCATTTTGGACCATGGGCTATAGCCCATATCGTACGGCATACTATAGCGCGCCGTTTTTCATCATTTTTGAAGATTTGAAAAAATGACGAAATGACAAAAACGAAAGGTTATAGCCCATGTTTTTTGAAATTTTGAAAAAAAAAGTTAGCCTCGTTTCTCATCATTTTGGACCATGGGCTATAGCCCATATCGTACGGCATACTATAGCGCGCCGTTTTTCATCATTTTTGAAGATTTGAAAAAAATGACGAAATGACAAAAACGATGGGTTATAGCCCATGTTTTTTGAAATTTTGAAAAAAAAAGTTAGCCTCGTTTCTCATCATTTTGGACCATGGGCTATAGCCCATATCGTACGGCATACTATAGCGCGGCGTTTTTCATCATTTTTGAAGATTTGAAAAAAATGACAAAATGACAAAAACGAAAGGTTATAGCCCATGTTTTTTGAAATTTTGAAAAAAAAAGTTAGCCTCGTTTCTCATCATTTTGGACCATGGGCTATAGCCCATATCGTACGGCATACTATAGCGCGCCGTTTTTCATCATTTTTGAAGATTTGAAAAAAATGACGAAATGACAAAAACGAAAGGTTATAGCCCATGTTTTTTGAAATTTTGAAAAAAAAAGTTAGCCTCGTTTCTCATCATTTTGGACCATGGGCTATAGCCCATATCGTACGGCATACTATAGCGCGCCGTTTTTCATCATTTTTGAAGATTTGAAAAAAATGACAAAATGACAAAAACGAAAGGTTATAGCCCATGTTTTTGAAATTTTGAAAAAAAAAAGTTAGCCTCGTTTCTCATCATTTTGGACCATGGGCTATAGCCCATATCGTACGGCATACTATAGCGCGCCGTTTTTCATCATTTTTGAAGATTTGAAAAAAATGACGAAATGACAAAAACGAAAGGTTATAGCCCATGTTTTTTGAAATTTTGAAAAAAAAAGTTAGCCTCGTTTCTCATCATTTTGGACCATGGGCTATAGCCCATATCGTACGGCATACTATAGCGCGCCGTTTTTCATCATTTTTGAAGATTTTAAAAAAATGACAAAATGACAAAAACGAAAGGTTATAGCCCATGTTTTTTGAAATTTTGAAAAAAAAAGTTAGCCTCGTTTCTCATCATTTTGGACCATGGGCTATAGCCCATATCGTACGGCATACTATAGCGCGCCGTTTTTCATCATTTTTGAAGATTTGAAAAAAATGACAAAATGACAAAAACGAAAGGTTATAGCCCATGTTTTTTGAAATTTTGGAAAAAAAAGTTAGCCTCGTTTCTCATCATTTTGGACCATGGGCTATAGCCCATATCGTACGGCATACTATAGCGCGCCGTTTTTCATCATTTTTGAAGATTTGGAAAAAAATGACAAAATGACAAAAACGAAAGGTTATAGCCCATGTTTTTTGAAATTTTGAAAAAAAAAGTTAGCCTCGTTTCTCATCATTTTGGACCATGGGCTATAGCCCATATCGTACGGCATACTATAGCGCGCCGTTTTTCATCATTTTTGAAGATTTGAAAAAATGACAAAATGACAAAAACGAAAGGTTATAGCCCATGTTTTTTGAAATTTTGAAAAAAAAAGTTAGCCTCGTTTCTCATCATTTTGGACCATGGGCTATAGCCCATATCGTACGGCATACTATAGCGCGCCGTTTTTCATCATTTTTGAAGATTTGAAAAAAATGACAAAATGACAAAAACGAAAGGTTATAGCCCATGTTTTTTGAAATTTTGAAAAAAAAAGTTAGCCTCGTTTCTCATCATTTTGGACCATGGGCTATAGCCCATATCGTACGGCATACTATAGCGCGCCGTTTTTCATCATTTTTGAAGATTTGGAAAAAATGACAAAATGACAAAAACGAAAGGTTATAGCCCATGTTTTTTGAAATTTTGAAAAAAAAAGTTAGCCTCGTTTCTCATCATTTTGGACCATGGGCTATAGCCCATATCGTACGGCATACTATAGCGCGCCGTTTTTCATCATTTTTGAAGATTTGAAAAAAATGACGAAATGACAAAAACGAAAGGTTATAGCCCATGTTTTTTGAAATTTTGAAAAAAAAAGTTAGCCTCGTTTCTCATCATTTTGGACCATGGGCTATAGCCCATATCGTACGGCATACTATAGCGCGCCGTTTTTCATCATTTTTTAAGATTTGAAAAAAATTACGAAATGACAAAAACGATGGGTTATAGCCCATGTTTTTTGAAATTTTGAAAAAAAAAGTTAGCCTCGTTTCTCATCATTTTGGACCATGGGCTATAGCCCATATCGTACGGCATACTATAGCGCGCCGTTTTTCATCATTTTTGAAGATTTGAAAAAAATGACGAAATGACAAAAACGAAAGGTTATAGCCCATGTTTTTTGAAATTTTGAAAAAAAAAGTTAGCCTCGTTTCTCATCATTTTGGACCATGGGCTATAGCCCATATCGTACGGCATACTATAGCGCGCCGTTTTTCATCATTTTTGAAGATTTGAAAAAAATGACGAAATGACAAAAACGAAAGGTTATAGCCCATGTTTTTAGAATTAAAAAAAAAAAAAGTTAGCCTCGTTTCTCATCAGTTTGGACCATGGGCTATAGCCCATATCGTACGGCATACTATAGCGCGCCGTTTTTCATCATTTTTAAAGATTTGAAAAAATTACGAAATGACAAAAACGATGGGTTATAGCCCATGTTTTTTGAAATTTTGAAAAAAAAAGTTAGCCTCGTTTCTCATCATTTTGGACCATGGGCTATAGCCCATATCGTACGGCATACTATAGCGCGCCGTTTTTCATCATTTTTGAAGATTTGAAAAAAATGACGAAATGACAAAAACGAAAGGTTATAGCCCATGTTTTTTGAAATTTTGAAAAAAAACGTTAGCCTCGTTTCTTATCATTTTGGACCATGGGCTATAGCCCATATCGTACGGCATACTATAGCGCGCCGTTTTTCATCATTTTTGAAGATTTGAAAAAAATGACGAAATGACAAAAACGAAAGGTTATAGCCCATGTTTTTAGAATTGAAAAAAAAAAAAGTTAGCCTCGTTTCTCATCATTTTGGACCATGGGCTATAGCCCATATCGTACGGCATACTATAGCGCGCCGTTTTTCATCATTTTTAAAGATTTGAAAAAATTACGAAATGACAAAAACGATGGGTTATAGCCCATGTTTTTTGAAATTTTGAAAAAAAAAGTTAGCCTCGTTTCTCATCATTTTGGACCATGGGCTATAGCCCATATCGTACGGCATACTATAGCGCGCCGTTTTTCATCATTTTTGAAGATTTGAAAAAAATGACGAAATGACAAAAACGAAAGGTTATAGCCCATGTTTTTTGAAATTTTGAAAAAAAAAGTTAGCCTCGTTTCTCATCATTTTGGACCATGGGCTATAGCCCATATCGTACGGCATACTATAGCGTGCCGTTTTTCATCATTTTTGAAGATTTGAAAAAAATGACAAAATGACAAAAACTAAAGGTTATAGCCCATGTTTTTTGAAATTTTGAAAAAAAAAGTTAGCCTCGTTTCTCATCATTTTGGACCATGGGCTATAGCCCATATCGTACGGCATTCTATAGCGCGCCGTTTTTCATCATTTTTAAAGATTTGAAAAAATTACGAAATGACAAAAACGAAAGGTTATAGCCCATGTTTTTTGAAATTTTGAAAAAACAAGTTAGCCTCGTTTCTCATCATTTTGGACCATGGGCTATAGCCCATATCGTACGGCATACTATAGCGCGCCGTTTTTCATCATTTTTGAAGATTTGAAAAAAATGACGAAATGACAAAAACGAAAGGTTATAGCCCATGTTTTTTGAAATTTTGAAAAAAAAAGTTAGCCTCGTTTCTCATCATTTTAGACCATGGGCTATAGCCCATATCGTACGGCATACTATAGCGCGCCGTTTTTCATCATTTTTGAAGATTTGAAAAAATTGACGAAATAACAAAAACGAAAGGTTATAGCCCATGTTTTTTGAAATTTTGAAAAAAAAAGTTAGCCTCGTTTCTCATCATTTTGGACAATGGGCTATAGCCCATATCGTACGGCATTCTATAGCGCGCCGTTTTTCATCATTTTTAAAGATTTGAAAAAAATTACGAAATGACAAAAACGAAAGGTTATAGCCCATGTTTTTTGAAATTTAAAAAAAAAAAGTTAGCCTCGTTTCTCATCATTTTGGACCATGGGCTATAGCCCATATCGTACGGCATACTATAGCGCGCCGTTTTCATCATTTTTGAAGATTTGAAAAAAATGACGAAATGACAAAAACGAAAGGTTATAGCCCATGTTTTTTGAAATTTTGAAAAAAAAAGTTAGCCTCGTTTCTCATCATTTTGGACCATGGGCTATAGCCCATATCGTACGGCATACTATAGCGCGCCGTTTTTCATCATTTTTGAAGATTTGAAAAAAATGACAAAATGACAAAAACGAAAGGTTATAGCCCATGTTTTTTGAAATTTTGAAAAAAAAAGTTAGCCTCGTTTCTCATCATTTTGGACAATGGGCTATAGCCCATATCGTACGGCATTCTATAGCGCGCCGTTTTTCATCATTTTTAAAGATTTGAAAAAAATTACGAAATGACAAAAACGAAAGGTTATAGCCCATGTTTTTTGAAATTTTGAAAAAAAAAGTTAGCCTCGTTTCTCATCATTTTGGACCATGGGCTATAGCCCATATCGTACGGCATACTATAGCGCGCCGTTTTTCATCATTTTTGAAGATTTGAAAAAATGACGAAATGACAAAAACGAAAGGTTATAGCCCATGTTTTTTGAAATTTTGAAAAAAAAAGTTAGCCTCGTTTCTCATCATTTTGGACCATGGGCTATAGCCCATATCGTACGGCATACTATAGCGCGCCGTTTTTCATCATTTTTGAAGATTTGAAAAAAATGACAAAATGACAAAAACGATGGGTTATAGCCCATGTTTTTTGAAATTTTGAAAAAAAAAGTTAGCCTCGTTTCTCATCATTTTGGACCATGGGCTATAGCCCATATCGTACGGCATACTATAGCGCTGCGTTTTTCATCATTTTTGAAGATTTGAAAAAAATGACAAAATGACAAAAACGAAAGGTTATAGCCTATGTTTTTTGAAATTTTGAAAAAAAAAGTTAGCCTCGTTTCTCATCATTTTGGACCATGGGCTATAGCCCATATCGTACGGCATACTATAGCGCGCCGTTTTTCATCATTTTTGAAGATTTGAAAAAAATGACGAAATGACAAAAACGAAAGGTTATAGCCCATGTTTTTTGAAATTTTGAAAAAAAAAGTTAGCCTCGTTTCTCATCATTTTGGACCATGGGCTATAGCCCATATCGTACGGCATACTATAGCGCGCCGTTTTTCATCATTTTTGAAGATTTGAAAAAAATGACAAAATGACAAAAACGAAAGGTTATAGCCCATGTTTTTGAAATTTTGAAAAAAAAAAGTTAGCCTCGTTTCTCATCATTTTGGACCATGGGCTATAGCCCATATCGTACGGCATACTATAGCGCGCCGTTTTTCATCATTTTTGAAGATTTGAAAAAAATGACGAAATGACAAAAACGAAAGGTTATAGCCCATGTTTTTTGAAATTTTGAAAAAAAAAGTTAGCCTCGTTTCTCATCATTTTGGACCATGGGCTATAGCCCATATCGTACGGCATACTATAGCGCGCCGTTTTTCATCATTTTTGAAGATTTGAAAAAAATGACAAAATGACAAAAACGAAAGGTTATAGCCCATGTTTTTTGAAATTTTGAAAAAAAAAGTTAGCCTCGTTTCTCATCATTTTGGACCATGGGCTATAGCCCATATCGTACGGCATACTATAGCGCGCCGTTTTTCATCATTTTTGAAGATTTGAAAAAAATGACAAAATGACAAAAACGAAAGGTTATAGCCCATGTTTTTTGAAATTTTGAAAAAAAAAGTTAGCCTCGTTTCTCATCATTTTGGACCATGGGCTATAGCCCATATCGTACGGCATACTATAGCCCGCCGTTTTTCATCATTTTTGAAGATTTGAAAAAAATGACAAAATGACAAAAACGAAAGGTTATAGCCCATGTTTTTTGAAATTTTGAAAAAAAAAGTTAGCCTCGTTTCTCATCATTTTGGACCATGGGCTATAGCCCATATCGTACGGCATACTATAGCGCGCCGTTTTTCATCATTTTTGAAGATTTGAAAAAAATGACAAAATGACAAAAACGAAAGGTTATAGCCCATGTTTTTTGAAATTTTGAAAAAAAAAGTTAGCCTCGTTTCTCATCATTTTGGACCATGGGCTATAGCCCATATCGTACGGCATACTATAGCGCGCCGTTTTTCATCATTTTTGAAGATTTGAAAAAAATGACAAAATGACAAAAACGAAAGGTTATAGCCCATGTTTTTTGAAATTTTGAAAAAAAAAGTTAGCCTCGTTTCTCATCATTTTGGACCATGGGCTATAGCCCATATCGTACGGCATACTATAGCGCGCCGTTTTTCATCATTTTTGAAGATTTGGAAAAAATGACAAAATGACAAAAACGAAAGGTTATAGCCCATGTTTTTTGAAATTTTGAAAAAAAAAGTTAGCCTCGTTTCTCATCATTTTGGACCATGGGATATAGCCCATATCGTACGGCATACTATAGCGCGCCGTTTTTCATCATTTTTGAAGATTTGAAAAAAATGACGAAATGACAAAAACGAAAGGTTATAGCCCATGTTTTTTGAAATTTTGAAAAAAAAAGTTAGCCTCGTTTCTCATCATTTTGGACCATGGGCTATAGCCCATATCGTACGGCATACTATAGCGCGCCGTTTTTCATCATTTTTAAAGATTTGAAAAAAATTACGAAATGACAAAAACGATGGGTTATAGCCCATGTTTTTTGAAATTTTGAAAAAAAAAGTTAGCCTCGTTTCTCATCATTTTGGACCATGGGCTATAGCCCATATCGTACGGCATACTATAGCGCGCCGTTTTTCATCATTTTTGAAGATTTGAAAAAAATGACGAAATGACAAAAACGAAAGGTTATAGCCCATGTTTTTTGAAATTTTGAAAAAAAAAGTTAGCCTCGTTTCTCATCATTTTGGACCATGGGCTATAGCCCATATCGTACGGCATACTATAGCGCGCCGTTTTTCATCATTTTTGAAGATTTGAAAAAAATGACGAAATGACAAAAACGAAAGGTTATAGCCCATGTTTTTAGATTAAAAAAAAAAAAAAGTTAGCCTCGTTTCTCATCATTTTGGACCATGGGCTATAGCCCATATCGTACGGCATACTATAGCGCGCCGTTTTTCATCATTTTTAAAGATTTGAAAAAATTACGAAATGACAAAAACGATGGGTTATAGCCCATGTTTTTTGAAATTTTGAAAAAAAAAGTTAGCCTCGTTTCTCATAATTTTGGACCATGGGCTATAGCCCATATCGTACGGCATACTATAGCGCGCCGTTTTTCATCATTTTTGAAGATTTGAAAAAAATGACGAAATGACAAAAACGAAAGGTTATAGCCCATGTTTTTTGAAATTTTGAAAAAAAAAGTTAGCCTCGTTTCTCATCATTTTGGACCATGGGCTATAGCCCATATCGTACGGCATTCTATAGCGCGCCGTTTTTCATCATTTTTAAAGATTTGAAAAAATTACGAAATGACAAAAACGAAAGGTTATAGCCCATGTTTTTAGAAAATTTGAAAAAAAAAGTTAGCCTCGTTTCTCATCATTTTGGACCATGGGCTATAGCCCATATCGTACGGCATACTATAGCGCGCCGTTTTTCATCATTTTTGAAGATTTGAAAAAATGACGAAATGACAAAAACGAAAGGTTATAGCCCATGTTTTTTGAAATTTTGAAAAAAAAAGTTAGCCTCGTTTCTCATCATTTTGGACCATGGGCTATAGCCCATATCGTACGGCATACTATAGCGCAGCGTTTTTCATCATTTTTGAAGATTTGAAAAAAATGACAAAATGACAAAAACGAAAGGTTATAGCCCATGTTTTTTGAAATTTTGAAAAAAAAAGTTAGCCTCGTTTCTCATCATTTTGGACCATGGGCTATAGCCCATATCGTACGGCATACTATAGCGCGCCGTTTTCATCATTTTTGAAGATTTGAAAAAAATGACGAAATGACAAAAACGAAAGGTTATAGCCCATGTTTTTTGAAATTTTGAAAAAAAAAGTTAGCCTCGTTTCTCATCATTTTGGACCATGGGCTATAGCCCATATCGTACGGCATACTATAGCGCGCCGTTTTTCATCATTTTTGAAGATTTGAAAAAAATGACGAAATGACAAAAACGAAAGGTTATAGCCCATGTTTTTTGAAATTTTGAAAAAAAAAGTTAGCCTCGTTTCTCATCATTTTAGACCATGGGCTATAGCCCATATCGTACGGCATACTATAGCGCGCCGTTTTTCATCATTTTTGAAGATTTGAAAAAAATGACGAAATAACAAAAACGAAAGGTTATAGCCCATGTTTTTTGAAATTTTGAAAAAAAAAGTTAGCCTCGTTTCTCATCATTTTGGACCATGGGCTATAGCCCATATCGTACGGCATTCTATAGCGCGCCGTTTTTCATCATTTTTAAAGATTTGAAAAAAATTACGAAATGACAAAAACGAAAGGTTATAGCCCATGTTTTTTGAAATTTTGAAAAAAAAAGTTAGCCTCGTTTCTCATCATTTTGGACCATGGGCTATAGCCCATATCGTACGGCATACTATAGCGCGCCGTTTTTCATCATTTTTGAAGATTTGAAAAAATGACGAAATGACAAAAACGAAAGGTTATAGCCCATGTTTTTTGAAATTTTGAAAAAAAAAGTTAGCCTCGTTTCTCATCATTTTGGACCATGGGCTATAGCCCATATCGTACGGCATACTATAGCGCGCCGTTTTTCATCATTTTTGAAGATTTGAAAAAAATGACAAAATGACAAAAACGAAAGGTTATAGCCCATGTTTTTTGAAATTTTGAAAAAAAAAGTTAGCCTCGTTTCTCATCATTTTGGACCATGGGCTATAGCCCATATCGTACGGCATACTATAGCGCGCCGTTTTTCATCATTTTTGAAGATTTGAAAAAAATGACAAAATGACAAAAACGAAAGGTTATAGCCCATGTTTTTTGAAATTTTGAAAAAAAAAGTTAGCCTCGTTTCTCATCATTTTGGACCATGGGCTATAGCCCATATCGTACGGCATACTATAGCGCGCCGTTTTTCATCATTTTTGAAGATTTGAAAAAAATGACAAAATGACAAAAACGAAAGGTTATAGCCCATGTTTTTTTAAATTTTGAAAAAAAAAGTTAGCCTCGTTTCTCATCATTTTGGACCATGGGCTATAGCCCATATCGTACGGCATACTATAGCGCGCCGTTTTTCATCATTTTTGAAGATTTGAAAAAAATGACGAAATGACAAAAACGAAAGGTTATAGCCCATGTTTTTTGAAATTTTGAAAAAAAAAGTTAGCCTTGTTTCTCATCATTTTGGACCATGGGCTATAGCCCATATCGTACGGCATACTATAGCGCGCCGTTTTTCATCATTTTTGAAGATTTGAAAAAAATGACGAAATGACAAAAACGAAAGGTTATAGCTCATGTTTTTTGAAATTTTGAAAAAAAAAGTTAGCCTCGTTTCTCATCATTTTGGACCATGGGCTATAGCCCATATCGTACGGCATACTATAGCGCGCCGTTTTTCATCATTTTTGAAGATTTGAAAAAAATGACAAAATGACAAAAACGAAAGGTTATAGCCCATGTTTTTGAAATTTTGAAAAAAGAAGTTAGCCTCGTTTATCATCATTTTGGACCATGGGCTATAGCCCATATCGTACGGCATACTATAGCGCGCCGTTTTTCATCATTTTTGAAGATTTGAAAAAAATGACAAAATGACAAAAACGAAAGGTTATAGCCCATGTTTTTTGAAATTTTGAAAAAAAAAGTTAGCCTCGTTTCTCATCATTTTGGACCATGGGCTATAGCCCATATCGTACGGCATACTATAGCGTGCCGTTTTTCATCATTTTTGAAGATTTGAAAAAAATGACAAAATGACAAAAACGAAAGGTTATAGCCCATGTTTTTTGAAATTTTGAAAAAAAAAGTTAGCCTCGTTTCTCATCATTTTGGACCATGGGCTATAGCCCATATCGTACGGCATACTATAGCGCGCCGTTTTTCATCATTTTTGAAGATTTGAAAAAAATGACGAAATGACAAAAACGAAAGGTTATAGCCCATGTTTTTTGAAATTTTGAAAAAAAAAGTTAGCCTCGTTTCTCATCATTTTGGACCATGGGCAATAGCCCATATCGTACGGCATACTATAGCGCGCCGTTTTTCATCATTTTTGAAGATTTGAAAAAAATTACGAAATGACAAAAACGAAAGGTTATAGCCCATGTTTTTTGAAATTTTGAAAAAAAAAGTTAGCCTCGTTTCTCATCATTTTGGACCATGGGCTATAGCCCATATCGTACGGCATACTATAGCGCGCCGTTTTTCATCATTTTTGAAGATTTGAAAAAAATGACAAAATGACAAAAACGAAAGGTTATAGCCCATGTTTTTGAAATTTTGAAAAAAGAAGTTAGCCTCGTTTATCATCATTTTGGACCATGGGCTATAGCCCATATCGTACGGCATACTATAGCGCGCCGTTTTTCATCATTTTTGAAGATTTGAAAAAAATGACAAAATGACAAAAACGAAAGGTTATAGCCCATGTTTTTTGAAATTTTGAAAAAAAAAGTTAGCCTCGTTTCTCATCATTTTGGACCATGGGCTATAGCCCATATCGTACGGCATACTATAGCGCGCCGTTTTTCATCATTTTTGAAGATTTTAAAAAATGACGAAATGACAAAAACGAAAGGTTATAGCTCATGTTTTTTGAAATTTTGAAAAAAAAAGTTAGCCTCGTTTCTCATCATTTTGGACCATGGGCTATAGCCCATATCGTACGGCATACTATAGCGCGCCGTTTTTCATCATTTTTGAAGATTTGAAAAAAATGACAAAATGACAAAAACGAAAGGTTATAGCCCATGTTTTTGAAATTTTGAAAAAAGAAGTTAGCCTCGTTTATCATCATTTTGGACCATGGGCTATAGCCCATATCGTACGGCATACTATAGCGCGCCGTTTTCATCATTTTTGAAGATTTGAAAAAAATGACAAAATGACAAAAACGAAAGGTTATAGCCCATGTTTTTTGAAATTTTGAAAAAAAAAGTTAGCCTCGTTTCTCATCATTTTGGACCATGGGCTATAGCCCATATCGTACGGCATACTATAGCGCGCCGTTTTTCATCATTTTTGAAGATTTGAAAAAATGACGAAATGACAAAAACGAAAGGTTATAGCCCATGTTTTTTGAAATTTTGAAAAAAAAAGTTAGCCTCGTTTCTCATCATTTTGGACCATGGGCTATAGCCCATATCGTACGGCATACTATAGCGCGCCGTTTTTCATCATTTTTGAAGATTTGAAAAAAATGACGAAATGACAAAAACGAAAGGTTATAGCCCATGTTTTTTGAAATTTTGAAAAAAAAAGTTAGCCTCGTTTCTCATCATTTTGGACCATGGGCAATAGCCCATATCGTACGGCATACTATAGCGCGCCGTTTTTCATCATTTTTGAAGATTTGAAAAAAATGACGAAATGACAAAAACGAAAGGTTATAGCCCATGTTTTTTGAAATTTTGAAAAAAAAAGTTAGCCTCGTTTCTCATCATTTTGGACCATGGGCTATAGCCCATATCGTACGGCATACTATAGCGCGCCGTTTTTCATAATTTTTGAAGATTTGAAAAAAATGACAAAATGACAAAAACGAAAGGTTATAGCCCATGTTTTTTGAAATTTTGAAAAAAAAAGTTAGCCTCGTTTCTCATCATTTTGGACCATGGGCTATAGCCCATATCGTACGGCATACTATAGCGCGCCGTTTTTCATCATTTTTGAAGATTTGAAAAAATGACGAAATGACAAAAACGAAAGGTTATAGCCCATGTTTTTTGAAATTTTGAAAAAAAAAGTTAGCCTCGTTTCTCATCATTTTGGACCATGGGCTATAGCCCATATCGTACGGCATACTATAGCGCGCCGTTTTTCATCATTTTTGAAGATTTGAAAAAATTACGAAATGACAAAAACGATGGGTTATAGCCCATGTTTTTTTAAATTTTGAAAAAAAAAGTTAGCCTCGTTTCTCATCATTTTGGACCATGGGCTATAGCCCATATCGTACGGCATACTATAGCGCGGCGTTTTTCATCATTTTTGAAGATTTGAAAAAAATGACAAAATGACAAAAACGAAAGGTTATAGCCCATGTTTTTTGAAATTTTGAAAAAAAAAGTTAGCCTCGTTTCTCATCATTTTGGACCATGGGCTATAGCCCATATCGTACGGCATACTATAGCGCGCCGTTTTTCATCATTTTTGAAGATTTGAAAAAAATGACGAAATGACAAAAACGAAAGGTTATAGCCCATGTTTTTTGAAATTTTGAAAAAAAAAGTTAGCCTCGTTTCTCATCATTTTGGACCATGGGCTATAGCCCATATCGTACGGCATACTATAGCGCGCCGTTTTTCATCATTTTTGAAGATTTGAAAAAAATGACAAAATGACAAAAACGAAAGGTTATAGCCCATGTTTTTGAAATTTTGAAAAAAAAAAGTTAGCCTCGTTTCTCATCATTTTGGACCATGGGCTATAGCCCATATCGTACGGCATACTATAGCGCGCCGTTTTTCATCATTTTTGAAGATTTGAAAAAAATGACAAAATGACAAAAACGAAAGGTTATAGCCCATGTTTTTTGAAATTTTGAAAAAAAAAGTTAGCCTCGTTTCTCATCATTTTGGACCATGGGCTATAGCCCATATCGTACGGCATACTATAGCGTGCCGTTTTTCATCATTTTTGAAGATTTGAAAAAAATGACAAAATGACAAAAACGAAAGGTTATAGCCCATGTTTTTTGAAATTTTGAAAAAAAAAGTTAGCCTCGTTTCTCATCATTTTGGACCATGGGCTATAGCCCATATCGTACGGCATACTATAGCGCGCCGTTTTTCATCATTTTTGAAGATTTGAAAAAAATTACGAAATGACAAAAACGAAAGGTTATAGCCCATGTTTTTTGAAATTTTGAAAAAAAAAGTTAGCCTCGTTTCTCATCATTTTGGACCATGGGCTATAGCCCATATCGTACGGCATACTATAGCGCGCCGTTTTTCATCATTTTTGAAGATTTGAAAAAAATGACAAAATGACAAAAACGAAAGGTTATAGCCCATGTTTTTTGAAATTTTGAAAAAAAAAGTTAGCCTCGTTTCTCATCATTTTGGACCATGGGCTATAGCCCATATCGTACGGCATACTATAGCGCGCCGTTTTTCATCATTTTTGAAGATTTGAAAAAATGACGAAATGACAAAAACGAAAGGTTATAGCCCATGTTTTTTGAAATTTTGAAAAAAAAAGTTAGCCTCGTTTCTCATCATTTTGGACCATGGGCTATAGCCCATATCGTACGGCATACTATAGCGCGCCGTTTTTCATCATTTTTGAAGATTTGAAAAAAATGACGAAATGACAAAAACGAAAGGTTATAGCCCATGTTTTTTGAAATTTTGAAAAAAAAAGTTAGCCTCGTTTCTCATCATTTTGGACCATGGGCAATAGCCCATATCGTACGGCATACTATAGCGCGCCGTTTTTCATCATTTTTGAAGATTTGAAAAAAATGACGAAATGACAAAAACGAAAGGTTATAGCCCATGTTTTTTGAAATTTTGAAAAAAAAAGTTAGCCTCGTTTCTCATCATTTTGGACCATGGGCTATAGCCCATATCGTACGGCATACTATAGCGCGCCGTTTTTCATCATTTTTGAAGATTTGAAAAAAATGACAAAATGACAAAAACGAAAGGTTATAGCCCATGTTTTTTGAAATTTTGAAAAAAAAAGTTAGCCTCGTTTCTCATCATTTTGGACCATGGGCTATAGCCCATATCGTACGGCATACTATAGCGCGCCGTTTTTCATCATTTTTGAAGATTTGAAAAAATGACGAAATGACAAAAACGAAAGGTTATAGCCCATGTTTTTTGAAATTTTGAAAAAAAAAGTTAGCCTCGTTTCTCATCATTTTGGACCATGGGCTATAGCCCATATCGTACGGCATACTATAGCGCGCCGTTTTTCATCATTTTTGAAGATTTGAAAAAATTACGAAATGACAAAAACGATGGGTTATAGCCCATGTTTTTTGAAATTTTGAAAAAAAAAGTTAGCCTCGTTTCTCATCATTTTGGACCATGGGCTATAGCCCATATCGTACGGCATACTATAGCGCGGCGTTTTTCATCATTTTTGAAGATTTGAAAAAAATGACAAAATGACAAAAACGAAAGGTTATAGCCCATGTTTTTTGAAATTTTGAAAAAAAAAGTTAGCCTCGTTTCTCATCATTTTGGACCATGGGCTATAGCCCATATCGTACGGCATACTATAGCGCGCCGTTTTTCATCATTTTTGAAGATTTGAAAAAAATGACGAAATGACAAAAACGAAAGGTTATAGCCCATGTTTTTTGAAATTTTGAAAAAAAAAGTTAGCCTCGTTTCTCATCATTTTGGACCATGGGCTATAGCCCATATCGTACGGCATACTATAGCGCGCCGTTTTTCATCATTTTTGAAGATTTGAAAAAAATGACAAAATGACAAAAACGAAAGGTTATAGCCCATGTTTTTGAAATTTTGAAAAAAAAAAGTTAGCCTCGTTTCTCATCATTTTGGACCATGGGCTATAGCCCATATCGTACGGCATACTATAGCGCGCCGTTTTTCATCATTTTTGAAGATTTGAAAAAAATGACAAAATGACAAAAACGAAAGGTTATAGCCCATGTTTTTTGAAATTTTGAAAAAAAAAGTTAGCCTCGTTTCTCATCATTTTGGACCATGGGCTATAGCCCATATCGTACGGCATACTATAGCGCGCCGTTTTTCATCATTTTTGAAGATTTGAAAAAAATGACGAAATGACAAAAACGAAAGGTTATAGCCCATGTTTTTTGAAATTTTGAAAAAAAAAGTTAGCCTCGTTTCTCATCATTTTGGACCATGGGCTATAGCCCATATCGTACGGCATACTATAGCGCGCCGTTTTTCATCATTTTTGAAGATTTGAAAAAAATGACGAAATGACAAAAACGAAAGGTTATAGCTCATGTTTTTTGAAATTTTGAAAAAAAAAGTTAGCCTCGTTTCTTATCATTTTGGACCATGGGCTATAGCCCATATCGTACGGCATACTATAGCGCGCCGTTTTTCATCATTTTTGAAGATTTGAAAAAAATGACAAAATGACAAAAACGAAAGGTTATAGCCCATGTTTTTGAAATTTTGAAAAAATAAGTTAGCCTCGTTTATCATCATTTTGGACCATGGGCTATAGCCCATATCGTACGGCATACTATAGCGCGCCGTTTTTCATCATTTTTGAAGATTTGAAAAAAATGACAAAATGACAAAAACGAAAGGTTATAGCCCATGTTTTTTGAAATTTTGAAAAAAAAAGTTAGCCTCGTTTCTCATCATTTTGGACCATGGGCTATAGCCCATATCGTACGGCATACTATAGCGCGCCGTTTTTCATCATTTTTGAAGATTTGAAAAAATGACGAAATGACAAAAACGAAAGGTTATAGCCCATGTTTTTTGAAATTTTGGAAAAAAAAGTTAGCCTCGTTTCTCATCATTTTGGACCATGGGCTATAGCCCATATCGTACGGCATACTATAGCGCGCCGTTTTTCATCATTTTTGAAGATTTGAAAAAAATGACAAAATGACAAAAACGAAAGGTTATAGCCCATGTTTTTTGAAATTTTGAAAAAAAAAGTTAGCCTCGTTTCTCATCATTTTGGACCATGGGCTATAGCCCATATCGTACGGCATACTATAGCGCGCCGTTTTTCATCATTTTTGAAGATTTGAAAAAAATGACGAAATGACAAAAACGAAAGGTTATAGCCCATGTTTTTTGAAATTTTGAAAAAAAAAGTTAGCCTCGTTTCTCATCATTTTGGACCATGGGCTATAGCCCATATCGTACGGCATACTATAGCGCGCCGTTTTTCATCATTTTTGAAGATTTGAAAAAAATGACGAAATGACAAAAACGAAAGGTTATAGCCCATGTTTTTTGAAATTTTGAAAAAAAAAGTTAGCCTCGTTTCTCATCATTTTGGACCATGGGCTATAGCCCATATCGTACGGCATACTATAGCGCGCCGTTTTTCATCATTTTTGAAGATTTGAAAAAAATGACAAAATGACAAAAACGAAAGGTTATAGCCCATGTTTTTGAAATTTTGAAAAAAGAAGTTAGCCTCGTTTATCATCATTTTGGACCATGGGCTATAGCCCATATCGTACGGCATACTATAGCGCGCCGTTTTTCATCATTTTTGAAGATTTGAAAAAAATGACAAAATGACAAAAACGAAAGGTTATAGCCCATGTTTTTTGAAATTTTGGAAAAAAAAAAGCCTCGTTTCTCATCATTTTGGACCATGGGCTATAGCCCATATCGTACGGCATACTATAGCGCGCCGTTTTTCATCATTTTTGAAGATTTGAAAAAATGACGAAATGACAAAAACGAAAGGTTATAGCCCATGTTTTTTGAAATTTTGAAAAAAAAAGTTAGCCTCGTTTCTCATCATTTTGGACCATGGGCTATAGCCCATATCGTACGGCATACTATAGCGCGCCGTTTTTCATCATTTTTGAAGATTTGAAAAAAATGACGAAATGACAAAAACGATGGGTTATAGCCCATGTTTTTTGAAATTTTGAAAAAAAAAGTTAGCCTCGTTTCTCATCATTTTGGACCATGGGCTATAGCCCATATCGTACGGCATACTATAGCGCGGCGTTTTTCATCATTTTTGAAGATTTGAAAAAAATGACAAAATGACAAAAACGAAAGGTTATAGCCCATGTTTTTTGAAATTTTGAAAAAAAAAGTTAGCCTCGTTTCTCATCATTTTGGACCATGGGCTATAGCCCATATCGTACGGCATACTATAGCGCGCCGTTTTTCATCATTTTTGAAGATTTGAAAAAAATGACAAAATGACAAAAACGAAAGGTTATAGCCCATGTTTTTTGAAATTTTGAAAAAAAAAGTTAGCCTCGTTTCTCATCATTTTGGACCATGGGCTATAGCCCATATCGTACGGCATACTATAGCGCGCCGTTTTTCATCATTTTTGAAGATTTGAAAAAAATGACAAAATGACAAAAACGAAAGGTTATAGCCCATGTTTTTTGAAATTTTGAAAAAAAAAGTTAGCCTCGTTTCTCATCATTTTGGACCATGGGCTATAGCCCATATCGTACGGCATACTATAGCGCGCCGTTTTTCATCATTTTTGAAGATTTGAAAAAAATGACGAAATGACAAAAACGAAAGGTTATAGCCCATGTTTTTTGAAATTTTGAAAAAAAAAGTTAGCCTCGTTTCTCATCATTTTGGACCATGGGCTATAGCCCATATCGTACGGCATACTATAGCGCGCCGTTTTTCATCATTTTTGAAGATTTGAAAAAAATGACGAAATGACAAAAACGAAAGGTTATAGCCCATGTTTTTTGAAATTTTGAAAAAAAAAGTTAGCCTCGTTTCTCATCATTTTGGACCATGGGCTATAGCCCATATCGTAAGGCATACTATAGCGCGCCGTTTTTCATCATTTTTGAAGATTTGAAAAAAATGACAAAATGACAAAAACGAAAGGTTATAGCCCATGTTTTTTGAAATTTTGAAAAAAAAAGTTAGCCTCGTTTCTCATCATTTTGGACCATGGGCTATAGCCCATATCGTACGGCATACTATAGCGCGCCGTTTTTCATCATTTTTGAAGATTTGAAAAAAATGACGAAATGACAAAAACGAAAGGTTATAGCCCATGTTTTTTGAAAATTTGAAAAGAAAAGTTAGCCTCGTTTCTCATCATTTTGGACCATGGGCTATAGCCCATATCGTACGGCATTCTATAGCGCGCCGTTTTTCATCATTTTTAAAGATTTGAAAAAAATTACGAAATGACAAAAACGAAAGGTTATAGCCCATGTTTTTTGAAATTTTGAAAAAAAAAGTTAGCCTCGTTTCTCATCATTTTGGACCATGGGCTATAGCCCATATCGTACGGCATACTATAGCGCGCCGTTTTCATCATTTTTGAAGATTTGAAAAAAATGACGAAATGACAAAAACGAAAGGTTATAGCCCATGTTTTTTGAAATTTTGAAAAAAAAAGTTAGCCTCGTTTCTCATCATTTTGGACCATGGGCTATAGCCCATATCGTACGGCATACTATAGCGCGCCGTTTTTCATCATTTTTGAAGATTTGAAAAAAATGACGAAATGACAAAAACGAAAGGTTATAGCCCATGTTTTTTGAAATTTTGAAAAAAAAAGTTAGCCTCGTTTCTCATCATTTTGGACCATGGGCTATAGCCCATATCGTACGGCATACTATAGCGCGCCGTTTTTCATCATTTTTGAGGATTTGAAAAAAATGACAAAATGACAAAAACGATGGGTTATAGGCGGTGTGTTACATGGTGAGGACTTTGTGGTGGCGGTGTGTTACATGGTGAGGACGTTGTGGTGGCGGTGTGTTACAGGGTGAGGACGTTGTGGTGGCGGTGTGTTACATGGTGAGGACTTTGTGGTGGCGGTGTGTTACATGGTGAGGACTTTGTGGTGGCGGTGTGTTACATGGTGAGGACTTTGTGGTGGCAGTGTGTTACAGGGTGAGGACTTTGTGGTGGCAGTGTGTTACATGTTAACTGCATGGTAACTGCATGGACAGTGCCTGTCCATGCAGTCAGTGTTTGTCAGCAGCAGCAACAACTCCACCTCCTGAGAGCCCTCTGTCCTGGAGCTTCAGGCCTTTGTTATGCGTCGTTGAAGTGAGTTCAGTTTGTTCATGTTCATTTGTATATTGCATTTTTATCTTTATCCGTTTTCCTGAAACTCTAGAGAGTGTGTGCACTGCGCATTACACACACTCTCTAGAGTTTCAGGAAAACAGATAAAGATAAAATGCAATATATATATATATGCATTTCATCGTTATCCGTTTAGACGCATTGTGAGCTTTAAAATTAGGAGGGGTGGCGGTGGTGGTTCAGGGGTAGAGTGGCCACTAGGGGGCGGCGGTGGCTCAGGGGTAGAGTGGCCACTAGGGGGCAGCGGTGGCTCAGGGGTAGAGTGGCCACTAGGGGGCGGCGGTGGCTCAGGGGTAGAGTGGCCACTAGGGGGCGGTGGTGGTTCAGGGGTAGAGTGGCCACTAGGGGGCGGTGGTGGTTCAGGGGTAGAGTGGCCACTAGGGGGCGGTGGTGGTTCAGGGGTAGAGTGGCCACTAGGGGGCGGTGGTGGTTCAGGGGTAGAGTGGCCACTAGGGGGCGGTGGTGGTTCAGGGGTAGAGTGGCCACTAGGGGGCGGCGGTGGCTCAGGGGTAGAGTGGCCACTAGGGGGCGGTGGTGGCTCAGGGGTAGAGTGGCCACTAGGGGGCGGTGGTGGCTCAGGGGTAGAGTGGCCACTAGGGGGCGGTGGTGGTTCAGGGGTAGAGTGGCCACTAGGGGGCGGCGGTGGTTCAGGGGTAGAGTGGCCACTAGGGGGCGGCGGTGGTTCAGGGGTAGAGTGGCCACTAGGGGGCGGCGGTGGTTCAGGGGTAGAGTGGCCACTAGGGGGCGGCGGTGGTTCAGGGGTAGAGTGGCCACTAGGGGGCGGCGGTGGTTCAGGGGTAGAGTGGCCACTAGGGGGCGGCGGTGGCTCAGGGGTAGAGTGGCCACTAGGGGGCGGTGGTGGTTCAGGGGTAGAGTGGCCACTAGGGGGCGGTGGTGGCTCAGGGGTAGAGTGGGCTGGATGGTAACCAAGGTGGACAGTTCAAATCCTGTGGGCTCCTCCCCCAGAGTTAGTGTACCCTAATACAATAACCCTAATATAATATAAGGGCATTAGGACCCAGCATCCACAGCAGCCTCACTGATTAATACGAGTAAGACGCGCGAACGCGGGAAGCGAACGCACTCAGCTCCATATATGGGCACAAAAGGGGCCAGGTCCACAACAAACAAATCACTGGCCCCTTTTGTGCCCATATATGGAGCTGAGTGGACCTGGCCCCTTTTGTGCCCATATATGGAGCTGAGTGATTGCTGATGCAACACACTCCATATTTGGACAGACACACAGACAGACAGACAGACATACACACAGACAGACATGATCTGCTAGGTCTCATAGTAAGTGCTCACTGCATTCGCAACAAAACAACACAGATATACATTTAATTACAAACATCCCTTTATTTCCTCCCGTCAGAAAATTGTAAAAAAAAGAAAAAGAAAACTTGACAACAACGAATACGGTAAACTTATTTTACGCCCATTTCCCCCGCTCAGTTTACATTTATATTTCACTGTAAAACACTCACTTTATTGAAGCTGCTATAAGAGCAATAATGTCCACATTTTAACCCATTCTGAACGGGAACCCATTTTAGTGTTGGCATCATAACGTGCTTTAGCTATTGAAAAATAGCAGATCTACAAGCTCATAGCGCGCCACCGAGTGGCGCGCTACGAGCTTGTAGGTCTGCTATTTTTTGAAAAATCGAAGAACGACTGACATTTTTAGAATCTGATCTCAGGTCAGAATGGGGTTAATCAGACCAGTGTGTGTCCAGTGGAAACCTCGTATGAATCTGATCTCAGGTCAGAATGGGTTCATCAGACCAGTGTGTGTCCAGTGGAAACCTCGTATGAATCTGATCTCAGGTCAGAATGGGTTAATGGCCTTTTTTATTATTATTTTGTATTTGTTGGTAAAACGCTCCCAAAAAGAATGTAGTCTCCGTGACACAATCTGCACTCAAAGATGTTCCTGGAAGCTTTTGTCATTGGTCGATTTCCCTGTCTACTTCCTGATTGGTTATAGTCATTTCGACCGGGTTTGGTTTGTTTTTTGGACCAATGACAAAGCTTCTATAGGAACATCTATGAGCTTGTAGTTCTGCTATTTTTGAAAAAAAAACCCAGTGAACACGTGGTCGACTTCAGGTCGAAATGGGTTAACCCATTCTGAACGGGAACCCATTTTGGTGTTAGCATCATGTTATGCTTTAGCTATTGAAAAATAGCAGATGTACAAGCTCATATCGCGCCACCGAGTGGCGCGCTACGAGCTTGTAGGTCTGCTATTTTTGAAAAATCGAAGAACGACTGACATTTTTATAGAATCTGATCTCAGGTCAGAATGGGTTAATCAGTCCCAGTGTGTGTCCAGTGGAAACCTCGTATGAATCTGATCTCAGGTCAGAATGGGTTAACCGACCTGGCGTTCTAGGGCCGGGCCTAAAGTGGATTCCCTACCAGATCACTCTGTGTGGCCGAGGACAGAGGACAGTCAGTCCATAGCCCGACGTCACTGCTTAAATCATTCTCGGGGCGAGAACCCCTTTTGGTGTTTTAAACATTATGTTATAATTTAGCTATTGAAAAATAGCAGATCTACAAGCTCATAGCGCACCACTACGAGCTTGTAGATCTGCTATTTTTGAAAAATCATGAACATTGTGGTGCAAAGCTTTGAATATAATACTCTTTCAGAGCGAACGTTTTTTTTAAACAAATCTTTGCTTCTGGGAGGGGGGGGGGGGTCCCTGAAACAACACATTTTCAGATGGGGGGTCAGCGGCCAATTTCATATATTTTTGGGGGTCCTTGACATGAAATATTGAGAACCACTGATATAGAAACATGAGGTTTTTCCGAAAAAATGACATTAAAAAAATTATTTTTTTTTAATTTCGACGTCAGGCCTGAATGGGTTAATTACAAACGTTAAAAGTCCATAAACTTGCCCGTCACATAACGTTAGGAGGGGCCGGCTGTCAGAGTAGACGTTAAAATGTTTTCTAAAGTTAAATGTAATTACGTTACGCCCAGCGTCAGGTTACAGGACGCACGCAGCATTACATCACTACAAATAAATGTAAACATTAACATAAATATAAATTATACGTTTATAAAAACCCAGTAACCATGGAAGCATTTCCTCATAGCTCCCCCAAAACCAGCAACCATGTACTCATAGCTCCCCAAAACCAGCAACCATGTCCTCATAGCTCCCCCAAAACCAGCAACCATGTCCCCATAGCTCCCCCAAAACCAGCAACCATGTCCTCATAGCTCCCCCAAAACCAGCAACCATGTCCTCATAGCTCCCCCAAAACCAGCAACCATGTCCCCAAAACCAGCAACCATGTCCTCATAGCTCCCCCAAAACCAGCAACCATGTCCTCATAGCTCCCCAAAACCAGCAACCATGTCCCCAAAACCAGCAACCATGTCCTCATAGCTCCCCAAAACCAGCAACCATGTCCCCAAAACCAGCAACCATGTCCTCATAGCTCCCCCAAAACCAGCAACCATGTCCTCATAGCTCCCCCAAAACCAGCAACCATGTCCCCAAAACCAGCAACCATGTCCTCATAGCTCCCCCAAAACCAGCAACCATGTCCTCATAGCTCCCCAAAACCAGCAACCATGTCCCCAAAACCAGCAACCATGTCCTCATAGCTCCCCAAAACCAGCAACCATGTCCCCAAAACCAGCAACCATGTCCTCATAGCTCCCCCAAAACCAGCAACCATGTCCCCAAAACCAGCAACCATGTCCTCATAGCTCCCCCAAAACCAGCCACCAGGGGGATTTTTTTTAATCGGCCTCAGGTCGAAATGGATTAAAAACAATGAATTTACATCAATTCCACATGAAGCCTTCGATTCACGGACATTTCTCTCTTTATTTTATATTTCCACTAATCGTTTGATGAGTCGACGGCTCGGGAACGCCACAACGGGAACGCCGTTCTTCTAATAAGAAGTGTGAGCCGCTCTACCTCTGCCAGGTACGATTGGTGTCGCGTTGCCAGACTGTCGCCTCTCGCAATGTTCAAACGCTTCCGTCGTACAGTCTGGAGCAACGGAAGCTCTGATCATGAGTCTAATATAAATGCTTCCGTCGTACAGTCTGGAGCAACGGAAGCTCTGATCATGAGTAAAATATAAATGCTTCCGTCATACAGTCTGGAGCAACGGAAGCTCTGATCATGAGTAAAATATAAATGCTTCCGTCGTACAGTCTGGAGCAACGGAAGCTCTGA
>NC_137879.1:785000-817500 GCF_963924005.1 Protomyctophum bolini | reverse complement strand
AAAATCAATATGCCTACACATCGCGTTTGTGAGCCATGCGGAAAGCCGTGCCCTCTCCCCGCAGCTCCACCACAGCCGGCGGGGGACGATCTGATGCAAGGCTGGTTTACTTTCCCCATGCTAGTAACGTAATGGAAAATAAAAACTACTAACGTCTACAGAGCTTTTCATTAGGCGTATTGTACCACTGTATTTTATGAATCACGTTAACTATAGAGCCAAATCAATCTGTCTGCATTTACTTTTACAACTTATATGCGACTCGATCAATTGCTTTTGATTTGGCTCTAAATTAATCGCGTGGCTGTTGAGAGCCCAGCGTTTAGGAGGTGCATATACCTCCATAGATTGATTACTTTATAAACAATTGCAGAAAAAAGCACAGGAACGTAGCATACAGTTCAATACAAGGTCTGCTTGAGGATTTTATAATCCAATAAAGCACTATGGCTTGTTTCCATTAGGGTAAGGTAAGGGGTCCTTCATATTAAATTAATTTGAACATTAAAGACAACATTTTTCACTGCAACAATATCATTAATGTGTACTGTATATTTAATATACAGTACAAATTGCAACAATGATATTGTTGTGGTGGCTATCTGCTGCTGGTGGTGAAGTTTAAATAATAGTGCCACCTCATAATTGTAAAGTGCATTTTCAATAATTTGAATGAATGAATTTGTGTTTATTATGTACTTGGTTAGGTTAGTTATAATATAAGCATAATCTATGTCAGAAAAAAAGGGGAAATAAATAATATTAGGATCCATTAAGGGAACCGTTAGGAACCGGAACCGTTAAGAGGGATCCGGGAAGGATTCGGAACCGTTAAAATCCTAACGAATCCCAACCCTAGTGATGGTGGGGGCCGCATGTGGCCCACGGGCCGCCAGTTGCCCACGTATGATATAGAAACTAACATTAAGCCTCTGGTAATAAAATGTATGATATAGAAACTAACATTAAGCCTCTGGTAATAAAATGTATGATATAGAAACTAACATTAAGCCTTTGGTAATAAAATGTATGATATAGAAACTAACGTTAAGCCTTTGGTAATAAAATGTATGATATAGAAACTAACATTAAGCCTCTGGTAATAAAATGTATGATATAGAAACTAACATTAAGCCTCTGGTAATAAAATGTATGATATAGAAACTAACATTAAGCCTCTGGTAATAAAATGTATGATATAGAAACTAACATTAAGCCTCTGGTAATAAAATGTATGATATAGAAACTAACATTAAGCCTCTGGTAATAAACCAACCCGTTTGTAAATCCGTCGGGATTTGAGCGAGTTGTGGCCGTTTTAGTTTGAGCTGCCGTAGAACGTACTGTACTGTACTGTACTGTACTGTACTGTACTGTACTGTACTGTACTGTACTGTAGCCCCCGAAGCAAGATGGCCGCCGGGTGAACTACGTCAGAGACACATAGAGTACATAGAACTACACATCCCACAATGCACTGGGGCCATCTAGCCTTTATATATAATGTCTATGGGCTGGTAGAGTACACATAGAACTACACATCCCACAATGCACTGGGCCATCTAGCCCTTTATATATAATGTCTATGGGCTGTCAGAGTACATAGAACTACACATCCCACAATGCACTGGGGCCATCTAGCCTTTATATAATGTCTATGGGCTGGTAGAGTGCATAGAACTACACATCGGTATTGCAGCGTGGGCCCAAACACATGAACGCGCTGGTCCGTTGACTATCATTGTGCACGTTCACGACGGCAGCACGTCCGTGTGTTTGGGGCAAATCCATCCCAGAATGCACTCTGTTCCTACACGGAAGGAGGAGTGAAATCGCCTCATGCGCTTTTGAGCAACTTAATGCAAGTGGATGGGAGGAGAACTCGGATGTCTTCTCTATTCTTATATAAAATCTAAGGTCCGCTAACCTTAAGCCACTCCCAATAATGCACCTGCCTACTCCCCATAGGTCACCTGTCCTCTCACCATAAGCCACTCCCCTTAACTCACCTTAAGCCACTCCCCTTAACTCCCCTTAAGCCACTCCCCTTAACTCCCCTTAAGCCACTCCCCATAGGTGACCTGTCCTCTCACTAGGGCTGACCCAAAAAAATGGATTAATCGACGTTCAATCGATAGGCACGGGAATCGATTTTTAAATTTTGAATCGAATAGCCATAAAAAAAAAAGCGTCCCATTTTGGTCCGCGAGCCAGCTCGCGCCTCGCAGCACCTCGCAACGCCGCCTCCCCTCTCCCCCTCACTCGTGGTAACAACAAGGAAGACAACACACAGAACAGCTGCAGCCTGCAGTCATGCCACCACAAAATAAATCTAAAGTGTGGTTGCATTTTAGAATATGCCAAGACAACAAAGAACAAGTAGTGTGTCAAATATGTGACAAGAAATTGGCGTATCACAAGTCCACGACGAGTTTGAAAAATCCTTGGAACAAGTATTATAATAAACGAAACGTGCTTCGGAGGCGAAACATAATACCCCATGGCTAATGTAAGGTTAGATTGTTATCATTATGTTTTTAGGTGCATGCGATAAAGCTGGATGGTTCATCTGTAGCCTACTGTAATTCTGCAAACTGTTAATACATATTTCAATCATTCAAACACAGCAGCAATTGTGAGGCGCCACGCATGCGACTCGCGGAGCAAAGGAGGAATGGAGTTATTAAACACAATAGTATCAGTGCAACACTATACAGAAAATATGAACAGAGGCATTACTTCTCTTAACAATGTTAAGAGAAGTAGCTCTGTTCATATCTGTTAAGTTAACACAACGAAAACAAAACTCAGCCGCATGCGTGCGCCTCGATCGCAATTGCTGCTGTGAGTTTTGTTTTCGTTATGTTATAAGAGAAGTAATGCCTCTGTTCATATTTTCTGTAGGCCTACAGTGTTGCACTGATACTATTGTGTTTAATTCCTCAATTCCTCCTTTGCTCCGCGAGCCGCATGCGTGCGGCTCGCAATTGCTTGAGTTTGATTGATTTAAATATGTATTAACAGTTTGCAGAATTACAGTAGGCTACATTTCAAGCACAAACTAAATACAAAGACTGTTAACTGAGTGGACGACCCAATTAAGCATTACACTGGTTTACAAGAGGGTCCCCTGCATGTTCAATTAATCAAAAGTAATAAGGCCTCGATTAAATGACGCTTTAGTTGCGGCAAGAGGAGAAGAAAAAATAAAGAGTTCATTCATGGTGGTGCTTTTTTTGGTTTTTTCACATCTGAGTTTCAATCGGAAGAGAAGCTAAATCCCTACATTTTCTGGATTATATATATTTGTTATTTGAGAGGTAATGCCTGTGTCAGGCAGTTGACTTGTTACGGTCGGATGTTTTATTAAGCCTAATTATTTGTGCGTCACTGCTTTCATGAAGGCTGCAACAGTTGTTGCTTATTGTTTAAAATAAATGAGACCAATCCAAGCATGCCTTTCTCTACGCTATATCGTTGTTTAACCCATTCTGTACGGGAACCCGTTTTGGTGTTTAGCATCATGTTATGCTTTAGCTATTGAAAAATAGCAGATCTACAAGCTCATAGCGCGCCACCGAGTGGCGCGCTACGAGCTTGTAGGTCTGCTTTTTTTGAAAAATCGAAGAACGACTGACATTTTTAGAATCTGATCTCAGGTCAGAATGGGTTAATAAGACCAGTGTGTGTCCAGTGGAAACCTCGTATGAATCTGATCTCAGGTCAGAATGGGTTAAGCCAAAAAGTCACTGCTCGCATCGCGTATCGCACCCCCCCCCCTCCCGTTGGGTTTCGAAGCGTCGAAGATCGAAACAAAGGAATCGATCATGATTGATCATCAAATACGGAATCGAAGGTCAGCCCTACGGGTACCTGGTACCTGGTACCTCTCACCATAAGCCACTCCCCATAACTCACCTTAAGCCACTCCCCACAGGTGATCTGTCCTCTCACCATAAGCCACTCCCCATAACTCACCTTAAGCCACTCCCCATAACTCACCTTAAGCCACTCCCCATAACTCACCTTAAGCCACTCCCCACAGGTGACCTGTCCTCTCACCTTAAGCCACTCCCCATAACTCACCTTAAGCCACTCCCCATAACTCACCTTAAGCCACTCCCCATAACTCACCTTAAGCCACTCCCCATAGGTGACCTGTCCCGTGGCGTAGGAGGCGTAGGTGCTGAGGGCCAGCTGGACGGCGGAGGCCAGGGCGAACCAACGCCGCTTGACGCCGAACGACATGAAGCTGGCGCACAGCACGGCCACGCCCATATCCACGTACAGGTAGGGCACCTGGATGTCCGGCTTCCTGCAAGCACATTGGTTGATTGGTTAAAGCAGGGGTGGGCAACTTTGATGATGGAGAGGAGCCACTATGTTTCCACACTAACTGCCTAGGGCCATATGTTGCTGTCGTAGCAAAAATAGCCGATCTACAAGCTCAACACGCGTCACGCTGCGACGCGTTTTGAGCTTGTAGATCGGCTATTTTTGCTATGTTCGAATTGAAATCTTGAATTTTTGCTATTTTTGAATTGGAATCCTGAAAATTAACATTTTCATGTCATTTCAAATGCCTTTAATTATACTTGTGTTGAAGCATTGAGCTACTAATTTAGACTGAAGTAATTAAAGCGGGTCATGTTTGCATGTTGTGGAATTGTAAACAGCTGAAACCAATATTATTATATCAGTATTCTGACATTAACCTGAGGGCCGCATTAAGTGAAGGTGGGGGCCGCATGTGGCCCCCGGGCCGCCAGTGGCCCACCCCCGGGTTAAAGGTATATTCAGTGATATTCATATATTCTTGGGGGTCCTTGGGGGTCCTTGACATGCAATTGTTTGAGAGATACTGATATAGAAACATGGGTTTTTTTTCAGAAAACTGTTTTACTGATTTAACCCATTTTGGGGGCGGGGACCCCTGTTGGTGTTAGCTATTGAAAAATAGCAGATCTACAAGCTCATAGCGCGCCACCGAGTGGCGCGCTACGAGCTTGTAGGTCTGCTATTTTTGAAAAATTGAAGAACGACTGACATAGAAACACAGGCTTTTTCAGAAAACTGTCAGGATGTAGAAGAATCTGATCTCAGGTCAGAAGACATTTTGTAGAATCGGTCTCGGTCGAAACGAGTCAACAGTTTTCACAGAACGGGTTAATTTCACATGAAATCACAACTCAATGCAGAGACTCACTGATACAGCATTACGCTGGTTTACTGCACGCTCCACCATGTTCAATTCATCACAACATTTAGAGACGTACAAATAGACACTTCTTCTCTAAAGAAAATCACACCCGTGTGAAGTGAGGGGCGCTCTGTCACCGTACATCAATCGTCAGGCATTTAATACTTGTGTTGCCACAAATTTACATCATATTTGCCGGACATTTGACCTGATTTCTCCTTTCATTGTCAAAGCTGTTTATAGGAGGGGCTAGGACCCTCAAAGCTGAATATAGGAGGGGCTACAAAACAGGAAATCCATCATATAAGGAGGTAAAAATGTCAATTGATTAGTTTCGTAGACCGAAACCTGCCTGTCTGGCTTCCTGCAATTTGATTGATTGATGGAATAGTTTATATCAAATCAAATCATTTATAGAGCACGTTTTAAAACAACCCAGGTTGACCAAAGTGCTGCACACCAGTGGCAAAAACAGAGAACAGGCAGGAGAAAACACAGAATATAAATGAGAAACACACTAATAAAAATGACAAAGATGTAAGCATGAAAGCATAAAATGGACTCAGGAGGGGTTAAAGGCCAGGGAGAAAAGATGAGTCTTAAGGTTAGACTTAAAAACACCAATGGAGGGGGCAGAGCGAATGTATGTTTGTATATATACAAATATATATTTGTATTGTAAATAAGAGCAGTGCCGTTTGTACTAAATCAGAGACTTCGAGATCAGAGACGAGTGTATCGTTTGTGTGGAACGAGCTTCTAAATGCCCCCCCCCCCCCCCCCCCCCACAACATGAGAGAGCCCTAACGTCACATCATTTGGAGCGATCCCACTTTTAGACCAGTGCAGCCCAGCATGCGCAAATCCAGGCTTTCATTTTCCGCGCAGACGAAATGAAAGCCTGGTTATCGAGGCTAGGGCGGGCCTGACTCCACCAGATTAATGACGGTGATTATCATAATTACAGGCTGGAAGTAGTAAAACTATCCCAGATGTCTGCATCCAGCCGGCCCTGTCAGAGTAACAGGACCAGTGCTGGGGGAAAAAAAGCACTCACACTTTTTTGTTTTACTGAAGTAAAAAAGTAGCAACACTCAGTCAGATTAAAATAGGGTGCATTTTTGCATCCCAAAACGCAGTTTATAGTTACGACCTCTGCATCCACGGAATGCACTAAATATGACTCTATAATGTGGTTGAAGTGGGACTCATCTCTAAAAGACCTTCCCTGCATCCTGGGACTCATCTCTAAAAGACCTTCCCTGCATCCTGGGACTCATCTCTAAAATACCTTCCCTGCATCCTGGGACTCATCTCTAAAAGACCTTCCCTGCATCCTGGGACTCATCTCTAAAAGACCTTCCCTGCATCCTGGGACTCATCTCTAAAAGACCTTCCCTGCATCCTGGGACTCATCTCTAAAAGACCTTCCCTGCATCCTGGGACTCATCTCTAAAAGACCTTCCCTGCATCCTGGGACTCATCTCTAAAAGACCTTCCCTGCATCCTGGGACTCATCTCTAAAAGACCTTCCCTGCATCCTGGGACTCATCTCTAAAAGACCTTCCCTGCATCCTGGGACTCATCTCTAAAAGACCTTCCCTGCATCCTGGGACTCATCTCTAAAAGACCTTCCCTGCATCCTGGGACTCATCTCTAAAAGACCTTCCCTGCATCCTGGGACTCATCTCTAAAAGACCTTCCCTGCATCCTGGGACTCATCTCTAAAAGACCTTCCCTGCATCCTGGGACTCATCTCTAAAAGACCTTCCCTGCATCCTGGGACTCATCTCTAAAAGACCTTCCCTGCATCCTGGGACTCATTACATTGAAAACCTGTTTACATCACTGATCTAAAAGACCATCCTGGGACTCATTTCTAAAAGACCTTCCCTGCATCCTGGGACTCATTAGGGCTGTCAGTTCACCTCTATAATCCAATTCGAATTTCATTGCTTCATTATTTGTAATTTTCGAATATATTCGAATATTTACATTGTTTATTTTAGCTCATATTTAGCCTATAATAATACACGTGGCTGGCATGTCTTGTGAGTTTTGGGAAGTGCAAGGTTTTTGACAGGTCTGCCTGCTGTGGACATTGAAACCCTGACCATTACACACGGGCAGACGCAACGATAAAGTCTATCATTCATTGTGAAGCCAGCAACAGGTTGATGCAAACAGACGTGTACAGTAGCTGCTCCAAATGATATTAGCATTCGTCTGTGTCTGCCCGTGTAAACGCAGCATTGTCCCCCCGCTGCGGAGAGGACCGTTGCCCCGTCGGCTAGAATGCTGTCGGAAAAAAGGCCGCCTCCCGTGTACCATAGTGTTATTAAGGAGGACTCCTTGGCGTTAAACTAATGTTAGCTCCCATGCTAACTAGTTGCTACCCTCGTCAGAATCAACACCACAGATCGGGTGGAAGATGCTGATACCACTTTGCTTGTGCCCGTGGATGGGAAATGAGATTTAAAAGGCTATAGAAGCGTGGATGAAAGGCAAGCACAGATGTGCAATAAAGTTGTGTCATGAGACTGTATTATGATTTTCGTTCTACCGGCGATTTCTGTCTGTGTAGTATACTAGACGTATCTATGCATGTGTTACAAGGGTTTGTGTGTCTGTGATTAAAAGAGTTACAGCCAGTAAGCCCGCCCACCCTGTAGACTGTCTCTGATTGGCTTACCCTGAAATCTGGCCCTACGTTAGCCAATCATTGACCTCTTCTGCGACGTGACCGGACGTGCACCTTTTCACATGCAGTGGAAGCGGCCGTGGAGATTTCACAGCGGTAGATTCGTTACTCAATACATTTAGTGAGCGGATAAAATAACATAAAACAAAATAAATATATTAAATAGAATTAATAAATGATAAAAGCTCCATTCGAATGTCAATTTTAGCTTTCGAATATATATATATTTTTTAATATTCGAATTTCTTTCATATTATGAAATTCGTTCTGACAGCACTAGGACTCATTACATTGAAAACCTGTATTACCAACACTGTAACACTTGGCCTGAATGATATAAGACTAGGTTTTTTCCCCCAATGCAAATATTCTATAAAACAGGGTGGTATTATAATCAGGGACTAGACTAGCCGCCATTTGCAACTCTAGCTTTTTTAAAATAATGGGATCATGAATCTAGGCCAAGCTTGAATTATCATCTTTCAATCTGCCTAGCTTTTGTTTCATAAAAATCCACCGTAGACATTGTTATGAGATACTTTCTGTCAAGAAATTCTGTGTAAGTGATTATTTTTCTAAGTGCAGTTTGGAAGCACTCGTCGTATGTCACTGAACGGCCCTGCGTTCCACCTGTTTCGAATTTGCACATAATGAGGAGGCAGCAGCGCGACCCGTTAACAAAAAACAAGTGCTTCCAAACTGCAACACTTAGAAAAAGAATCACATGCACAGAATTTCTTGACAGAAAGTATCTCAGAACAAAATGTCTACGTAGGACTTTTATGAAACAAAAGCTCGGCAGATTGAAAGAGGATAATTCAAGCTTGGCCTAGAGCTGCAATGTTGGTGAGTTTAACGTTGTTTTAATACAAGCAGATCGCAAACGCAATTTGGATGAGTGGGGAGTCAATGGAGGGGATTGAATTGCAACTCTAGATTCATCCCATCATTAAAACAAATCTAGAGTTGCAAATTACGGCACGGTTTGAACTGAACCCAAGATTGTATAATGATTATACAATCTGTTAATAATATCAATCCGTGTCTCAGATGACGAATAAATAAATAATGGACAGTGATGTGAAAAGTGTTGAAATAAACAACACCAATTTAGTTAGTTTGTTAGGGCGCGGGCTAGACCTAGAATGCCTGTGATCATTTAATTACACTTCGTAAATTTTCATGTATCATAGGCATAGATAGCTTGCACCGTTTCCTTGTAGATATGAATATGTGCAGCATAAATGTGATAAATGCTCCGTTTGTACTCACCCATTAAATAATTCCAAAGACGTGGAGTGAATCGTCATCACGTCATCACCAATTGACCAGGGAAACACAAAAGTTTGCAGTCACACAATTGGCAGGTGGTGTGATTAATTACCCAGCACCTATCGCAAAGCACCTGCCAATTGTGTGACCGCAAACTTTTGTGTTTCCCAGCTGGTCAATTGGTGATGACGTCTGCGGTAAACAACAGGAAGTATCTAAAATAAGTTCATCGATCACTCCGGCCCCCCCTCGCCGGAGAGAAAGGCGTGTATCTCTTGAAAAAAGTGGAGATAATTCACTAAATACGCGTTTTGTGCCAGAACTTTCACATGGATATAACACTAGAGGACCATATTTCACACCACGTCTTTGGAATTATTTAATGGGTGAGTACAAACGGAGCATTCATCACATTTATGTCGCACATAAAGAAGTTATACAAGAAATCATGGATGTGATCTATGGCTCATGTATGTGAAATACTGTACATACTGTATGTAACAACAAGAGCCGTCCTAGGGCTATGTGCCAACATTTTAAACTCTTATTTACATCACTGTAACACTGACACTGTAACAACCTGAATGATATAAAACTAGGTTTTGTCCCCAATGCCAAATATGCTATAAAACAGGGTGGTATTATTATAATCTGGGACTAAATGGAGACTAGTTGACATTCAATGAACTTTTTTCCCACTAAATGAGTCTTGATAAATGGGGGTGGTCTCATAATCAGAGTGGTCTCCTATTCAGGACTAAAACAGGACTACAAATAAATGGTGTTTCATTCAAAAGACTTCAAGACTGGATCAGAATATGCTGCACACACACTCACTCTCTCACTCTCACTCTCACTCTCACTCTCTCACTCACTCACACTCACACACACACACACACACACACACACACACACACACACACACACACACACACACACACACACACAGCCCCACAAGTCAGAACCCAATGGTACTGAAGTTTCTGACAAAGCCCGGTTCGGTTCGGATTGGGCTGACCCAGGGGGTTCCGAGAGGGGCTAACACACACACACTCTCTCACTCTCTCACACACACACACACACACACACACACACACACACACACACACACAACCTACCTCTTGGCGTCAGCCCGCTCGGCGAACAGCATCAACATGGTGAAACAGTTCCAGAACCCAAAGCGGGTCAGAATGAATCCTCCAAACTGACACAGGAAGCGAAGCAGCTCCTTTCTGCTGGGAGCCATCACTGTGTGCGTGTGATCAAATCTTGTAATTAATTCGCTCGGTTCCGACAAGTAGCAGCTTCTAAATGTAAACACCTTAAACTCACATTAAACTACAGCAGTGAATGGTTGTAATTAAAGCGGTTTGTTCGGCAGTGTTTTATCTTCCTACAGTAATAATTAATAACGTTCAACAGTGTTTTATCTTCCTACAGTAATAATTAATAACGTTCAACAGTGTTTATCGTTCTAGATCCTACAGTAACAATAATTATATCTCTTCGCTTTTTGCTCAGTGAAAACATCATCGTATCACGGGGGGGTCATTTGGAGGTTGCACACATCCGCTCCGGTCCCTTCACAACACCGGTCCGACCACACAACCGGTCCTCGTGTCACCGGTCCGGCCGGGCTGTAGTTCCGCAGCAGTACCCACCCGCCCCTAGAGCAGTCAATACTAAAATATATATATAAAATTAAATTAAAACAATAAAAAGCTTATAATGTAAACACGAGTTCACAAATCTATGACACAAGTTGAATAGTGGGCTAGCTGTGATTGGCCAAATACACCAAACACATCTTTATTTATTAACTTTTACAGCAATAATAGCTATTATTACTACAATTATAATAATAATTATAATTATTATTATTATTAATAATAATAATAATAATAATAATAATAGTGTTTTGTTGCATAGGCTACCGTATTCCAGTTTCTGAGTTTCAGAGTTCTGGCTCACACCGCCATCTAGTGGCTCAGAACAGAATTGGCCAGAGGGCAAACATCGTTGTTGCAGACCCAATATCAGATAACTTAACATTTATTTGACTCAATAACTGTAATTAAGTAATGATTTGTGGCATTTGTTTACATTGATGGAGTATATTTGTTTACATTGATGGTGTATATTTCCATTTCCAAAAACATTTATTATTATTTATTATTGTTGTAGTTTTTACTCCACTATAAATATTTGAATACGTGCTTATATAGTTACTAGTTAACTTGCAGCTCTTTATGAATACTAAACTGTAAGTCTAAACTGTAACTGTCTATTCAGGAAATGTAAAAAAATAATAATTGGTTGAATAATTAATTATACAAAGTACAGTCAAGTGAACTCATCATGTTTGTGGACATTATTTATGGACAGCAAAGATTTACAATGTTACATATTTAATTCATCACAATTCAATTCAATTATTGTTCACGAAATCTAGTAGGCTTGTAGGTCGCTTATCTTCACTGCTCCTGTGGGCTTGTAGGTCGGTTGTCTTCACTGCTTTGATTTTGTTTTTGTCAAATGAAAGCAGGGAATCATAGCTTCAAATTGACATATTGGTTGTTCAGTTTGACCCTCCAGGTTTGGAGATAATGGCTTATAGAGTTAATGTCTTGCAGAGAAACAGCGTGTTGAGAAAACAGGCTTGAAAAGGTTCACTTCTGTGAACCTTTCTGTGGACTCATACACATTTTTAAGCATTTATTTCATATTTACATGTCTTCTGTGGTCTCTAACATTACACCTAGCTACATGTTTAAGCATTTATTTCATATTTACATGTCTATTTCAGCTCTGACACTTATTTCAGACATGCTCTAGTATGTGAAGAGTCTGCCTGTGTGCTATTAACTCATTTTGGAATTAACAAAAAAATAAGATTTTTCTCCTCTGGTGAAAAGCTGGAATTTGCGCGATGGCAGTCTCTCAGTCAAATGTGGTCAGCCAATGAGGCATCTACTTTTTAACCCATTCTGAACGGGAACCCATTTTGGTGTTAGCATTATGTTATGCTTTAGCTATTGAAAAATAGCAGATCTACAAGCTCATAGCGCGCCACCGAGTGGCGCGCTACGAGCTTGTAGGTCTGCTATTTTTGAAAAATCGAAGAACGACTGACATTTTTATAGAATCTGATCTCAGGTCAGAATGGGTTAATCAGACCAGTGTGTGTGTCCACAGTGGAAACCTCGTATGAATCTGATCTCAGGTCAGAATGGGTTAACATCCGTGGGCCAATGGGTGTGCTGCAGGTAGCGGGCGAGGCGGGGGGGCAGGGCCAGCTCCTCCACACGGTGCATCCTGTTGACCTTCTGGAGCCCAGAGCGGATGGTCAGCCTGCACTGAGACAGCAGAGACCGGGGGCACGCTGCCAGGGGCGAGAGACACAGAGACACAGAGGGGGAGGGAGAGGGAGAGGGAGAGGGAGAGAGGGAGAGGGAGAGAGGGAGAGGGAGAGAGAGAGACAGTATCAGTCAACATAAATAGGTAGGTAAAAACTGTCTGGGTGTTCACATGAGAATTATAAACTGTCTGGGTGTTCACATGAGAATTATAAACTGTCTGGGGTGTGTTATCGATTAAATAATCTTCCAAAGATGAACTAAGGAATGACAAAGTTATTCAGGGTGAAGTGTTGAGAATGTATTCAGAAGATTGAGCAGAGTAACGACATACAGAGAGTGAGGAACAGGCCTGTTCCACCAGCCCCTCCGCTGGACGCACGCCTCCTCAACCCCATCCTCAGACAGTCCTCATAGTAAGTGCTCACTGTGTTCGCAACTAACTGGTCATATAAGGATCTCTTCTAAAGATAAGGGCGGTCTCTCTACCTCTCTCTCTCTCAGCAGTAGTTAGGGTCTCTCTACCTCTCTCTCTCAGCAGTAGTTCCAGGGCATCGTTCTGTCTCGTGGTCTTCTCGATGATGAGCGTCGGCAGGAAGACGTTGGCTCCGAAATCTATGAGCAGACGGACGTATTCCACAGCGCAGCCGTGACGCACGCACATCTCCAACACCGTCCTACTGTTGACGTCTTTATGGAGAGAGAGAGACAGAGAGACAGAGAGAGAGAGAGAGAGAGAGACAGAGAGATCATGATCAGAGCTTCCGTTGTTCCAGACTGTACGACGGAAGCATTTATATTTTACTCATGATCAGAGCTTCCGTTGCTCCAGACTGTACGACGGAAGCATTTATATTTTACTCATGATCAGAGCTTCCGTTGCTCCAGACTGTACGACGGAAGCATTTATATTTTACTCATGATCAGAGCTTCCGTTGCTCCAGACTGTACGACAGAAGCATTTATATTTTACTCATGATCAGAGCTTCCGTTGCTCCAGACTGTACGACGAAGCATTTATATTTGACTCACGATCAGAGCTTCCGTTGCTCCAGACTGTACGACGGAAGCATTTATATTTTACTCGTGATCAGAGCTTCCGTTGCTCCAGACTGTACGACGGAAGCATTTATATTTTACTTATGATCAGAGCTTCCGTTGCTCCAGACTGTACGACGGAAGCATTTATATTTTACTCATGATCAGAGCTTCCGTTGCTCCAGACTGTACGACGGAAGCATTTATATTTTACTCATGATCAGAGCTTCCGTTGCTCCAGACTGTACGACGAAGCATTTATATTTGACTCACGATCAGAGCTTCCGTTGCTCCAGACTGTACGACGGAAGCATTTATATTTTACTCGTGATCAGAGCTTCCGTTGCTCCAGACTGTACGACGGAAGCATTTATATTTTACTCATGATCAGAGCTTCCGTTGCTCCAGACTGTACGACGGAAGCATTTATATTTTACTTATGATCAGAGCTTCCGTTGCTCCAGACTGTACGACGGAAGCATTTATATTTTACTCATGATCAGAGCTTCCGTTGCTCCATACTGTACGACGGAAGCATTTATATTTTACTCGTGATCAGAGCTTCCGTTGCTCCAGACTGTACGACGGAAGCATTTATATTTTACTCATGATCAGAGCTTCCGTTGCTCCAGACTGTACGACGGAAGCATTAATATTTTACTCATGATCAGAGCTTCCGTTGCTCCAGACTGTATGACGGAAGCATTTATATTTTACTCATGATCAGAGCTTCCGTTGCTCCAGACTGTATGACGGAAGCATTTATATTTTACTCATGATCAGAGCTTCCGTTGCTCCAGACTGTACGACGGAAGCATTTATATTTTACTCGTGATCAGAGCTTCCGTTGCTCCAGACTGTACGACGGAAGCATTTAAATTTTACTCATGATCAGAGCTTCTGTTGCTCCAGACTGTATGACGGAAGCATTTATATTTTACTCATAATCAGAGCTTCCGTTGCTCCAGACTGTACGACGGAAGCATTTATATTTTACTCATAATCAGAGCTTCCGTTGCTCCAGACTGTACGACGGAAGCATTTATATTTTACTCATAATCAGAGCTTCCGTTGCTCCAGACTGTATGACGGAAGCATTTATATTTTACTCATAATCAGAGCTTCCGTTGCTCCAGACTGTATGACGGAAGCATTTATATTTTACTCATAATCAGAGCTTCCGTTGCTCCAGACTGTACGACGGAAGCATTTATATTTTACTCATGATCAGAGCTTCCGTTGCTCCAGATCAGGGGCTCCCAACCTTTATATTGTCACAGACTATTTTTTGAAAAATCGAAGAACGACTGACATATAGAAACATAACTTTTTTCGTAGCGCGCCACCGAGTGGCGCGCTACGAGCTTGTAGGTCTGCTATTTTTGAAAAATCGAAGAACGACTGACATTTTTAGAATCTGATCTCAGGTCAGAATGGGGTTAATCAGACCCAGTGCGTGTCCAGCAGTGGAAACCTCGTATGAATCTGATCTCAGGTCAGAATGGGTTAAAGAACCACCATTCTTCTGTGCGTTACAATCTGGTCTCAGGTCAGAATGGGGTTAATCAGACCAGTGTGTGTCCAGTGGAAACCTCATGAATCTGATCTCAGGTCAGAATGGGTTAACCCATTCTGAACGGGAACCCATTTTGGTGTTAGCATCATGTTATGCTTTAGCTATTGAAAAATAGCAGATCTACAAGCTCATAGCGCGCCACTCGGTGGCGCGCTATGAGCTTGTAGATCTGCTATTTGAATCTGAATCTGATCTGCTATTTGAATCTGATCTCAGGTCAGAATGGGTTAATCAGACCCAGTGTGTGTCCAGTGGAAACCTCGTATGAATCTGATCTCAGGTCAGAATGAGTTAAAGAACCACCATTCTTCTGTGCGTATGAATCTGATCTCAGGTCAGAATGGGTTAATCAGACCCAGTGCGTGTCCAGCAGTGGAAACCTGGTATGAATCTGATCTCAGGTCAGAATGGGTTAATCAGACCCAGTGTGTGTCCAGCAGTGGAAACCTGGTATGAATCTGATCTCAGGTCAGAATGGGTTAATCAGACCCAGTGTGTGTCCAGCAGTGGAAACCTGGTATGAATCTGGTCTCAGGTCAGAATGGGTTAATCAGACCCAGTGTGTGTCCAGCAGTGGAAACCTGGTATGAATCTGATCTCAGGTCAGAACGGGTTAATCAGACCCAGTGCGTGTCCAGCAGTGGAAACCTGGTATGAATCTGATCTCAGGTCAGAACGGGTTAATCAGACCCAGTGCGTGTCCAGCAGTGGAAACCTGGTATGAATCTGATCTCAGGTCAGAACGGGTTAATGAGACCCAGTGTGTGTCCAGCAGTGGAAACCTGGTATGAATCTGATCTCAGGTCAGAATGGGTTAAAGAACCACCATTCTTCTGTGCGTATGAATCTGATCCCAGGTCAGAATGGGCCTCAACGCTGGGTGTTACTCACTCATGGCCCGGGCGTCGTGCGGGGTCCAGTTGTAGTCCGGGTCGGCGCCGTAGAGCAGCAGAGCTCTGAAACAGTCCATGTGACCGTACAGCGCAGAGAGGTACAGCGGCCCGCTGCTGGCCACGCTGGACAGGGACACGCCCCCTCGGGAGCCGGAGTTCACCTGGGCGCCATGGCGGAGGAGTTCCCTCAGGATGGAGACGTCGCCCTCTCTGGTGGGGAGGGGGAGGGCGGGGGGGTTTAGGTTTTAGGTTTATTGCGAACGCACTGAGCACTTACTATAATAATAATAATAATAATTTTGTATAGCACCTTTAAAGACATGAAATGCAGCTCAAAGTGCTTTACGGAAAAATGGAGGATAAAAGAAAAGCAAGGCAACAACATTAAAAAACAAGCAGTAATGCAATACAGTGAGGACAAAAATAAAAAAGAAAAGATCAATTAAAAGCAATGTTGTAGAAGTGGGTCTTGAGCTGAACTTTAGGTGAGACCTAGCAGATCATGTCTGTCTTTGTGTCTGTGTGTCTGTGTGTCTGTCTGTCTGTCCCGCTTTTGTGCCCATATATGGAGCTGTTCGCAATTACGTCACCATGACTCAGCCATAACCATATAAGGAGTCCCCAAAGCAGCTATACGTCCAAAACCCAAATATGTACGAGCTGCGTTCGCCTCCCGCGTTTGCGCGTCTTACTGGTTTAGGTTTATTTATTTAGCATGTAGTACAAAAAATAGACAATAACATAATCAAAGAACAAAAATACAATGCAAGGAAGGGAAGAAGCCAGCTGGCTTATTTTGAATCCTTTCCTATAGGAAGAGGTCATTGGTTTAAAAGATTAAAAGTTCATAAAGAACAGTACAACAGTCTACAAGTTGGCAAAGGGGGGCAGCTGTGCAGTAAAGAAATAAAAACACAGACTGCACAAGATCATAGACTGTAAAAAAAAATATGGACAAAGCGTTCTCCGGGTGTGATATGGACGTAAGATGAAGCCTGTCAGTCCTTGTATTGTAAATCGCCATCTTTCTAGATCCGTTTGGGCCCAGCTGAGCCCATTGGCTGGCCCAGACAACGAGGCGTAAAATAGTTTGACATTAAATAGTTTCTATATCATGTTTCTGATATAGAAACATGGTTTTAACCCTGTGAGAACCACTGATATAGAAACATGAGGTTTTAACCCTGTGAGAACCACTGACATAGAAACATGAGGTTTAACCCTGTGAGAACCACTGATATAGAAACATGAGGTTTAACCCTGTGAGAACCACTGACATAGAAACATGAGGTTTTAACCCTGTGAGAACCACTGATATAGAAACATGAGGTTTTAACCCTGTGAGAACCACTGATATAGAAACATGAGGTTTAACCCTGTGAGAACCACTGATATAGAAACATGAGGTTTAACCCTGTGAGAACCACTGATATAGAAACATGAGGTTTAACCCTGTGAGAACCACTGATATAGAAACATGAGGTTTTAACCCTGTGAGAACCACTGATATAGAAACATGAGGTTTAACCCTGTGAGAACCACTGATATAGAAACATGAGGTTTTAACCCTGTGAGAACCACTGATATAGAAACATGAGGGCTTTAACCCTGTGAGAACCACTGATATAGAAACATGAGGGTTTAACCCTGTGAGAACCACTGATATAGAAACATGAGGTTTAACCCTGTGAGAACCACTGATATAGAAACATGAGGTTTAACCCTGTGAGAACCACTGATATAGAAACATGAGGGTTTAACCCTGTGAGAACCACTGATATAGAAACATGAGGTTTAACCCTGTGAGAACCACTGATATAAAAACATGAGGTTTTACAGAAAGCTGTAAAGCCTGCAATACTGAGGCTACCCATCCTACTAACCAAGCGAACCCTACCTGGCTGCGGTGAGGACAGGGGAGCAGTTGTTGAAGGGGCTTCCGTCAGGGTGGGCTCCTGCAGCCAGCAGCGCCAACACACACTCCAGGTACCTGCCACGCACACACACACACACACGCACACACACACACACACACACACTAGGCATGTGAATCTCGTCTCATCTCACGATTCGATACGCATCTCGATGCACTGCCAGCGATACGATACATTAGAGATACATGGAATCCCCTGGCGATACGATGCGATACGATTCTCCCTCTTCCCGATGCGATGCGATAACCATTTAGTTCAAATCAATGCGATACGATGCGATTCACCCCTCTACCGATACGATTTGATGGCGATTCATCACAATAGAAAGGATTTATATTAAAGCTCTATTAATTTCCCAAAACATGTAAAAATGCATTACATTTAAATTCAAAGCAATTTATTGTTTTACTGTAGGTTAGTATTATAGCTCTGCATCTCAAACAACCCAACTTATAGAATTCTGTAAGTAAACAAAGGGTCTGCTCTCTGCTGGTTATTGTGGAATTGTTAGATTACTAATAATCATAGGCTATAGTATAATTATTATATCTCAAAGGTCAATTTGAGGTTTTGAGTATAGAGGTTTAAAGAGATTAAAATGTAATAGCCTATCGTTCATCAATTAATGTTACCAACATATAAATAGAAAAGAAACAAATAAACAAAACAAAAATTACAGGTCACACTTGTAGTGCTGTCAAACAAGTCTATGTCTAGTTTAATCTGCAACAGTTTTATAATATAATTGCCTATATGGGGGTCCCTACTTGATCTCTCACTCTCAGCTAAGTGGTCCTTGGCTTGACCTGAAAAACATTGAAGACCCTGGCCTGCATGTATTATTAACGTTATAAATACATAGCAGATGTACAAGCTCACAACGCGTCTCATCCACGCCCCGCTGTGAGCTTGTGGATCTGCAATTTTAGGCGTGCGACACCGTCTTGCTGCAGAATATAAATAAGGCTTCTATCCCAGAGAACAGCAGGGGAAAGCTGGACAGTGGAAAGTTGCTGTGGCGTTGTTGTTGTTGTACACGTGTGTGCAGACTGCAGAAGCTTTCTTTAATTACAAATTGATAATGATCGCGACGCAGATTTGCGTCGGATAATCAGCAAGCACAGCTTTGGAGTGTGGCTCATTACCAGCAGTCCAGCACGCAGCGCTACAGTGAAAAGTCAACTGATCGACGGACAAAGCTACTCGGACAGCTATTTTATAAAGCTAAAGAGTAAAGGTGGTGCTTCTCGTTTAATGCGTGGGGCTCACTTCTGTTAGTCGCGGGTGCTATTATAGTCTGAGTCTGTCTGTTCTCAACGTGTCTCCTCTGCGGGAAGCACCCTCTGCACCGTCGTACGGTAGCTTCTGTTCACTGACTGTGGGCGCGTTCGGAAATACCACATCGGAGCACACTCTCCTATTAGTTTGCATTGCACAGTGGGCTCAGTGCGCTATTTCCGAACGCGCCCTGTGTCTGCGCTGCGACTCGCGAGAGACCTTTTTTTTTCTTCCTTTCTGATGGTACGTTGAATGCGCCTCGGAAACACAGGATAGGGTGAAATTTACCATGAAAAAACAGTGCAACCACGGATTTTACCGATACAAGCACTCCGCGAACGATCCATCGAGATTTCACCCGTCAATTCTACCGACACACAGTGAATGAACCGATTCACTCGCATCGCGCACGTCATAATCGATGTATCGATACGTATCGATTATTTTCCACATGCCTAACACACACACACACACACACGCACACACACACCGCTCTGGATTACAGCCACACACACACACACACACACACACACGCACACACACACCGCTCTGGATTACAGCCACACACACACACACACACACACACACGCACACACACACCGCTCTGGATTACAGCCACACACACACACACACACTGCACGGCACCAGTAATGAATTCTGTACTGGCCATACTGTATAGAGCGCCGCAGTCCCGCCCCCTTTCAGAAAAGCGAGTGGCCCAGGAAATGAAACCCCAATGCATTCTCCCATCGGCACTTCTAATATCATTTATTTAAAGACGGTTACGCCGCTGGACAAAGCCAACTCGGATCGTGACAAATCATGACAATGAACACAATGTTTTGGGGCGATCAAATCTGTAGGAGCCGATCTACTAATAGGCCATCACATCATGTATGTGCCATCATGCCATGTCTAACATCCCTGTTAGTGTGCTTTGTCACCCCCTACAGACATGGCAGAGAGGACATAAATTACCTGGCCATCAGAGGGCCAGGTGTTGTTGATTGGAGGTTCACAGTTTTTTAGGTCTGGTTTTTGTTCTGCACCTCCTTCTATTCTAAGTTACAGTTTATACGCTAAAAGTATCTTTATTTTTGTTTTCAACCTGGATATAATAAACCTTTTAAGTTCAACTTCAACTCTTCGCCTGGACATTCCTCATTTCCCTTTTTTGGTTAAGTTTGCTGCACAAAGCCAGTCAGTTTGAAAAAGGTACTCTCAGTCAACCACCACAAGGACAAAAGGTCTCTACAATTGTAAAAAACTACCTTTCTGGAGTACAGGACTATTTTGGACAACATGGATTCATGGAGTTTGGACGGATTGACTTCTGGATTGGAGAAGAGTGTGACTCAGTTTGGAGTGACATATGGACAACAGCAATGAAAATGTTTGAACAAGCAGCAAAGCATCACAGCCATTGGTGAGAAATACAATCGTATTGTATAGCAGGTTCTTCTCTTCTGTGTATTTGGTTGAATTTGAACACAGTTGAAAGAAGTACTACTGCTGGTCCATTGGGGACTATTGTTTGGATTTTGGCTGGTGTTGTGTGCACCCCTGCTGTGTATTCTTGCTGTGAATTACATGTTGGAAATGGAAAATGAGTGACACAAACGTCACAGACACAAACAGAATGGATCAGGAGGATCAAATGGAGGACACAAGGAGGAGGGTCAAGCTCTCAGCCAAAGCACTGGGTAATAAAATTGAAAAGAATCAGAAGGACCGCCACTCACATGTGAAACAAATGAAAGAGCTCACAAGAGAAATTAAAGGGCTAATGAAAGATGACGCAAATGCAAAGGATGTGCAAAGCACAATGGGGGAACTGATAAATGCGTACGAAAATGCAAAAGCAGTACACGATTCACTAATCTTATCAATTCCACAGGAGGAACTTGAAAATCAGAATGTGTGGTTTTCACGTGTTTCAAAACACCATAAAGATTTCATGGAGGATGTGAAACTGTGGTTTATTAAGCTTGGAATGCCAATGTATGAAATGTCAATGCATGAAATGAGTAATGTGGATGAAACTGGGCCAGTTACTGAATTTATGTATTCACCTGAAGAGGTGGAAATCAATGTTGGACATGTATGGCATATTGAAATACCTGCTAGACAGGAGGTGGAAATAAATGATGGGCAGCAGGAGACAATGCCACCTAATGCTCAAATGCACTCTGATCAGTCACAACAGGTAACTCAATCACAACAGGCAACATCTGAAACAGTTGACTTACAGGAAACGATTCAACCTGGTGACAGTGTATCAAATGCAAGCAAGAAAACAAAAGGTTCTAGTAGAGCTTCAAGTACAGCATCAGCACGATTGAAAGCTCAGGCAGAAATGGCTTCTCTCATTGCTCAGCAAAAAACGATAAAGGATAAACATGCCCTAGAGGTACAAATGGAGCAGCTAAGAAGACAAAAAGAACAGCTGGAGCTGGACACAAACATGGCTGCTAATATGGCAAAAATAAAGGTGCTAGATTCAAGGAGATCTGATGTTTCTATTACATCTAAAGTGACAGATGGGATGAGATCATATTTTGAGAAGAGACAGCAGGCAGCTGCTTCCACATCACATGCACAACCCACTCCAGGACAGGTCCCCTCACAACCCAGACAGGCACCAGCTCTAATTGCAACACCCACAGGTGGCGCTGTGGCTCCGGTCTATTCACTGACAGCAAACCCAATACCAGAGAGAGATGTTGGGGCATCAGCACCAGCAGGCATTGTCACAGGCAGAGCTGTGGATCCGGCCGTCCGGCCTCGCACTACAGCACCTGTGGCAACCCAGATGGGTAACAGAGGTCCAGTTGAACAAGGCAACAATATCTATTCCGTCATGGAGAAACAAAACGAAATCACAGCCCTACTCATTCAACAACAATGTCTGTCTTCTATGCCCAAGAAGGAAATTCACATTTTTGATGGTGACCCACTTAAATATCATACCTTTATAAAATCCTTTGAACATAACATCGAAACTAAGAACCCAAATCCCACAGATTGTCTATATTATCTGGAACAGTATACCCAAGGACAACCAAGGGAACTCGTGAGGAGTTGCTTACACATGATGTCAGACAGAGGATACAGGAAGGCTAAGTCTCTACTGAAGGAGCATTTTGGCAACGAGCATAAAATCTCAACAGCCTACGTGGAGAAGGCTCTTTTATGGCCGTCAATAAAACCTGATGACACTACAGCTCTGCAAGCTTACAGTCTTTTCCTACGAGGATGTTGTAATGCCATGGAAGATGTCAACTATATGCACGAGCTTGATATGCCTTCTAATCTGTTGATCATCATTAAGAAGCTGCCTTACCGCCTAAGAGACAAATGGAGAAATATAGTATGTGACTTCCAGGAGAACCACAGCCGAAGAGCAAGTTTTAAGGACATTGTATTTTTTCTTGAAAAACAAGTCAGAATCATTACAGATCCCATCTTTGGTGACATTAAAGACGACCCAGTGAATAAAGACACAAGAAGGTCCAAGTCACAACCACCCAAAATAAAAGGAAGTATTTTTGCAACAACCGTGACGGCTGCAAAAGAAAAAGGAACCCAGGAAAAGAAAAGTCAGTTTTCTGTAAAGAGATGCTTATTCTGTGAAGGAGAGCATGCACTAGAATCGTGCCCAGAGTTGGAAAAGAGGACACATAACGAAAAATTCACTTTTCTAAAAGAGAATGGAATATGTTTTGGCTGTATGTGCAAAGGACACATCAGTGCAACATGTAGACGAAGACTAAATTGCAGCATTTGTGGCCTAAGGCACCCCAAAATGCTACATATTTACAGAGACCCATCTGAAATGAAGGAAATCATCAAAGACAAAGCCATGGCTTCCGTGCTGACGAGTGGTCTTACTGGGGCCGGTGAAGACAACTGCAAACTTGCAATAGTGCCGGTTCAAATAAAGGCCAGGAAAGGGAACACAACAGTGTATACTTATGCATTCCTTGACCCAGGCAGCACGGCATCATTTTGTACAGAGGGGCTAATGGCTAGACTCAACCTCCAAGGAAGAAAAACTAACATCTTATTGAGAACTATGGGTCAGAAGAAAGTTATCGAAACACGCATTGTTTCAGGCCTAGAAGTGGCTGGACTGGACACCAATGACTTTTATATTCTTCCAGGCATCTACACACAGAAGGAAATGCCCGTAACTAGAGATAACATCATCAGAAAGGAGGATCTATCCAAATGGCCATATCTGAACAAAGTGCACATCCCTGTCATCGATGCTGAAGTGGAGTTGCTGATTGGAACAGACGCCCCAAAAGTCATGGAACCATTGGAGGTAATTAACAGCAAAGGATATGGACCGTTTGCTGTGAGAACACATTTGGGGTGGATTGTCAATGGACCGCTTGGACATCATGATGGCACAGACACAACCTGCCATCCAACTGTCCAATGCAATAGAATTTCAATTGACAAAATAGAGCAGCTCTTGATCAGCCAATATAATCAAGACTTCAGTGAGAAGGCATCTGAGGATAAGCCTGAGATGTCAATGGAAGACAGGAAATTCATGAAATGTGCAAATAATAGTGTAACACTGAAAGATGGACACTATTATCTGGATTTGCCTTTCAGGAGAAACGACCTTATCATGTCAAATAATCGTTCAGTTGCAGAACAGCGCCTCCTAGGGCTGAAAAGGAAATTTGAAAAGAATGAACACTTCAAGAAAGAGTACATTGACTTTGTAGCTGATGTAATTGAAAAGGGCTATGCCGAAGTGATACCATCAGAGCAGCTCAAAAAGACAGACGGGAGAGTTTGGTACATTCCACATCACGGCGTGTATCACCCCAAAAAGAAAACATTAAGAGTTGTATTTGCCAAGAAGTTTGTCGAATGCAAACGATGGATACAAGGTCCAACGTTTCTCATGAATTCTGAAAATGACTGGCCAGCTAACTACGTTGATTTACAGTTTAACCCAGTGGATGACCAAGAGGTCAAAAGAAAGGTTGTCTCGTATACAACCAATGTTCAAAACACACAAAGCCCAACAGACCAGCTGCTATCTCACTTCTCAGACTGGCTGAGACTCAAGAAGGCAGTGGCTTGGTACTTGAAGTTTAAAGATGTTCTGAGAAAACTTGCAAGAAAGAGAAAGGAAATGGAACTCAAGGAAATTGGTGTAACTACACGTTGCCAAAGCAAAAATGTTGCTTCAAAAATGCACCCATTCAACTCCATTGTGAGCGGTCAGAACATCACTGTAGATGACATGGAAGAGGCTGAAAAAGTCATCATTGGAATTAGCCAGAGTCAAACATTCCCTGAAGAATTGGCAAAGTTGCAAATGGCGCCATCTTGTGTGCAAAAAGCAAGCTGCATATTCAAGTTGGATCCAGTGTTGGATAATGGCGTATTAAGAGTTGGTGGACGTCTCAACCGTGCAGCCATGCCCCAACAGGTAAAACATCCCATAATCCTGCACAAAAATCACCCAATCTCTACTCTGATACTACGTCACATACATGAGCGCACAGGCCACAGTGGAAGAAATCACATGATGTCTGAGCTTCGTAAGAAGTACTGGATCACAAATGCAAACTCAGCAGCAAGAAAGGTGATCACCAAGTGCACTGTGTGCAGACGTGTAGCAGGAAAGACCAAAGTACAGAAAATGGCAGACCTGCCCCAAGAACGACTAATCCCTGATCTGCCACCCTTTACAAATGTTGGAATGGATTACTTTGGACCAATCCAAGTAAAAAGAGCAAGAAGCCTTGTCAAGCGGTATGGAGTGATCTTTACCTGTATGACCAGTAGGGCAGTGCATTTAGAGATGGCATACTCCTTAGACACAGACTCTTGTGTACATGCCATTCGGAGATTCATATGTCGGAGAGGTCAAGTATCTCACATCCGTTCAGACAATGGCACTAATCTGGTTGGTGCAAATAAAGAACTACGTGAAGCCCTAATGAATCTGAACCAGGACAAACTGAGGAATTCTTTATTGAAAGATGGCATCAAGTGGACTTTCAACCCCCCATCAGCATCACACCACGGTGGAGTGTGGGAAAGGCTCATCAGAATGGTGAGAAAAGTCCTATTATCAGTTTTACACCAGCAAGTGCTCGATGATGAAGGCCTGTTTACCATCCTGTGTGAGGTAGAAGCGATTCTCAACAGTCGGCCCATCACCACCATGTCATCTGACCCACACGATCTGGAGGCACTGACACCCAGCCACATCCTGACCTTGAGGTCTAAACCCATTCTACCACCGGGGGTCTTTCAAAAGTCTGACATGTACCTCAAACGCCGATGGAGACAAGCTCAGTACATGGCTGACTTGTTTTGGAAAAGGTGGACCCAAGAATACTTGCCATTGTTGCAGGAGCGACAAAAATGGTCAAGTAAGAAGAAAAATATTCAGACGGGTGACATTGTCATGATTGTCGACTCGACAGCACCCCGAGGGTCATGGATTCTGGGAAGAGTGATGGAAACCATGCCAGATGCCAAAGGCCTAGTTCGTTCTGTAAAGATCAAGACCCAAACCAGTGTTCTTGAACGACCCATCACAAAACTATGTCTGCTGCTTGAAGACAACTCCTGTCCCCAGTAGACATTTTTTAAGTTAAGTCATTTTCTATTTTTGACACAATATGAAGAATGTGTTGAATATAACTAAACGGCTCCATTCATTATTTTGTATTGATAATTGTATTTAGTTATACACGCCATACAATTGGGGCCGGTGTGTAGGAGCCGATCTACTAATAGGCCATCACATCATGTATGTGCCATCATGCCATGTCTAACATCCCTGTTAGTGTGCTTTGTCACCCCCTACAGACATGGCAGAGAGGACATAAATTACCTGGCCATCAGAGGGCCAGGTGTTGTTGATTGGAGGTTCACAGTTTTTTAGGTCTGGTTTTTGTTCTGCACCTCCTTCTATTCTAAGTTACAGTTTATACGCTAAAAGTATCTTTATTTTTGTTTTCAACCTGGATATAATAAACCTTTTAAGTTCAACTTCAACTCTTCGCCTGGACATTCCTCATTTCCCTTTTTTGGTTAAGTTTGCTGCACAAAGCCAGTCAGTTTGAAAAAGGTACTCTCAGTCAACCACCACAAGGACAAAAGGTCTCTACAAAATCATTAGAAAGAAGAAAAGAAAGTCAGGAGACACAACACTATTTGTTTTGTTTTTCGTCTTATAAATTATTTGATCGGCCCCAAAACATTGTGTTCATTGTCATGATTTGTCACGATCCGAATTGGCTTTGTCCGCGGCGTAACCGTCTTTAAATAAATTATATTAGAAGTGCCGATGGGAGAATGCATTGGGGTTTCATTTCCTGGGCCACTCGTTTTTCTGAAAGGGGGAGGGACTGCGGCGCTCTATATGGAGCGTGTCTTGAGTACTGTGTACAGGGTTTGATGAGGTCAGATCAACATTATGGGAATGTCCGAACATCAACAGGTCAACACCATATATGGAGCACACACACGCACACACACAGACACACACACACACAAACACACACACACACGCGCACGCACACACACACACACACACACACACAGACACACACACACACAAACGCACACAAACACAAACACACACACACACACACACGCGTGTGCGTGTACGTACGTACCGTCCGCACACGGCGGTGAACAGCGGCGTCTGGGCCTTGACGTCCACGGCGTCCACGCGTGCGCCGTGCGCTAGCAGCACGCGCACGCAGCCCAGGGCGCCGCGGCCCGCCGCCACGCGCAGCGGGGTGGCGGCCACGCCCCAGCCCCCCCGCACCTCCATGGAGCGCCTGTAGATGTCCTGACACAGCATGAGGTCCAGGAGGCTGTGGGGGGGAGGAGGGGTTATGGTCACTGACCTGAGATCAGATTCATACCAGGTTTCCACTGGACACACACTGGTCTGATTATAACCCTGATTCTGACCTGAGATCAGATTCATACGGGGTTTCCACTGGACACACACTGGTCTGATTATAACCCTGATTCTGACCTGAGATCAGATTCATACGAGGTTTCCACTGCTGGACACACACTGGTCTGATTATAACCCTGATTCTGACCTGAGATCAGATTCATACGGGGTTTCCACTGGGACACACACTGGTCTGATTATAACCCTGATTCTGACCTGAGATCAGATTCATACCAGGTTTCCACTGCTGGACACACACTGGTCTGATTATAACCCTGATTCTGACCTGAGATCAGATTCATACGGGGTTTCCACTGGACACACACTGGTCTGATTATAACCCTGATTCTGACCTGAGATCAGATTCATACGGGGTTTCCACTGCTGGACACACACTGGTCTGATTAACCCTGATTCTGACCTGAGATCAGATTCATACGAGGTTTCCACTGGACACACACTGGTCTGATTATAACCCTGATTCTGACCTGAGATCAGATTCATACGGGGTTTCCACTGGACACACACTGGTCTGATTATAACCCTGATTCTGACCTGAGATCAGATTCTATAAAAATGTCAGTCGTTCTTCGATTTTTCAAAAAATAGCAGATCTACAAGCTCATAGCGCGCCACTCGGTGGCGCGCTATGAGCTTGTAGATCTGCTATTTTTCAATATCTAAAGCATAGCATGATGCTATAACAACAAAATGGGTTCCCGTTCAGAATGGGTTAAAGGGATAGTTCAGATTTTTTGAACTTAAAGTCGTATGAAATACTTACTAGATAATACTAGATACAAAATCCTGATGTCTAAAACAAACTGGGGACGACCAATCATCGCCATGCAGTTAAGTAATAGATAAAGTAATAGATTACACTGGGTCATCGTTGAGGACAGCCTGTCGGAGGTGCTGGACGGTCCACACGGCCTCCTCGTCTTCTGATGACTCTTCTTCTGTGGTGCTGTGGAACATATAGGCCTGTTACACACACACACGCACGCACGCACGCACGCACACACACACACACACACACACACACACACACACACACACACACACACACACACACACACACACACACACACACACACACACACACACACACACACACACACACACACACACACACACACACGCGCGCACACACACACACGCACGCACGCACGCACGCACACACACACACGCACGCACACACGCACACACACACACACACACACTGTGGCTTTAAACAGACGACGTCAAAGTGCTTAATGACTTATAATCCTCTTAAAGTCTCTCTCGTGGCAAAAAACACAAGAGTAACTAAAATGAAGTGGACATAGAACTCTCCAAGATCATGTGAATATGATGGAATATCATTACAGCTGACATTTCTTATCACACACTAGCCCCCCCCCCTAAAAAAAACACAGAGTGGGCACTAGGGGCAAACTGGGCACCAACACAGAGTGGGCACCAACACAGAGTGGGCACTAGGGGCAAACTGGGCACCAACACAGAGTGGGCACCAGGGGCAAACTGGGCACCAACACAGAGTGGGCACCAGGGGCAAACTGGGCACCAACACAGAGTGGGCACCAGGGGCAAACTGGGCACCAACACAGAGTGGGCATTAGGAGCAAACTGGGCACCAACATGTTTACCCAGGGTAACTGGACTAAGGAAAGGAAAGGTACCATGTTTACCCAGGGTAACTGGACTAAGGAAAGGAAAGGTACTATGTTTACCCAGGGTAACTGGACTAAGGAAAGGAAAGGTACTATGTTTACCCAGGGTAACTGGACTAAGGAAAGGAAAGGTACTATGTTTACCCAGGGTAACTGGACTAAGGAAAGGAAAGGTACTATGTTTACCCTGCAGGGTAACTGGACTAAGGAAAGGAAAGGTACTATGTTTACCCTGCAGGGTAACTGGACTAAGGAAAGGAAAGGTACTATGTTTACCCAGGGTAACTGGACTAAGGAAAGGAAAGGTACTATGTTTACCCTGCAGGGTAACTGGACTAAGGAAAGGAAAGGTACTATGTTTACCCAGGGTAACTGGACTAAGGAAAGGAAAGGTACCATGTTTACCCAGGGTAACTGGACTAAGGAAAGGAAAGGTACAATGTTTACCCAGGGTAACTGGACTAAGGAAAGGAAAGGTACTATGTTTACCCAGGGTAACTGGACTAAGGAAAGGAAAGGTACTATGTTTACCCAGGGTAACTGGACTAAGGAAAGGAAAGGTACTATGTTTACACAGGGTAACTGGACTAAGGAAAGGAAAGGTACTATGTTTACCCAGGGTAACTGGACTAAGGAAAGGAAAGGTACTATGTTTACCCAGGGTAACTGGACTAAGGAAAGGAAAGGTACTATGTTTACCCAGGGTAACTGGACTAAGGAAAGGAAAGGTACCATGTTTACCCAGGGTAACTGGACTAAGGAAAGGAAAGGTACCATGTTTACCCAGGGTAACTGGACTAAGGAAAGGAAAGGTACTATGTTTACCCAGGGTAACTGGACTAAGGAAAGGAAAGGTACTATGTTTACCCAGGGTAACTGGACTAAGGAAAGGAAAGGTACTATGTTTACCCTGCAGGGTAACTGGACTAAGCTCAGAAATCAGCAGATCTTCAAGCTCACAGCGAGTCGCTTAAGATCTGCTATTTTCGCGACGCGCTGTGAGCTTGAAGATCTGCTATTTTCGCCCCTTCTTCCTGTAATTGCCACACATAGTATTCTGCTAGCATTCAACGACACACAAATATACCATAATGATGAAATAAAGAACTACAAATGCGCGTCACAGTGAACGCGACGGTACGATGTGTAGTTTGTTTAGTTTATTTATTTACCTGCTCAGTAAATGATGTTTGTTTACGCTCTTCTTCCCGTCGCTGCTCTAAACCAGAGGATCACTCTACAACATCATCCCATAGCCCGGAGGGGACGGCGGCCGGCGAGGGCCTCCCGTGATTGGCTGGCTGGCTGGTTGGTTGGTTGTCAAGGCAACTGGACGTCCCTTTAATTATTATAATTATTAATAAATGTTTCATTTCTCAAATCATTCTAATGTGTCATTGTAGTTACTGCCCGACGTACCCATTAAAAATTATAATTTATAATAATGTATATAAACTTTAATGATCTCCACCAATAGATTGTTATTCCATTAATTTATTTATTTATCAAGCCGTTAAAAAGGTATTTATGATTAACAATAATCCATTAATTAATTCATAAAACTGTTCATATTAACTATATTTATGATTTATGAGTGGACGGAGTGCGGTTTCAGGCAGTTGAGCAGCCAATCACAGCGCGTCCGTCCCTGCGGCCGATGGGACGGTGTGCTGTGTTTACTATAAAGAATAGAGACCAGTTTCTGCCTGGCAGTTGAAAACCAACGGTGTGTTGTCGCCCCCTACCGACGACAAGTGGTTGTTACAGCGTACCATTACTTCAGTGAGTTCAGTCTAAAGTTTAGCCTCTAAAAACTACTAAAAATAATCACACCCATAATAGGGCCTTACACAAATATGTAAGGAAATAATATACTGATTTTATCTGTGAGGAGTCTATAGGCCTACTGTAAACATTTACTACAAGGACATACAATACTGTATTTATCAATGAGTCTAAAGACTTACTGTAAACATTTACTACAAGGACATACAATACTGTATTTATCAGTGAGTCTATAGCAGTGTTTCTCAACCTTTTTTGCTCCAGGGCACACTTCTTTTCATAGCCTAAAAATCTCGGGGCACACCATACGGTGTATAGGCCTATCTATATACATTATATATATATATATATATATATATATATATATATATATATATATATACATACAGTGTTGGGATTAATAAAGTGACAACTTTTACAATATCTCCATTACCATTATCCAAATTAATTCCTTATTATATATATATTTTTAAATACATTTTGGAGAAAAACATAGCTCATATCCAGTGAAATGCCACCTAATTCTTAATCCTTTTCCTTGTCTTTATTTTGGGCCATCTTGTGAAAGCTGCATGCTTTTATTGTGAAGGGTCTCAGTTCTCACAGCCTGTATTTCCACGTGCTAAAAATAGCTGATCGACAAGCTCACAACGCGTTGCGTCCGCAATGCGTTGTGAGCTTGTCGATCAGCCATTTTCAGCATGCAAGCATAACAGGCATCAGGCATCACTGCGCTTCTGTCGAGGGAGGGAGATATATTTTTTTGGCCGAATGAGACCTACTGTAAACATGTACTACAAGGACATACAATACTGTATTTATCAGTGAGTTCTCTATAGGACTACTGTATAATTATTAGTCCCGCCCCCTTGAGAGACCCGGGAAATAATTCCCCGTTAATTGTTCTCATAGACTTTTCAAAAAAGTAGTTATTTAAATACGTTTACGCCGCGGACAAAGACAACTATGGAGTTGTAACAAATTATGACACTAAACACAATGTTTTGTTTGGTGTTTTTATTCTTTGTAATTATTTGCTTGGTCCAAAATATTATGATTGTTGTCATGATTTGTCACGACTCGAGTTGGCTTTGTACGGCGGGTCACATATTGTGGGTCTTTGTACGGCGGGTCACATATTCGTTCTCGTTCCTCCCGAGAGCATACGAGCTTTACCAGAAGTAATATTAACTATTTAGCATTGTCTGATAGTTGATTATTTGATTTTTGTTGTTTTTTTAACAGAGCGGTCCTCTTGTGTCTCAACAACATGAAACATGAAACATCATAATTCATAGTGTTATGCAATGATGTTTTTATTTAATTTTTTCTTGATATTACAGAACATAGAATATAAGTATGAATGATTTCAGGTGACCTAAAAGCTTGTAAAGTCAGGCCAGGAATACAACCGTGCTCTGAATGCAGTGGGAAGTTCATTCCATATAGTTTAGATTGGGAGTGAGTCTGTAGTTCTGACTGCAATGGGAAGTTCATTCCATATAGTTTATATTGGGAGTGAGTCTGTAGTTCTGACTGCAATGGGAAGTTCATTCCATAGTTTAGATTGGGAGTGAGTCTGTAGTTCTGACTGTAATGGGAAGTTCATTCCATAGTTTAGATTGGGAGTGAGTCTGTAGTTCTGACTGCAATGGGAAGTTCATTCCATAGTTTAGATTGGGAGTGAGTCTGTAGTTCTGACTGTAATGGGAAGTTCATTCCATATAGTTTATATTGGGAGTGAGTCTGTAGTTCTGACTGCAATGGGAAGTTCATTCCATATAGTTTATATTGGGAGTGAGTCTGTAGTTCTGACTGCAATGGGAAGTTCATTCCA
>NC_137879.1:765000-782500 GCF_963924005.1 Protomyctophum bolini | reverse complement strand
TCACACTAGAGTAGACATGTCTTTGGCACAAGTCGTACGTGCATGTTGGACCAAACTGTGTGACTTTGTGCCAAAATAAAATAAAATGTAACGTGAAGTAGAAACATGTTTCTACAGCATACTGTCCATGTCCAACAGAAACATGTTTCTACTGTCCATGTCCAACAGAAACATGTTTCTACTGTCCATGTCCAACAGAAACGTGTTTCTACTGTCCATGTCTAACAGAAACATGTTTCTACTGTCCATGTCTAACAGAAACATGTTTCTACTGTCCATGTCTAACAGAAACATGTTTCTACTGTCCATGTCCAACAGAAACATGTTTCTACTGTCCATGTCCAACAGAAACATGTTTCTACTGTCCACGTCTAACAGAAACATGTTTCTACTGTCCATGTCTAACAGAAACATGTTTCTACTGTCCATGTCCAACAGAAACATGTTTCTACTGTCCATGTCTAACAGAAACATGTTTCTACTGTCCATGTCCAACAGAAACATGTTTCTACTGTCCATGTCTAACAGAAACATGTTTCTACTGTCCATGTCCAACAGAAACATGTTTCTACTGTCCATGTCTAACAGAAACATGTTTCTACTGTCCACGTCCAACAGAAACATGTTTCTACTGTCCATGTCTAACAGAAACATGTTTCTACTGTCCATGTCCAACAGAAACATGTTTCTACTGTCCATGTCTAACAGAAACATGTTTCTACTGTCCATGTCTAACAGAAACATGTTTCTACTGTCCATGTCCAACAGAAACATGTTTCTACTGTCAATGTCTAACAGAAACATGTTTCTACTGTCCATGTCTAACAGAAACATGTTTCTACTGTCCATGTCCAACAGAAACATGTTTCTACTGTCCATGTCTAACAGAAACATGTTTCTACTGTCCATGTCCAACAGAAACATGTTTCTACGGTCCACGTCTAACAGAAACATGTTTCTACTGTCCATGTCCAACAGAAACATGTTTCTACTGTCCATGTCTAACAGAAACATGTTTCTACTGTCCATGTCCAACAGAAACATGTTTCTACTGTCCATGTCCAGCAGAAACATGTTTCTACTGTCCACGTCTAACAGAAACATGTTTCTACTGTCCATGTCTAACAGAAACATGTTTCTACTGTCCACGTCCAACAGAAACATGTTTCTACTGTCCATGTCCAGCAGAAACATGTTTCTACTGTCCACGTCTAACAGAAACATGTTTCTACTGTCCATGTCTAACAGAAACATGTTTCTACTGTCCATGTCCAGCAGAAACATGTTTCTACTGTCCACGTCTAACAGAAACATGTTTCTACTGTCCATGTCTAACAGAAACATGTTTCTACTGTCCATGTCTAACAGAAACATGTTTCTACTGTCCACATCTAACAGAAACATGTTTCTACTGTCCACGTCTAACAGAAACATGTTTCTACTGTCCATGTCTAACAGAAACATGTTTCTACTGTCCATGTCCAACAGAAACATGTTTCTACTGTCCATGTCCAACAGAAACATGTTTCTACTGTCCACGTCTAACAGAAACATGTTTCTACTGTCCATGTCTAACAGAAACATGTTTCTACTGTCCATGTCCAACAGAAACATGTTTCTACTGTCCATGTCCAACAGAAACATGTTTCTACTGTCCATGTCCAACAGAAACATGTTTCTACTGTCCATGTCCAACAGAAACATGTTTCTACTGTCCATGTCCAACAGAAACATGTTTCTACTGTCCATGTCCAACAGAAACATGTTTCTACTGTCCATGTCTAACAGAAACATGTTTCTACTGTCCATGTCCAACAGAAACATGTTTCTACTGTCCATGTCTAACAGAAACATGTTTCTACTGTCCACGTCCAACAGAAACATGTTTCTACTGTCCATGTCTAACAGAAACATGTTTCTACTGTCCATGTCTAACAGAAACATGTTTCTACTGTCCATGTCCAACAGAAACATGTTTCTACTGTCCATGTCTAACAGAAACATGTTTCTACTGTCCATGTCCAACAGAAACATGTTTCTACTGTCCATGTCTAACAGAAACATGTTTCTACTGTCCATGTCTAACAGAAACATGTTTCTACTGTCCATGTCCAACAGAAACATGTTTCTACTGTCCACATCTAACAGAAACATGTTTCTACTGTCCATGTCTAACAGAAACATGTTTCTACTGTCCATGTCCAACAGAAACATGTTTCTACTGTCCATGTCTAACAGAAACATGTTTCTACTGTCCATGTCTAACAGAAACATGTTTCTACTGTCCATGTCTAACAGAAACATGTTTCTACTGTCCATGTTTAACAGAAACATGTTTCTACTGTCCATGTCTAACAGAAACATGTTTCTACTGTCCATGTCCAACAGAAACATGTTTCTACTGTCCATGTCCAACAGAAACATGTTTCTACTGTCCATGTCTAACAGAAACATGTTTCTACTGTCCATGTCTAACAGAAACATGTTTCTACTGTCCATGTCTAACAGAAACATGTTTCTACTGTCCATGTTTAACAGAAACATGTTTCTACTGTCCATGTCTAACAGAAACATGTTTCTACTGTCCATGTCCAACAGAAACATGTTTCTACTGTCCATGTCCAACAGAAACATGTTTCTACTGTCCATGTCTAACAGAAACATGTTTCTACTGTCCATGTCTAACAGAAACATGTTTCTACTGTCCATGTCCAACAGAAACATGTTTCTACTGTCCATGTCCAACAGAAACATGTTTCTACTGTCCATGTCTAACAGAAACATGTTTCTACTGTCCATGTCTAACAGAAACATGTTTCTACTGTCCATGTCCAACAGAAACATGTTTCTACTGTCCATGTCCAACAGAAACATGTTTCTACTGTCCATGTCTAACAGAAACATGTTTCTACTGTCCATGTCCAACAGAAACATGTTTCTACTGTCCATGTCTAACAGAAACATGTTTCTACTGTCCATGTCTAACAGAAACATGTTTCTACTGTCCACGTCTAACAGAAACATGTTTCTACTGTCCATGTCTAACAGAAACATGTTTCTACTGTCCATGTCCAACAGAAACATGTTTCTACTGTCCATGTCTAACAGAAACATGTTTCTACTGTCCATGTCTAACAGAAACATGTTTCTACTGTCCATGTCCAACAGAAACATGTTTCTACTGTCCATGTCCAACAGAAACATGTTTCTACTGTCCATGTCTAACAGAAACATGTTTCTACTGTCCATGTCTAACAGAAACATGTTTCTACTGTCCATGTCCAACAGAAACATGTTTCTACTGTCCATGTCCAACAGAAACATGTTTCTACTGTCCATGTCTAACAGAAACATGTTTCTACTGTCCATGTCTAACAGAAACATGTTTCTACTGTCCATGTCCAACAGAAACATGTTTCTACTGTCCATGTCCAACAGAAACATGTTTCTACTGTCCATGTCCAACAGAAACATGTTTCTACTGTCCATGTCTAACAGAAACATGTTTCTACTGTCCATGTCTAACAGAAACATGTTTCTACTGTCCATGTCTAACAGAAACATGTTTCTACTGTCCACGTCCAACAGAAACATGTTTCTACTGTCCATGTCTAACAGAAACATGTTTCTACTGTCCATGTCTAACAGAAACATGTTTCTACTGTCCATGTCTAACAGAAACATGTTTCTACTGTCCATGTCCAACAGAAACATGTTTCTACTGTCCATGTCTAACAGAAACATGTTTCTACTGTCCATGTCTAACAGAAACATGTTTCTACTGACCATGTCTAACAGAAACATGTTTCTACTGTCCATGTCTAACAGAAACATGTTTCTACTGTCCACGTCTAACAGAAACATGTTTCTACTGTCCATGTCTAACAGAAACATGTTTCTACTGTCCATGTCTAACAGAAACATGTTTCTACTGTCCATGTCTAACAGAAACATGTTTCTACTGTCCATGTCCAACAGAAACATGTTTCTACTGTCCATGTCTAACAGAAACAAACTTTTCAGTATTACTCATATTTCTTCCATCATTTGGACTTCCAACACTTTCTGATATAAACAACAAGGCCATCATCATCATTATCATCATCACACAACTAGCACTTTCAACACCACATAGCTACCCCCCCCCCCCCCCCCCCCTCCCTCACCCAGGCGTGGGGCGTGTAAACGTGTGCCAGCCAGAAGGGTTCCCGTGGCGACGGTCCGTCTGTAAATAAGGTGTGTGTGTAACTGTAAACGTGTGCCAGGGAGAAGGGTTCCCCCCACGGCGCTGTGTGTGTGTTCCCCCCGCGGCGGTAAATATGGACTCTATTAAACGTCGCGCGGCGTGTCGTTTCTCTGAATGGGCTGTGGCCACGCCTCCCTGCTGCTAGCCCCGCCCCCCCGCAGGGAGCTCACCACATGCAGATATTAAATCCAATTAGACGCTGTCTCTCTCTCTCTGTGTGTGTGTGTGTGTGTGTGTGTGTGTGTGCGCGCATCACCGTGCCAATGTCCTGTCAGGAGATGTGTCTCACATGCGCACTCACACGCACGCACGCGCGTGCACACACACACACACACACACACACACACACACACACACACACACACACACACACACACACACACACACACACACACACACACACACACACACACACACACACACACACACACACACACACACCCCTTAGAGGTTATTAGGTTTCACTCAGGGTTTATTTCTGCCTTTCTGGAGAGAGAAAAATCTAAACAAACAAAAAGTGTTCATCGTTTTTTTTTTGTCAGGTCACGTGACATCACTATGACATCATCAGGGATGATAGTGCATCAGAGATCATGGTAAATGAGACCTGCTGTCGCAATTAGGTCCATATATGGAGATCCCTGATGTCCTCAAAATTAGTATATGGATATTATGCCATATGTTGATCCTTCCCCATCCATCCTTCCTCTTCGATGTCTCCCTTTTGACTGTTATACCTGTCCATTTAAACTCTAGAACTGGCCTGTTGACTGATACCTGTCCATTTAAACTCTAGACGGGCCTGTTGACTGATACCTGTCCATTTAAACTCTAGACGGGCCTGTTGACTGATACCTGTCCATTTAAACTCTAGACGGGCCTGTTGACTGATACCTGTCCATTTAAACTCTAGACGGGCCTGTTGACTGATACCTGTCCATTTAAACTCTAGACGGGGCCTGTTGACTGATACCTGTCCATTTAAACTCTAGACGGGGCCTGTTGACTGATACCTGTCCATTTAAACTCTAGACGGGCCTGTTGACTGATACCTGTCCATTTAAACTCTAGCCGGGGCGCCTGTTGGAGGGGAAAGGAACTGGTCTCTAAACTGCCTCCCCCTGGCCAGCCGGGGCGCCTGATGGAGGGGAAAGGAACTGGTCTCTAAACTGCCTCCCCCTGGCCAGCCGGGGCGTCTGATGGAGGGGAAAGGAACTGGTCGGAATAACGTGTTCCTTCCACATGCTACGTCCAACCAGGGGAAACTCTCCCCCATCAGGTGAAAAGATCTTAACTTTAAGTCACAATAAAGTGTATTAAACAGCTCAGATCTGTCTGTCTGTCTTGCGCACACACTCGCGCACACGCACACATACACATACACACAAGTACACGCACACCTCCCTCCCATTAGCGGTCAGTGAGTCGCAGATAATCCTGTTTTGATGAACTTGGTTAATGTCCACCCCCCCCCTCCCCCCCCCCCCCCCCACCACACACACTTCATGAAGGGACACGCCTGGCTGGTGGCTCTTTATCCATTCATTACGGCAGGACACACGACCCTGCCACGCCCCCCAAAACACACACACACACACACACACACACACACACACACACACACACACACACACACACACACACACACACACACACACACACACACACACACACACACACACACACACACACACACACACAGGCCCCCTTACCTCTCTCTCGGGGGTCTGGCTCCATAAATTGGAGCTTCTCTCTCAGACTCTGACTTTGAGACTATTTTGGACAACTGAAGTCCTTCAGCAAATCTAGCAGGTGAGAAAACACTTTTTACATACCGGCATATTGAATAAAATACAAATGAAGCAGAATAACGTTCATTAGAAGGACAATATCAGCCACCAGAAGCAGAGACGTGTGTTTTCAACCAGTCTAACGTTCATTAGAAGGACAATATCAGTCTCCAGAAGCAGAGACGTGTGTTTTCAACCAGTCTAACGTTCATTAGAAGGACAATATCAGTCTCCAGAAGCAGAGACGTGTGTTTTCAACCAGTCTAACGTTCATTAGAAGGACAATATCAGCCACCAGAAGCAGAGACGTGTGTTTTCAACCAGAATAACGTTCATTAGAAGGACAATATCAGTCACCAGAAGCAGAGACGTGTGTTTTCAACCAGTCTAACATTCATTAGAAGGACAATATCAGCCACCAGAAGCAGAGACGTGTGTTTTCAACCAGAATAACGTTCATTAGAAGGACAATATCAGTCACCAGAAGCAGAGACGTGTGTTTTCAACCAGTCTAACGTTCATTAGAAGGACAATATCAGCCACCAGAAGCAGAGATGTGTGTTTTCAACCAGTCTAACGCTCATTAGAAGGACAATATCAGTCTCCAGAAGCAGAGACGTGTGTTTTCAACCAGTCTAACGTTCATTAGAAGGACAATATCAGCCACCAGAAGCAGAGACGTGTGTTTTCAACCAGTCTAACATTCATTAGAAGGACAATATCAGCCACCAGAAGCAGAGACGTGTGTTTTCAACCAGTCTAACGTTCATTAGAAGGACAATATCAGTCACTGGATTTAGATCTGCTATTTTTCAACATCTATATATCATACTGCTTAAAACACCAAAAGGGGTTTCCGTCCTGAATGCATTTATAATAATTACTTACATGTACAGAACTTTAAACTAAAGTATTTGTCAGAACAACTTTCACTTATTTGAGTAATATTTAACCAGAAGTAATTGCGAACGCAGTGAGCACTTACTATGAGACCTTGTCTGTGCGTGCGTGTGTCCCCCCTTTGTGCCCATATATGGAGCTGAGTGATTTGTTTGTGATTGATGCAACACACTCCATATTTGGACGTATAGCTGCTTTGGGGACTCCTTATATGGTTATGGCTGAGTCATGGTGACATGAGACTTAAAAAAATAATAACTTAAAAATAAATCTTAAAAGAACCCAAATATGTACGAGCTGCGTTCGCTTCCCGCGTTTGCGCGTCTTACTGGTTATACTGTATAAAGTAATATTTAATCAGAACTAAATAAACTTTGACTGAAATACATTTGAGTAATATTGAGTACTTTGTCCACCACGTTTTCCCGTAAATATATATTACCATAAAACAATGTTTTTAAATTACGTAAATTGTAAATAGTTTTTTTGTGATAATCCTCCTCCTGTGTTGACCATATAAGGAGTTCCTCCCTGTCCCCAGTTAACCCCTGGGGGTCAAAAAACGTGTTTTTGGCTATAGGTGGTCAAAGCCTTCATCCAATCAGGATGAGAGGGGCCTTCCGCCAATCATGATCGAGCGGGGGCGGGCCTTTGTGTGCGTGCTGTTGGCCTGTTACATATTAAAGGTGTAAATTGAACCATCATTATAATTAAAGGTGTAAATTGAACCATCATTATAATTAAAGGTGTAAATTGAACTATCATCATAATTAAAGGTGTAAATTGAACCATCGTGTAAATTAAAGGTGTAAATTGAACTATCATTTTAAATTAAAGGTGCAAATTGAACCATCATTATAATTAAAGGTGTAAATTGAACCATCATTCAAATGAAAGGTGTAAATTGAACCATTAAAATTAAAGGTGTAAATTGAACTATCATTTTAAATTAAAGGTGTAAATTGAACCATAATTTACATTGAAGGTGTAAATTGAACCATCATTTACATTAAAGGTGTAAATTGAACCATCATTTACATTAAAGGTGTAAATTGAACCATCATTTACATTAAAGGTGTAAATTGAACCATCATTTTAAATTAAAGGTGCAAATTGAACCATCATTATAATTAAAGGTGTAAATTGAACAATCGTTATAATTAAAGGTGTAAATTGAACCATAATTTACATTGAAGGTGTAAATTGAACCATCATTTTAATTAAAGGTGTAAATTGAACCATCATTTACATTAAAGGTGTAAATTGAACCATCATTTACATTAAAGGTGTAAATTGAACCATCATTTACATTAAAGGTGTAAATTGAACCAGTTCATCCAGATGGCTCCTCGTCGACTGCACTACATTTCCCATCATGCAGCTGCTGCCCCCCCACTGGCCTTCAAACTCCCCAGGTTACTATTGCTATTATTATTATTATTATTATAAGTATTATTATTGCTAATATTGTTATTATTAGTGTGGTTGACAGGCTATAGTTATTTAAATTGCACACTGCGTCTGTGATTTGTGGCATTTTGTTCGAAACGGACCAATCATGTGAGCTTTGGAAGCCAACATTAGCCAATCGGGATGGAAGATGGGAAATGGTGCAGATCCGTGTTGATCACATGACTATGGAGATGGTGTGTACCGAATTGTGTGATAGTGTGTAATCTACAGAAATGTGTTTTTGCCTAAATCGGCCTCATGGTGGCGCTATAACAGGCCGTTTAAGAATATTTGGGGCAGAGGTTCGTTGTTGGCATTCACGGACGGACAGAGTGCAAAACATACCCCCCCCCCTTGCCTTCGGCCTGGTGGAGACAATAATATCACACACACACATTTACAAGTGTCTGAAGTGTTCCTTTAGGTAAAGAATCCACATACTGTAACCATGACAACGTTTTCAGGTCCAACATGGTGGCTCTGGCTGGGCGGAGCTACTGGGGGGCGGAGTCAGACGGCCGCTCGCTGCGCTACCTGGAACCGGATCACAGCGCACTGGAACGGACTCCAACCGGCAGCACCCTGCAGTACCCGGAACCGGATCACAGTAAGATCTGTGGTTTATGGAACATTAAATGTGTCGTAAAATGAAAAATACCCCTTTTCACACTTTTAGACCGTGGTCTTCGATATTACAGATTACACTGTTTGACTTTTAGGCTTCATAAACAATAGTTGCATCGTGTTAGGTATGAAAACTAACTCACAACTATATAATTTAAAATAACTTAACTTTATACTAGATCTGATACTTTTTGGAACTGGAAATAATCCCCCCAAAATATATATTTGGACTGTAGGTCCCTCAAAAGACTGATATTTGGACTGGGGACCGCCTAAAAAGACTGATATTTGGACTGGGGACCACCTAAAAAGACTGATATTTGGACCGGACACCCTGCAGTCCAACTCCAAACTTGGTGGCTGCCCACCAAGACCGCCTGTTGAAGAGTCTGCGTTAAATCGATTAACCCGTTCAGGCTGGGAACCCCTTTTGGTGTTTTAAGCATTAAAATGCTATAGCTGTTGAAAAATAGCAGATCTACAAGTTTTAAAAAAAAGAAAAAAGATCATGAAAATGTGGAGCAATTCTTTGAATATTATATTCTTTCAGAGCGAACGTTTTTAACTCAAATCTTTGCTTCTGAGGAGGGGGGGGGGGGGGGGGGGGGGTCACTGGAACAGCATGTTTTCAGATGGGGGTCGGCAGCCAAATTACATAATATGAATTCTGGGGGTCCTTGACATGAAATATTGAGAACCACTGACACAGAAACATGAGGTATTTCAGAAAACTGTCATGATTTAGAAGAATTTCGACGTCAGATCTAAATGGGTTCAATATGTCCCCTCACCCCACCCCCCCCTCCCCCTCACTTACCCCTCCCCCCCCCCACCCCACCCCTCCCCCCCGCAGATGGCTGCGGCGCGGCGCAGCGCTCGCAGCGGCGCCGCAGGCTAGCGGCTAATGCGCGGGAGCGCCGCAGGATGCTAGGGCTCAACGTGGCGTTCGACCGGCTGCGCGGCGTCATCCCCAACCTGGAGACGCAGCGGAAGCTGTCCAAGTCCGAGACCCTGCAGATGGCCCAGATCTACATCCACACGCTGAGGGAAATACTACAGGTAACCTGCAGAGGGCGCTCCCAGTGAAATACTACAGGTAACCTGAAGATGGCGCTCTGAGGGAAATACTACAGGTAACCTGCAGAGGGCGCTCTGAGGGAAATACTACAGGTAACCTGCAGATGGCGCATATTTACATCCACACTGTTACTACAGGTAATCCTAACAGTGGCACTGCGTGAAAAGAGGAGTTAACGGCATTTATGGCCACTAGAACCTCAAGTCTAGCAGCATATAGTTAATATACGGTAATATACAGTTAATATACGGTAATATACAGGTGAGATGGTACAATTCGGGAGTTTACCGCAGTTGTTTGGAATGTTTAACGGCAGTTTTCTGTAATATACACATCCGTATTCCATGCTTTTTGCGCAGTGGTGGAATATCCATATTTTCACATTTCTTTTCATGTCAAGGACTAAGGGCCGATTCATACATATTTTACCGCTGTTTCGGCGCTGTAGTGCCGAAATGATTTCGGCTCGTCAGAAATTTCCAGTAGCACCGAAGAGACGACTTTAGGACGGTACCCGCCCCCCCCCCCCCCCCTCAGAGTCACAGACCCGTTTGGTTCCAAACCATCATTTAGTATGGGGACCCCCTGGAACTCCCTCAAGGCCCCCTGGGGGTCCCCGGACCCCACTTTGGGAGCAACTGACCTATATAATGAAACTATGCATATATACGACATAGTGCTACAGTATGTCTACATGAAACACAATCTCAGTTCAAAGGTTAACAATGTTTGACACCTCATTTCAGGAGGACGCGATTTTCAGACCGCATTCGCCAGGATGGCGCACCGACCACCTGCCACCACCAGGGGGGAGCAGTGACCACCTGCCACCACCAGGACAACGCACCGACCACCTGCCACCACCAGGGGGGAGCAATGACAACCTGTCACCACCAGGGGGGACCAGTGAGCACCTGTCACCACCAGGGGGGACCAGTGAGCACCTGTCACCACCAGGAGGGAGCAATGACCACCTGTCACCACCAGGAGGGAGCAATGACCACCTGCCACCACCAGGGGGGAGCAATGACCACCTGCCACCACCAGGGGGGAGCAGTGAGCACCAGCCGGTCTGTTTGATGTCTCACCACGCCTCGATGGAGCCAACGCACACTGGGAGTGAGACAGGCCGGGTTGGCAGTGAGACAGGCCGGGTTGGCAGTGAGACAGGCCGGGTTGGCAGTGAGACAGGCCGGGTTGGCAGTGAGACAGGCCGGGTTGGCAGTGAGACAGGCCGGGTTGGCAGTGAGACAGGCCGGGTTGGCAGTGAGACTGGTCGGGTTGGCAGTGAGACAGGCCGGGTTGGCAGTGAGACAGGTGAATTGACCTTATGCAGACCGCAGTCATCTTGCCATGGAGTTACTAATGAAATACATGGCAGAGAATGAGTTTTAACTGACAATATATAAAGTCACAACACCAACTTTGATGGGGCTGTTATAGCTTTGTTTTGAAAATATAAGGTTTTCTTAATTTCCTGAAAAACGTATACTTATCATTTCCTGAAAAATGAAAAATTTGGAAGAGGTTTCTTCCCTTTTAAGTTTGTCCTTTAATTTGAACAATAAACTGTTGCAGGACTATCTGTCCTATATGTCATCACTATCTTGAATGGCTTGGAAGATAAATGTTTATTTTATCATGTTTGTGTAATTTATTGTCGATACTAGGGCCGATTCACACTCCTATTTTACCGTTCTGTTTCGGCGCCGTAGTGCCGAAATTATTTCGGCTCGTCAGAACTTTTCAGTAGCACCGAAGAGGCGACTCTCAAATGACGTCACATTGTAGGCTCTATAGAGCTTTTATTCGGCTCTAAAATAGTATGAATCGGCCCCTAGAGTATCTATTACTCGGCCCAATACCACCCTTAGGCACTCATACTCGGTACTCGGAACAGATACTCAATTGACACTCAGAACACAATCTTTTATTGCTAATAAGCAAACTAAATTCTTTTCATAATTGTTTCAGGCTATTATTATTGTGGTAATTGAACATTACAGTATCATTACAAGCACAAGGCATGGCGATGAAATTAAATCGCAGAATAAGGCCGAAAAATAAGTGGTTACTCAACAAAAATAATAGGTACTCGTATTGGTACTCGCCAGACACGCGTGGCCGGTTAAGACTCACCCGTATCTCCAGACATGCGTGGCCAGGTTAAGACTCACCCGTATCTCCAGACATGGGTGGCCTGGTTAAGACTCACCCGTATCTCCAGACATGCGTGGCCAGGTTAAGACTCACCCGTATCTCCAGACATGCGTGGCCGGTTAAGACTCACCCGTATCTCCAGACATGCGTGGCCGGTTAAGACTCACCCGTATCTCCAGACATGCGTGGCCAGGTTAAGACTCACCCGTATCTCCAGACATGCGTGGCAGGTTAAGACTCACCCGTGGCTCCTGACATTTGTGAACACAATCAGACCTACATGTGGTGGATTCCGATAACGCAGAAACATTATTGATAATATGAATATATACGTCAGGAACATGAATATGAATAAATGCGAAATGTCGGGAACAATAACGATAATATGAATGAATATGAAACGTCTTAAACATTAACGATAATATGAATGAATATGAAACGTCTTAAACATTAACGATAATGTGAATGAATATGAAACGTCTTAAACATTAACGATAATATGAATGAATATGAAACGTCTTAAACATTAACGATAATATGAATAAATATGAAACGTCTTAAACATTAACGATAATGTGAATGAATATGAAACGTCTTAAACATTAACGATAATATGAATGAATATGAAACGTCTTAAACATTAACGATAATATGAATAAATATGAAACGTCTTAAACATTAACGACGATCAAACAATGTTTACGAATCAACGACGACAAAAAACACTTTATGGAAAGTAGCAACTTTATTCAATTTCAAATTATTTACAGTAACCATAGTAACCAAATACATTGTGGAGGACGTCGGTACAAACAGTTTTCCTGCAGTAAAGCGTGTTGGTGCACTAAATGGTTTTCCTGCAGTAAAGCGTGTTGGTTCCTCTTAAGGGTTTTACTACAGTAAAGCGTGTTGGTGCACTAAAGGGTTTTACTACAGTAAAGCGTGTTGGTTTCTCTTAAGGGTTTTACTACAGTAAAGCATGTTGGTGCACTAAAGGGTTTTACTGCAGTAAAGCGTGTTGGTGCATTAAAGGGTTTTACTACAGTAAAGGGGTTTACTGCAGTAAAGCGTGTTGGTGCACTAAAGGGTTTTACTGCAGTAAAGGGTTTTACTGCAGTAAAGCGTGTTGGTGCACTAAAGGGTTTTACTGCAGTAAAGGGTTTTACTGCAGTAAAGCGTGTTGGTGCACTAAAGGGTTTTACTACAGTAAAGGGTTTTACTGCAGTAAAGGGTTTTACTACAGTAAAGGGTTTTACTACAGTAAAGCGTGTTGGTGCACTAAAGGGTTTTACTACAGTAAAGGGTTTTACTGCAGTAAAGGGTTTTACTACAGTAAAGGGTTTTACTGCAGTAAAGCGTGTTGGTGCACTAAAGGGTTTTACTACAGTAAAGCGTGTTGGTGCACTAAAGGGTTTTACTACAGTAAAGCGTGTTGGTGCACTAAAGGGTTTTACTACAGTAAAGGGTTTTACTACAGTAAAGGGTTTTACTACAGTAAAGGGTTTTACTGCAGTAAAGCGTGTTGGTGCATTAAAGGGTTTTACTACAGTAAAGGGTTTTACTGCAGTAAAGCATGTTGGTGCACTAAAGGGTTTTACTGCAGTAAAGCGTGTTGGTGCACTAAAGGGTTTTACTACAGTAAAGCGTGTTGGTGCACTAAAGGGTTTTACTGCAGTAAAGCGTGTTGGTGCACTAAAGGGTTTTACTGCAGTAAAGCGTGTTGGTGCACTAAAGGGTTTTACTACAGTAAAGCATGTTGGTGCACTAAAGGGTTTTACTACAGTAAAGCGTGTTGGTGCACTAAAGGGTTTTACTGCAGTAAAGCGTGTTGGTGCATTAAAGGGTTTTACTACAGTAAAGCGTGTTGGTGCACTAAAGGGTTTTACTACAGTAAAGGGTTTTACTACAGTAAAGCGTGTTGGTGCACTAAAGGGTTTTACTACAGTAAAGCGTGTTGGTGCACTAAAGGGTTTTCCTACAGTAAAGCGTGTTGGTGCACTAAAGGGTTTTCCTGCAGTAAAGCGTGTTGGTGCACTAAAGGGTTTTACTACAGTAAAGCGTGTTGGTGCACTAAAGGGTTTTACTACAGTAAAGCGTGTTGGTGCACTAAAGGGTTTTACTACAGTAAAGCGTGTTGGTGCACTTAAGGGTTTTCCTGCAGTAAAGCGTGTTGGTGCACTTAAGGGTTTTCCCGCCATAACGCAACCATTTTTTCCACGGTCGTCGCGGTAACGCGGCGTTCCCGCCATAAACACATCTCGCCTGCAGTAAATCATTGCATTTCTTCACAATCCAAATTCCAAACATCCAGAAGGTCGGTGGACGTCGCGGTGAAACTGGTGACCTGCTGAAACACGTGACCGTCTTGTCGACGTAATTTTTTTGTGTGAATGTATGATCTGAATGCTTTGCTATTATAAAAAGGTACCGTTTGCCTGTTTTGTATTATATTTTCATGTGTGGACTGTGGATGGAAATTACCATGTTTGCTAAATCCAGCGTGTTTACATTGCATTTATGTATAATGTTTATTAATATACATCCTCCCGACTAAATAAACACGCAGCGCAGCGCCTGAATGTCACTATAGGTTGAACTCTGCCGATGATCAAAGGGGGTTTACGTTCGGACGCCGAGGTTAAGTTAGGTCACCAGTTTCCCTGTAACACGCTGGAGCGAGTGACCAAGGTGGTCACACATTTCATCAGGTCACCCACTTCACCGTAACACACCGGAGCGAGCATTTTGGGTATTGGAATTGGGCTACAGTAAATCTTTACCGCAGTAAAGCGTTTTTCTGCAGTAAAATGTTTCGCTGTAGTAAAACTGCAGTAAAGCGTTTTGCTGCACTAAAACTGAAGTAAAGCGTTTTGCTGCACTAAAGCATTTCGCTGTAGTGAAACTGCAGTAAAGCATTTTGCTGCAGTGAAACTGCAATAAAGCGTTTTGCTGCAGTAAAGCATTTTGCTGCAGTGAAACTGCAGTAAAGCGTTTTGCACGGTTGTAAAACCGACAGCAGACGATCTGAACTATGTACAGAATTATTACATCATCGTCGTCATGTGACCTCTGACACTAACAACAACAACAACAAGTATAACAACAACAATAATACAAAATAATAATAAACTTCCTGTAAACTTTACAAGAGTGTGAAGTTAAGGTGTAGAAAAAAGAAATTAAACACAGCTTCAAATACTGCCTGTGTGTGTGTGTGTGTGCGTCAACATTTTGACCTCGACAAGTTTAACAAAAATGTTCTTGTTGTTTGTAGTGAAACAATAAAGCTTTAAACATCTCAATCTAAATTAAAAATAATTAAAAAAAGGAACTACGGACACTTTTGGCCCGGTTTACGGGTGGGCGGGGGGACATGTTTTGTTGTAACACAGGGGTGGGCGGGGGGGGAACATGTTTTGTTGTAACACAGGGGTGGGCGGGGGGGACATGTTTTGTTGTAACACAGGGGCGGGGCGGGGGGGACATGTTTTGGTGTAACACAGGGGGGGGCGGGGGGGACATGTTTTGTTGTAACACAGGGGCGGGGCGGGGGGGACATGATTTGGTGTAACACAGGGGCGGGGCGGGGGGGACATGTTTTGGTGTAACACAGGGGCGGGGCGGGGGTCTGATTTACAGTTACAATACCTCAGGGACGCTCACGGGTCCATTTGGTTCCATGCGTTAGGCGCTCCAGAGTTGTGTAGGTCGTTGAACTTTCCAACATGGCGGCCGCGCGTAGAGCCTCGTTAACGACTCGCCAGCGTTAATTAGCATGACGTTAATTAAGCGTAAATTAAATCATCATCGTGACCAGTCAAGGAAACGGAAAACGCCAAAACGGCAGCTTGAGATAAATTACGACTTAAAAAAAACAAAAAACAAGCCGACGTCAGAAACACGGCGGTTACTTCACTACATTTTTATTGAACGCCGAAAAAATGTTGAACACAACGTGTCGTCGTGCATCGCGTATCACGGATCTACAAGTGCCCCGTTGAGTCGTGGAGGCTTTGCAGAGGGCTTGTAGATCATCCGTTTCCATATCATATGGACAGAACAGATGGTGGGATGTTGGCCTCGATGAAAGACTACATGAAACCAAAACAAACTAAGAAACAATCATTGGATGGCCTGTGTGTGTGTGTGTGTGTGTGTGTGTGTGTGTGTGTGTGTGTGCGCGTGCGTCTTTTAGCAGTGCTCCAGATAGTCAATGACTCGAGAGATGGACTTCTGTCCTGCAGTACCGATGTCACACTGTAGGGGGAGACAGAGTGGATGCATTAAAATAGTCGTTAAAACCAATTCAACCTATTGGTCGACCGACTCATGGGGGGAGGCGGTTTAAGCGTTTTCCGCGTTGTGTAAACCAGGAACCGAAAAACGCCTAACGCTAACGTCAACAATGTCTACGTAAGGGTCTTTCGAAGCATTCATATTTTAACCGAGTGGCTACCTGGATTTACCGTTGAGACGCTAAACATAGTCTCTACGTTCATCCAGTTCATTCGGCAGCAGTTTAAAGGATGGGCGTCGTCAAAGCGGCAGTCTTCGGTGATTGGTTCATTCCAACCAATCAGAATAGCAAGAAAGCAGATGACGTTGTTGTCACTCATGATGCTATGGCTAACCCGTTAGCTAACCAAACAAACAGCCAACGAGCGCTACTAGCATGTACAAACATGCACAATGTACAAAAGCGGTCAAATATGTCGGGTGACGATGTTTATAAAACCTCTCGTGTCTGTAAAGAAACTGTTTATCATACGTCCAATCAACAGCCAGATTGATACACCGCAGTGGGGGGCGCTGTCGAGTGACAGGGCTGACGGCCAATCAGCTGCTGCAAACGGATGTTCGATGGAGACCGACGTGGTCGTAGACAAAGAGTCACCAGAACATATTTCCTTAACGGGCGTGGCTAACGGGCGTGGCTAGCGATTCAGGGCTGGAGCCGTAAAGACCAGATAAAGACTAAATGCCTCCAGGGTCGTTCGTGGTATTCCCGCCACCAGGATAACCCTCCAGGCAGAGCCAATCGAACGAGAGCCCCTGATCCGCGGTAAGTCACTATTATAATGATAATAATTTAAACAGGAAGCTAAATAGCACGTTAAAGGAAGTCATTGACGCTCCGGGACTTTGTGACAGAAGTGTTAAACGATCTCACCGTCAGATTCATGAAGTTCAGGAACTTCTTCAACATTTCTGTCAGAACAGAGAAATCTCCCTGAGGTAGAGCTTCCCTCA
>NC_137879.1:745000-760000 GCF_963924005.1 Protomyctophum bolini | reverse complement strand
CTAGAGCCTGGTCAGGTTCATGTTAGTGTTCTGTAGAGTAGTCTAGAGCCTGGTCAGGTTCATGTTAGTGTTCTGTTCAGTTGACCAAAAATCTATGTTTAGTGTTCTCCTTAAATATAAATATTTTTATCCCACGATTTTGTGACCCATTTTTCACCCCTGTGTCAATCATCTAATGTGATCCTGGGCTCTACACACCCTCCGCCAACCTAGTCCCCATATATGGGGGACAAGGGGAGACCAACTTAGTCCCCATATATGGGGGACAAGGGGAGACCAACCTAGTCCCCATATATGGGGGACAAGGGGAGACCAACCTAGTCCCCATATATGGGGGACAAGGGGAGACCAACCTAGTCCCCATATATGGGGGACAAGGGGAGACCAACCTAGTCCCCATATATGGGGGACAAGGGGAGAGCAACCTAGTCCCCATATATGGGCGACAAGGGGAGACCAACCTAGACAAGGGGAGAGCAACGGACTTGAACTCATGCTTCCTTCAAGTGTCCAAGTTGCTCCTTTACACCTGACAGGGGGGAGTTTCCCTGGTTGGACGTAGCGCGTGGAAGGAACACGTTATTCCAACCAGTTCGTGTTTAGTGTTCTGTAGAGTAGTCTAGAGCCTGGTCAGGTTCATGTTAGTGTTCTGTAGAGTAGTCTAGAGCCTGGTCAGGTTCATGTTAGTGTTCTGTAGAGTAGTCCAGAGCCTGGTCAGGTTCATGTTAGTGTTCTGTAGAGTAGTCCAGAGCCTGGTCAGGTTCATGTTAGTGTTCTGTAGAGTAGTCCAGAGCCTGGTCAGGTTCATGTTAGTGTTCTGTAGAGTAGTCCAGAGCCTGGTCAGGTTCATGTTAGTGTTCTGTAGAGTAGTCCAGAGCCTGGTCAGGTTCATGTTAGTGTTCTGTAGAGTAGTCTAGAGCCTGGTCAGGTTCATGTTAGTGTTCTGTAGAGTAGTCTAGAGCCTGGTCAGGTTCATGTTAGTGTTCTGTAGAGTAGTCCAGAGCCTGGTCAGGTTCATGTTAGTGTTCTGTAGAGTAGTCCAGAGCCTGGTCAGGTTCATGTTAGTGTTCTGTAGAGTAGTCCAGAGCCTGGTCAGGTTCATGTTAGTGTTCTGTAGAGTAGTCTAGAGCCTGGTCAGGTTCATGTTAGTGTTCTGTAGAGTAGTCTAGAGCCTGGTCAGGTTCATGTTAGTGTTCTGTAGAGTAGTCTAGAGCCTGGTCAGGTTCATGTTAGTGTTCTGTAGAGTAGTCTAGAGCCTGGTTAGGTTCATGTTAGTGTTCTGTAGAGTAGTCTAGAGCCTGGTCAGGTTCATGTTAGTGTTCTGTAGAGTAGTCTAGAGCCTGGTCAGGTTCATGTTAGTGTTCTGTAGAGTAGTCTAGAGCCTGGTCAGGTTCATGTTAGTGTTCTGTAGAGTAGTCCAGAGCCTGGTCAGGTTCATGTTAGTGTTCTGTAGAGTAGTCTAGAGCCTGGTCAGGTTCATGTTAGTGTTCTGTAGAGTAGTCTAGAGCCTGGTCAGGTTCATGTTAGTGTTCTGTAGAGTAGTCTAGAGCCTGGTCAGGTTCATGTTAGTGTTCTGTAGAGTAGTCCAGAGCCTGGTCAGGTTCATGTTAGTGTTCTGTAGAGTAGTCTAGAGCCTGGTCAGGTTCATGTTAGTGTTCTGTAGAGTAGTCCAGAGCCTGGTCAGGTTCATGCTAGTGTTCTGTAGAGTAGTCCAGAGCCTGGTCAGGTTCATGTTAGTGTTCTGTAGAGTAGTCCAGAGCCTGGTCAGGTTCATGTTAGTGTTCTGTAGAGTAGTCCAGAGCCTGGTCAGGTTCATGTTAGTGTTCTGTAGAGTAGTCTAGAGCCTGGTTAGGTTCATGTTAGTGTTCTGTAGAGTAGTCCAGAGCCTGGTCAGGTTCATGTTAGTGTTCTGTAGAGTAGTCCAGAGCCTGGTCAGGTTCATGTTAGTGTTCCATTTGTGGAGTGTTTCCAGTGAGACAGCATAAACCTCTAGAATGACTAGTAATAACCATAATAGTATTAATAATAAACCTTTGTCTACGATGTGGTCCAGTCCTCCCAGCAGTCTCAGCTCTTCTTTAAACCAGTCTCCTGCTCTCTTAGACGTCAGAGATAGAAGAGTCTCCATGGCCAGATGACCAGCCTGACCCCACACACACACACACACACACACACACACACACACACACACACACACACACACACACACACACACACACACACACACACACACACACACACACACACACACACACACACACACACACACACACACACACAACGGATAAGTCAATTATTTTATTGCATGTCTTGGTTGATTGATTGAATGCTTGATCCGCAATATTGCGTTTATACCTTAGAGTATATATACTCTAAGGTTTATACCCTAACCCTTAAAATACTGACAGAAGTAGCACCACTACGACCGTGTAAACACCTAGCTTAGCTAGTAGCCACTGACTGTAAACAATTTACAATTTAGCAGACGCTCTTAATCCAGAGCGACTTACATTAAGCAAGAACAAAAAAGCATGGGAATACATCACATAAAAACATTTATCAAGAAACATGTGTAAGCTAAGAAAGTAACAGTGGAATATCTATATAATGAAGCTATACATATAAACTATACATATATACTATACTATGCTATACATATGTACTATGACGTGCTATGACTACATACAATGCAATTATAGTGCTGTCTACATAACATGCTATAAGTCTGTATCAAATGCTATCTAAGTCTACACCAGTAAGACGCGCAAACGCGGGAAGCGAACGCAGCTCGTACATATTTTTTTTTTTTTTAAGTTAAGTTATTTTTAAGTTAAGTTTTTAACTTAGCCATAACCATATAAGGAGTCCCCAAAGCGACTATACGTCCAAATATGGAGTGTGTTGCATAAATCACAAACAAATCACTCAGCTCCATATATGGGCACAAAGGGGGGGGACACGCACGGACAGACATGATCTGCTAGGTCTCATAGTAAGTGCTCACTGCATTCGCAATCACTACGTTCGCAATAAATGCTATCTAAGAGGGTGGGGTAAGTGTCACAGTAATAGTAATAGTAGTAATAGTAATAGTAGTAATAGTAGTAATAGTAATAATCGTAATAATAGTAATAGTAATAGTAATAATAGTAATAGTAATAGTAATAATAGTAATAGTAATAATAGTACCGTTATGTTCATCAGGTCCAGGTGCTTGTTGTGAACCGTGTCACAGTAATAGTAATAGTAGTAATAGTAGTAGTAATAGTAATAGTAATAGTAATAATAGTAATAGTAGTAGTAGTAATAGTAGTAGTAATAGTAATAGTAACAGTAATAGTAATAGTAGTAATAGTAATAATAGTAATAGTAGTAGTAGTAATAGTAGTAGTAATAGTAATAGTAACAGTAATAGTAATAGTAGTAATAGTAATAATAGTAATAGTAGTAGTAGTAATAGTAGTAGTAATAGTAATAGTAACAGTAATAGTAATAGTAGTAATAGTAGTAATAGTAGTAGTAATAGTAATAGTAACAGTAATAGTAATAGTAGTAATAGTAATAGTAATAATAGTACCGTTATGTTCATCAGGTCCATGTGCTTGTTGTGAACCGTGTCACAGTAATAGTAGTAATAGTAATAGTAATAATAGTAATAGTAATAGTAGTAATAGTAGTAATAGTAGTAATAGTAATAGTAGTAATAGTAATAATAGTAATAATAGTACCGTTATGTTCATCAGGTCCAGGTGCTTGTTGTGAACCGTGTCACAGTAATAGTAATAGTAGTAATAGTAGTAGTAATAGTAATAGTAACAGTAATAGTAATAGTAGTAATAGTAGTAGTAATAGTAATAGTAACAGTAATAGTAATAGTAGTAATAGTAATAATAGTAATAGTAGTAGTAGTAATAGTAGTAGTAATAGTAATAGTAACAGTAATAGTAATAGTAGTAATAGTAATAATAGTAATAGTAGTAGTAGTACCGTTATGTTCATCAGGTCCAGGTGCTTGTTGTGAACCGTGTCACAGTAATAGTAGTAATAGTAATAGTAATAATAGTAATAGTAATAGTAGTAATAGTAATAGTAGTAATAGTAGTAATAGTAATAGTAGTAATAGTAATAATAGTAATAATAGTACCGTTATGTTCATCAGGTCCAGGTGCTTGTTGTGAACCGTGTCACAGTAATAGTAATAGTAGTAATAGTAGTAATAGTAATAGTAATAGTAATAATAGTAATAGTAATAGTAATAGTAATAGTAGTAATAGTAGTAATAGTAATAGTAGTAATAGTAATAATAGTAATAGTAGTAATAGTAATAATAGTAATAGTAATAATAGTACCGTTATGTTCATCAGGTCCAGGTGCTTGTTGTGAACCGTGTCACAGTAATAGTAGTAATAGTAGTAATAGTAATAGTAATAGTAATAGTAGTAATAGTAATAGTAATAGTAGTAATAGTAATAGTAGTAATAGTAATAATAGTAATAGTAACAGTAATAGTAATAGTAGTAATAGTAATAGTAATAGTAATAGTAATAGTAGTAATAGTAGTAATAGTAATAATAGTAATAGTAATAGTAGTAATAGTAGTAGTAATAGTAATAGTAACAGTAACAGTAACAGTAATAGTAATAGTAGTAATAGTAATAGTAGTAACAGTAACAGTAATAGTAATAGTAGTAATAGTAATAATAGTAATAGTAGTAGTAGTACCGTTATGTTCATCAGGTCCAGGTGCTTGTTGTGAACCGTGTCACACAGCTTCCTGATCTTCTCCTTGACCTTGGTCATCTCTCTGGCGCTGAGCTGGGAGGAGGCGTGGCTTCCCTCTGAAGCCCCTCCCCCTGAGGAGGAGGCTCCGCCCCCTCCGTCCAGCTCCAGCTCCAGCAGGCGGATCATCAGGTCCAGACAGGACCGGTCCAGGTCCATGTTCAACCGGTCCCGGGACAGGATGTACATGAGACTGGCTGTGCAGAGGGCCAGGTTCTGGTAGAGAGACATGGACACAGAGAGAGAGAGACAGAGACAGAGAGAGTTAATGCAGCTCTCAAGTGAAAACATTCTGCCCTAACTATTTGATACAAATCAACATGCTTGTCATGTGAAATACCATGTTTACCATGTGTGTGTGTGTGTGTGCGCGCGCGTGTGTGCGCGTGTATGTATATAGTACACATGTATAATATATAATATAGTATAGTATGTATAGTTTACATAACAGATCCAGTAGGCATCGCTGCCCTCTGGAGGCAGCATTATGCAACATTATTTAAAAGGTGAGCCTTTTCATATAGGCACTATTGAAGAAGAAAGTACTTTTTTTTAACACCCACGAGGTTGTTAATGCCATACAGCAACTAGCTGACAGAAAATCAGACTCCATGCTGTCTGTCGTTCTGGTTCCCATAATAAAAGACAAAGCTGGGAAAGTAGGGAGTATAGATAACTACAGACTCATAGCTCTTGCCAGTATTGTGTCCAAAGTACTAGAAAAACTACTCCTCGATAGACTAAGTATTTACATTTCCACCACTGACAATCAGTTTGGCTTCAAGCCCAAACATAGTACAGACTTATGTATTTATGCTCTGAAAGAAGCAGTGGAGACCAGTGTATACTTATGTATTTATGCTCTGAAAGAAGCAGTGGAGACCAGTGTTGGGCATCGTTATGTATTTATGCTCTGAAAGAAGCAGTGGAGACCACAGACCAGTGTTGGGCATCGTTACTTTGTAAAGTAACGTCGTTAGGTTACTGGATTACTGCCCATGAAAATAATCCCTTACCGTTACAGATTACCTTCTGAGAAAAGTAACAAGTTAAGATTATTTTCCGTTATTTTCCGTTTTAAAACCCATTTTTTATGCTTGCGCAAGTTGGTTACATTGTATTAGCCCTACTGCCTACCGTCAATGCGCCGCATTATCACGGCCCGGTTAAAAACGATACACACCATGAACTGACCATAGACAATATCCCCTTTACAGCTCTCTTTATTAACGAATATAAGTCGCCACAATCGCCAGCCTATACACGTAGGACTGGACAGAAAGAGCTATAGTGCAGAGAGTACAGACAATACCAGACTAGGCTGTTGCGCTGCGCTCTGATGCCCTCTCCACGCCGCGCACCGTGGCCCATGAACAACAATAACAACTCCACGTGGACCCACGACGACCCACGTATGAATTAGATAGTTTATAAGAAATGGCACGGCGGCCATCCTTGCAGGCAGTGACAGTAACATAATGAGAATCCTGTAGGCTACCACCCCTACCACTGTCATGGTAGCTGGCTATACAACCGAAACAACTGCCTCTTCAAAATAAAAGCTGCTTGTAACAATACTTTTATTTCTTAAGTGAACTACAGGATGTAGTAGACGCAGGATGTATAGTACATGGTATAGTGGGCTTGGAAGGATAAATCACACAGAAGGCAGGAGAAATAAACTCCGCAGACTGTCGGGGCTTTATTATTTTTAAATCTTGCCAACAGAATGAACAGGGACACATTATAGTAACGGGATTACTTTGTTGGAAATGTAACTAAGGAACTAACTACTAAATTGCAAAACTAACAAGTTACTTTATTCCGTTACCAATAAAAGTAGGGCCTTACATAATGCCGTTATTAATAGCGCCGTTACACCCAACACTGGTGGAGACCTATAGAAGGCAGGGCTCTACTACGCTGGTTGGTTGTATTTATAGCGTCGAGAGCCTTTGACCGAATCCATCACTACAAGCTTTTTAATAAGCTCAAGCTTATTATCTACACAGCTCCACTGTGGGTGAAGTATAAGAAGGAGAGCTTACGCAAACTGCAAGTATAGCCTATAATGACTGTCTTCGTATCCTGTTGAAAAAAACCAAGGAGCACTATAGAGCCAGTGGGCTTTTCTGTTCATTGGGTCTCACTACGTTCATGGCTCTGTTGAGGAACTTGACATTTAAATTCATGAGCAGGCTGGATCGCTCACTGAATGGACTCATTGGACAGATGACAGACCCGGGCCGTATAGTTCTGTAAGGTACACTTCTACCATCAGAGGACACTGAATGGACTCATTGGACAGATGACAGACCCGGGCCGTAGTTCTGTAAGGTACACTTCTACCATCAGAGGACACTGAATGGACTCATTGGACAGATGACAGACCCAGGCCGTAGTTCTGTAAGGTACACTTCTACCATCAGAGGACACTGGCATGAGTGCCTCGCCTAGAGTAGTAACCTGTGGGTCTGGGTAAATGTACTGTATTTTTATTTTATTTTTATTTGTATTCTCGTATTTGTGATGTACTGTCTTACCTTGTGGGCCACGAGCCTGTAATAAAGTTTATATATTTACATAGATACTCCACTGTTACGTTCTTAGCTTACACATGATTCATGATAACTACCTTTTATATGATGTGATGCATGCCATGCTTTTGTTATAGAGCACCGAAGTCTGACGTCACTTCCAGTAGAGGGCGTCAGTCCCCAGGTTCATGTATTTGTTTAGTTGCATTGAAATCCCCATTGAGGGGATTTTAGATCGCCTCATATAACAACTAAGGCTGTCACGATTCTCGATACGAATCGAAATTGAATCGAAATTGACGTTCGATTCAGTGTATCGAAATGACGCACCGTCTCGCGATGTTTTATGTTTTTACTTCCGCGAGCGGCCGGGCCATTCCGCCCATGCAAATGCATGGAGAAAAAAAGAGACGAAAAGCCAGCTGTATCGGAGCCGTGCCACACACACACAGTCAGTCACACACACACACACACACACACACACACACACACACACACACACACACACACACACACAGAGAAAGAGAGAGAGGAGAGAGGAGTTGACAGAAGTGAGAGAACGAGACCGCTGTTGCGTTTCACATGGCCAGTGCTGTTGTAGACAGCGGCGACGACGATGATACACGGAAATAAGTGTGGAAAAGAAGACGAGTGCCGTATCCCAAAGGCAACACGTCAAATATGGGCCAGCATCTTAGCAGACATCACAAATAAATCGATCTGTCCAACGACGATGGTACAAAGACAAGTTAGCTTGATGCTAACGCGACCCCCCCCCTCTCTCTCTCTCTCTCTTTAATGCGCGATAGAGACGCGTCTCTCTCTCTGACTCTCTCTCTCTTTAACATGCGATAGAGAGATGCGTCTCTCTCTCTCTCTCTCTCTCTCTCACCACTTAGACAACAACACAGCCAACTATATTCTAGATTCTTATAGAGAAAAGCTCTCAGCTAATTCGCCCCGTGCAAAACAATTAACGCACAGAGTTGCGGTCTGCATAGCTGCAGACATGCGACCACTTTCAATGGTGGAAAACGCTGGCTTTCAATATTTAATGAGAGTTGCAGAACAGCAGAACCACATTACAAAATGCCATGCAGGTCGCATATGACCACGCGTGTGTTGCCTGGCATGTATGATAAAGTGAGGGCACAAATCACTGAAGGGCTGAGCCATGCAGATCAAATTGCACTAACAACAGATGGGTCTATATACTATTTGTCTTTTTTTTTTTCTTTTACTTACTTAGAGCTTAACAAGAATGTTACAAGTCATCTCATCTTAAAGAAACATTTTAAAAATGTTAGGGCATAAAACCCAAAGTTGTTAAACCTTTTATTATTCTCATTCTGATTTGTTATTTATAGAAAATAAATGTGACTTATTGGGAAACAAGTGTTTTTCTTTACAACACTAACACCTAACCCTAACCCTAAGCCTAAATTATAATGAATATAGCCCTCAATGCTGAAAAAGGAGGTTTTTAAAAAATAGATTGAAAAAATTGAATCAAACATCGAAGCAAATCGTGAGCTTCAAATCGAAAATTGAATTGAATCGTGGACTAGGCGAATCGTGATAGCGAATCGAACATCGAATCGAATCGTGAGCTGCAAATCGAAAATTGAATTGAATCGTGGACTAGGCGAATCGTGACAGCCCTAATAACAACTGTGTTTGAAAGATAAACATGTCACCCCGGCCGCTTCACTCATATGGATATGAAGAATCAACTGACCGAGAGAAAACGCTAATGTTACTGCTGCTGAATTAGTTAGATTTTCGCTAGAAGCAGACTGTATCATATATGAGTGACTGACTGTTGCAAACGATACAGAGACACCTCCCTGACAATAACGCAGAGACAGCTTGTTTATTTTTGGACCACAACGCTTATAGTAGACGATATTAAGATCACCCCATGTTATTCTCCATAGAGAAATTACTTCCGCGAACCAGGAGGGGAATCGTCGGGATGAGCGAGTTACGTCAGGACTTTAGAACCAGGGGAATGGAAGGGATGAGCGAGTTACGTCAGGACTTTAGAACCAGGGGAATCGTCGGGATGAGCGAGTTACGTCAGGACTTTAGAACCAGGAGGGGAATCGAAGGGATGAGTGAGTTACGTCAGGACTTTAGAACCAGGGGAATGGAAGGGATGAGCGAGTTACGTCAGGACTTTAGAACCAGGGGAATGGAAGGGATGAGCGAGTTACGTCAGGACTTTAGAACCAGGGGAATCGTCAGGATGAGCGAGTTACGTCAGGACTTTAGAACCAGGGGAATCGAAGGGATGAGCGAGTTACATCAGGACTTTAGAACCAGGGGAATCGAAGGGATGAGCGAGTTACGTCAGGACTTTAGAACCAGGGGAATGGAAGGGATGAGCGAGTTACGTCAGGACTTTAGAACCAGGGGAATCGAAGGGATGAGCGAGTTACGTCAGGACTTTAGAACCAGGGGAATGGAAGGGATGAGCGAGTTACGTCAGGACTTTAGAACCAGGGGAATCGTCGGGATGAGCGAGTTACGTCAGGACTTTAGAACCAGGGGAATCGTCGGGATGAGCGAGTTACGTCAGGACTTTAGAACCAGGGGAATCGAAGGGATGAGCGAGTTACGTCAGGACTTTAGAACCAGGGGAATCGAAGGGATGAGCGAGTTACGTCAGGACTATAGAACCAGGGGAATCGTCGGGATGAGCGAGTTACGTCAGGACTTTAGAACCAGGGGAATCGAAGGGATGAGCGAGTTACGTCAGGACTTTAGAACTAGGGGAATCGAAGGGATGAGCGAGTTACGTCAGGACTTTAGAACCAGGGGAATCGAAGGGATGAGCGAGTTACGTCAGGACTTCGGTGCTCTATTGTTTCATCTAAGCAGTCCCTCTGACCGATTTTGAGATTTTGAAGTGAGATTTTCTTTGCCCATGAAGTCCTGAGAAAGTTCCCCTTGCACGACTTTTTCTAAATATTCGATTCAAATCATTTCTGTTTTTTTGTTCATCTGAAACGTTTTGTAAATATGATTTTAGGCATACTTATACCTATTATATCTGCTCTTTTTCGCCCAAATAATAATAATGAATTGCATTTTTATAGCGCTTTTACAAGTGCTCAAAGCGCTTTACAATGGTTCATTCATTCATACATTGGGAGGTGAAGCGGCTTCCCGAATACTGGACAACTCACCCCGGTGCGTGCCCGTTTTTCCTCCCAGAATCTTCCCCAGTGAGGGGGATAACTTTGTAATATGCTAATTGGCTGTTCGTATTCTTTTTGGAAAAATATAAAAAGATACTCCTGTGGAAAGGCTGTATTATTTTACTTATATTGACCCTATAAACAATTTAGTATTATTTAGTATATGTAAGGTTTTGCCCCCTCAAATGGTACCTCGTCAGATAATCCCACATATCCTACAACAACTTCTGTGAACAGACTTCACTGTATAGTAAGTAAAGGTAAGTAGCCTTGCCGAGCCATGAGGCCCATAGGGCAGGAGCCTATCTCCTGTTTCTGTAGCCATGAGGCAGCTTGATGTACAAGTACACCCCCTGGACATGACGCTAGTATGTCGCAGTATAGTAGCTTTCCATAAATCATATTTGTACTTAGGCTGTCATGAAAGTTTATAGTTAGAGAAATTCAAAGTCCAGCCTCTCCCACCCTTAGAGGATATACTGTAAACTCCCACCCCTCACTGGGGAAGATTCTGGGAGGAAAACAGAAACGGGGTGAGTTGTCTTGTTACCCCCGTGTGGGTGTGTGTGTGTGTGCGTGCGTGTGTGTGTGTGTGTTAACTCACAGGGTGCTGTGGGGCGTCATTGAGTGTTTTGAACACCAGGGCGACCTTCCCTCTGGCTCTGAGATGCATTCTGAACGACCCCATCGCACAGCGGGTGGCCAGGCTGATCACACTGCGCACGCACACACACACACACACACAGAGAAGAGGAAGAGGGAGGAAAGTGACATTAATGACTTAGTCAACCAGACTCCCCAACACAAGGGCAGTTCTGCCCTCCCCAACACAAGGGCAGTTCTGCCCTCCCCAACACAAGGGCAGTTCTGTCCTCCCCAACACAAGGACAGTTCTGTCCTCCCCAACACAAGGACAGTTCTGCCCTCCCCAACACAAGGGCAGTTCTGTCCTCCCCAACACAAAGACAGCTCTGCCCTCCCCAGGACTAGGACAGTTATGTCCTCCCCAACACAAGGACAGTTATGTCCTCCCCAACACAAGGACAGTTATGTCCTCCCCAACACAGGGGCAGTTATGTCCTCCCCAACACAAGGGCAGTTCTGTCCTCCCCAACACAAGGACAGTTCTGTCCTCCCAAACACAAGGACAGCTCTGCCCTCCCCAACACAAGGACAGTTATGTCCTCCCCAGCACAAGGACAGCGCTGTCCTCCCCAACACAAGGACAGCTCTGTCCTCACCAACACAAGGACAGCTCTGCCCTCCCCAACACAAGGACAGCTCTGCCCTCCCCAACACAAGGACAGCTCTGCCCTCCCCAACACAAGGACAGCTCTGTCCTCCCCAACACAAGGACAGCTCTGTCCTCCCCAACACAAGGACAGCTCTGTCCTCCCCAACACAAGGACAGCTCTGTCCTCCCCAACACAAGGACTGTTATATAGTAGTGATAATTGTGTTGCCAGGTATTATGCAGTAATAAGTAATAGTTACTTCAGGTTGCCAGGTATTATAATAAGTAATAGTTACTTCAGGTTGCCAGGTATTATACTAATTAATCAGTAATAGTTACTTCAGGTTGCCAGGTATTATACTAATTAATAAGTAATAGTTACTTCAGGTTGCCAGGTATTATGCAGTAAATCAGTAATAGTTACCTCAGACATCGTGTGTTCAGGGGCTGTCCAGTCTTCAGGCCGGTTGCCAGGTATTCAAAGTCGTCGGTAAACTCCTGGTTCTCCCCGAACTCCACCACGTCGTTAAAATGCTTCACGTGCTGCACTACAGTGTAGAGCTGGACAGACAGACAGACAGACAGACAGACAGACAGACAGACAGACAGATGTGAGTGATAACATATCAAAATATGCAATATTAACCTAATAAAACTATTAAATTAACAAAAGTAGCTACGCTTTGCGCTACCAGAGCGAGCCACATCACTTCCTTGTTTTGCTGCAAGTAGGCTATGTGACGGGAGAAAACGAATGAATACGAATGAAGTTCCACCTCATGTCAGAGCTTCTCAATCCTTGTCTGTGTTTAAATCACGTCTGAAAACTCACTTGTACTCCTTGGCATTTGAACATACTGATTAAGAGTTGCTGCTTCCACAGCATTGTGTCCTTATGTTGCCCTGTTTATGTACTACTGTTGTTGTTGTTGTTGTTTAGTATTTATTCGTGTACAGCCTGCACACTTTCATTATATTTCATGTCTTCCTCAGGCTAGTGGGGATATATTATCCATATTTACATGTCCATTTATTTCAGACATGCTCCAGTATGTGAAGAGTCTGGCTGTGCAATCAACTCATTTTGGATTACTGATAGCACCGAATATTCGCACGCCGAAAATATTCGGCAGAAAAAGGCCAAAAATGTGTTTTTGAATAATAATAGTGTATGCAATTAATGCATTCAAAAGAGCTGAATAAATGTTTTCTGGACCCATAATAGAGCGTCGCAGTCCCGCCCCTCTCAGTCCCGCCCCTCTCGAGTCGTGACAAATCAGGACAACAAACTTTGGAATTTTGGACCAAACAAATAATTACAAAGTAGTTTTTTTTTTTTTAACTTTCTAATTATTTGTTCGGCCCAAAACATTGTGTTTGTTGTCATGATTTGTCACGACAAGAGTTGTCCCTGTCCGCGGCGTAAACGTCTTTAAATAAATACTTTCTGAAAAGTCTATGGCCCCAAGTTGTGGAACACCCTACCACTGCACCTTAAAAGGGCTTTCTGGGTCTATGGCCCCAAGTTGTGGAACACCCTACCACTGCACCTTAAAAGGGCTTTCTGGGTCTATGGCCCCAAGTTGTGGAACACCCTACCACTGCACCTTAAAAGGGCTTTCTGGGTCTATGGCCCCAAGTTGTGGAACACCCTACCACTGCACCTTAAAAGGGCTTTCTGGGTCTATGGCCCCAAGTTGTGGAACACCCTACCACTGCGCCTTAAAAGGGCTTTCTGGGTCTATGGCCCCAAGTTGTGGAACACCCTACCACTGCGCCTTAAAAGGGCTTTCTGGGTCTATGGCCCCAAGTTGTGGAACACCCTACCACTGCGCCTTAAAAGGGCTTTCTGGGTCTATGGCCCCAAGTTGTGGAACACCCTACCACTGCGCCTTAAAAGGGCTTTCTGGGTCTATGGCCCCAAGTTGTGGAACACCCTACCACTGCGCCTTAAAAGGGCTTTCTGGGTCTATGGCCCCAAGTTGTGGAACACCCTACCACTGCGCCTTAAAAGGGCTTTCTGGGTCTATGGCCCCAAGTTGTGGAACACCCTACCACTGCACCTTAAAAGGGCTTTCTGGGTCTATGGCCTCAAGTTGTGGAACACCCTACCACTGCACCTTAAAAGGGCTTTCTGGGTCTATGGCCCCAAGTTGTGGAACACCCTACCACTGCACCTTAAAAGGGCTTTCTGGGTCTATGGCCCCAAGTTGTGGAACACCCTACCACTGCACCTTAAAAGGGCTTTCTGGGTCTATGGCCCCAAGTTGTGGAACACCCTACCACTGCACCTTAAAAGGGCTTTCTGGGTCTATGGCCCCAAGTTGTGGAACACCCTACCACTGCACCTTAAAAGGGCTTTCTGGGTCTATGGCCCCAAGTTGTGGAACACCCTACCACTGCACCTTAAAAGGGCTTTCTGGGTCTATGGCCTCAAGTTGTGGAACACCCTACCACTGCACCTTAAAAGGGCTTTCTGGGTCTATGGCCCCAAGTTGTGGAACACCCTACCACTGCACCTTAAAAGGGCTTTCTGGGTCTATGGCCCCAAGTTGTGGAACACCCTACCACTGCACCTTAAAAGGGCTTTCTGGGTCTATGGCCCCAAGTTGTGGAACACCCTACCACTGCACCTTAAAAGGGCTTTCTGGGTCTATGGCCCCAAGTTGTGGAACACCCTACCACTGCACCTTAAAAGGGCTTTCTGGGTCTATGGCCCCAAGTTGTGGAACACCCTACCACTGCACCTTAAAAGGGCTTTCTGGGTCTATGGCCCCAAGTTGTGGAACACCCTACCACTGCACCTTAAAAGGGCTTTCTGGGTCTATGGCCCCAAGTTGTGGAACACCCTACCACTGCACCTTAAAAGGGCTTTCTGGGTCTATGGCCCCAAGTTGTGGAACACCCTACCACTGCACCTTAAAAGGGCTTTCTGGGTCTATGGCCCAAAGTTGTGGAACACCCTACCACTGCACCTTAAAAGGGCTTTCTGGGTCTATGGCCCCAAGTTGTGGAACACCCTACCACTGCACCTTAAAAGGGCTTTCTGGGTCTATGGCCCCAAGTTGTGGAACACCCTACCACTGCACCTTAAAAGGGCTTTCTGGGTCTATGGCCCCAAGTTGTGGAACACCCTACCACTGCACCTTAAAAGGGCTTTCTGGGTCTATGGCCCCAAGTTGTGGAACACCCTACCACTGCACCTTAAAAGGGCTTTCTGGGTCTATGGCCCCAAGTTGTGGAACAC
>NC_137879.1:715000-740000 GCF_963924005.1 Protomyctophum bolini | reverse complement strand
CCTGCCCCTGGAAGTCCAGACAGATCTGGAGCTCAAGCTCACAGATCAAGCTCACAACGCATAAAGTCATGGAGATAGTAGGACAGATCTACAAGCTCACAACGCATAAAGTCATGGAGATAGTAGGACAGATCTACAAGCTCACAACGCATAAAGTCATGGAGATAGTAGGACAGATCTACAAGCTCACAACGCATAAAGTCATGGAGATAGTAGGACAGATCTACAAGCTCACAACGCATAAAGTCATGGAGATAGTAGGACAGATCTACAAGCTCACAACGCATAAAGTCATGGAGATAGTAGGACAGATCTACAAGCTCACAACGCATAAAGTCATGGAGATAGTAGGACAGATCTACAAGCTCACATACCATCATGGCCGTCGTCTTCGTCGTCAGGGTCCCCGTCGCTCATCTCATCGAAGCCGAAGTACGTCATCTTGTGTTCCGAGCTTTCACATGTCTCCACCTGGTCTCCAAACTGTCCAGATGTTTCTCTGTGGTCTCCTAACCCTCCAGATGTTTCTCTGTGGTCTCCAAACTGTCCAGATGTTTCTCTGTGGTCTCCAACCCCTCCAGATGTTTCTCTGTGCTCTCCAAACCCTCCAGATGTTTCTCTGTGGTCTCCAACCCCTCCAGATGTTTCTCTGTGGTCTCCAACCCCTCCAGATGTTTCTCTGTGGTCTCCAACCCCTCCAGATGTTTCTCTGTGGTCTCCAACCCCTCCAGATTTTTGGCTGATGTTGGTGTGTTCCTCAAAGCCAAACATGTCCGCCTTCTGGATAAAACTAGAAGAAGAAAAAAAACGTAAACAAGCTATACAACAGAGGACTGAGGCAGCAGCCTTGGGGCGCACCAGTTCTGGTGAGAATTGTGGATGAGCTTCTCTCTCCTATGCGTACAGACTGGGGCCTACCCGTCAGAAAATCAAATAGCCAGTTACAGATGGAGCTTCCCACACCTTTGATCTGAAAAAGCGAAATATTGCATGTTGCAGTTCGCCTGCGAATCTCTGCAAAATACGACACCAGAGCGAACAAATAAAGAGCGAAAACGGTCGCATCTTCGCACATTCGCCACTGATGTGGAAGCTTGCATGGACTTCAATTGTTTGTTTTTTTAAATGCGAATTATTCGCACAAATATATCGCGTCGCTAATTCGCCAGTGTGTAATGACCTTAACTCTTTTAGCGCCATCTAGTGCCAGCTAGCCGTAGTATTAGTCGACTAAATGAACCTGGCCATGCAGGAATCAGTCATAGTATTAGTCGACTAAATTAACCTGGCCATGCAGGAATCAGTCATAGTATTAGTCGACTAAATGAACCTGGCTTGCAGGAATCAGTCCAACTCTTCGCTTGGATCCGTACCTGGATTTAGTACTCCGGTCCGACTCCGCCTTCTTCCTCCTCGGCCAATCGGAAGACGACGACTCCGCCTTCTTCCCCCTCGGCCAATCCGAGGACGAGGACGAGGAGTCCACCGTCTCCGCGGCGACCACGGCGGCGGCGGAGCCCGCCTGCAGGGAGGGGAGGGGCCTGGAGGAGGCGGGGCCCTGGATGACGCTAAGCCCCGCCCCCCGGGCCTGGATGACGGACACGTTGCTGACGGACAGGCAGGAGGGGTGGAGCACCGTCTGGTCCCGCCCCCGGCCCCGCCCGGCGTCAGCGGAGGGGCTGTCAATCAAACGAGGAGTTCAGGTTGAACATTTATAACCCATTCTGACCTGAGATCAGATTCATACCAGGTTTCCACTGCAGGACACACACTGGTCTGATGAACCCATTCTGACCTGAGATCAGATTCTAAAAAATGTCATTCGTTCTTTGATTTTTCAAAAAAATAGCAGACCTACAAGCTCATAGCGCGCCACTCGGTGGCGCGCTATGAGCTTGTAGATCTGCTATTTTTCAATAGCTTAAAGCATAACATGATGCTATACACCAAAATGGGTTCCCGTTCAGAATGGGTTAAGCATTATGTTATACTTTAAGCTATTGAAAAATAGCAGACCTACAAGCTCGTAGCGCGCCACTCGGTGGCGCGCTACGAGCTTGTAGGTCTGCTATTTTTTGAAAAATCGTGAAAATGTGGCTCAAATCTTTTGAATATATGTTCTTTCAGAGTTTCAGTTTTTTAACTCAAATCTTTGCTTCTGGAGGGTCCCTGGAACAACGTATTTTCAGGTGGGGGTCGGCGGCATATTACATAATAAGTTTTGGGGTCCTTCACATGAAATATTGAGAACCTGGTGGTTCTCAATATTTATAGAAAGAAATACATTTGAAAAATATTTTTTTATTTTTTATTTCGACGTCAGGCCTAAATGTTTCAAGGTGAGTTTAAGCATTATGTTATACTTTAGCTTTAGTGATGCACCGAATATTCGGCCGCAGAAAATATTCGGCAGAAAATGGCTAAAAATGCATTTTCGGCCTATAGGCAGAAAATATATCACCGAATAGTGTATGCAATGAATGCATCCAAAAGGGCTGAATAAATGTTTTATGGACCCCATAACAGTGATCATTATTTAAGTTAAGTTTTGCCATAACCATTTATTTTGCCATAAATCAGGTATAGCTTTAAGGTACGGCCATGACAGCAATGGTAGGAAAAAAGTTGTATAATATTAATCATATTCGGTATTCGGTTTTCGGCCAACTGTTTCCTATATTCGGTTTCGGCCAAGAATTTCAATTTCGGTGCATCCCTACTTTAGCTATTGAACCAGAGCAGATCAATGCTGGTGACTGACTAATGAAAGGCGTCATGATGGTTTAAGACGCCAGCGGGCCTTACTCGGTGGCGGGGAGTCGCTCGGAGGTCGTGCGGTCGTCGGCGGCGGCGACTCGGTGGGCGGCGGTCGTGCGGTCGTCGTCCTTCTTCCTGTCGGGCCGGCGGTACGTGCGACAGTTGGAGGCGGAGCCCAGACGGCGGGCCAGCGAGTCGGAGCGCTGGGCCGCCGTCGACGGCTCCGTGGGCTCGGCCTCGGGGGGGCGGAGCCTCTGGAGCCCCGCCTCCTGGGGGTGTGGCCTTTCCACCCTGCTGTTGGGGCCGTTACGAGAGTTAAATACACGTGTTGTTACAGGGCTCGGTTGAATGATTGATTCCGATAATAGTGATCATATCAAATCATCAGATTAAAGGCCCACCTGCTGCGCTCCGGCTCCAGGCCGCCGCCCACCCAGAGGGCGGAGCTCGGAGGAGGAAGGGGCGGAGTCAGGCCCACGATGGAGTCCCACGCCGATGAGGAGGAGGAGGCGTGGCCTGTGGCTTTCAGGGTGGCGGCCTGGAAGGACCATATATGGAGTCACATGTCAGGTTACTGTGGCCACAGGAGGACGATGATGTAATGACTGTGATTAAGACGATGATGTAATGACTGTGATTAAGACGATGATGTAATGACTGTGATTAAGACGATGATGTAATGACTGTGATTAAGACGATGATGTAATGACTGTGATTAAGACGATGATGTAATGATGATGATGTAATGACTGTGATTAAGACGATGATGTAATGATGATGATGTAATGACTGATTAAGACTATGATGTAATGACTGTGATTAAGACGATGATGTAATGACTGTGATTAAGACGATGATGTAATGATGATGATGTAATGACTGTGATTAAGACGATGATGTAATGATGATGATGTAATGACTGATTAAGACTATGATGTAATGACTGATTAAGACTATGATGTAATGACTGATTAAGACTATGATGTAATGACTGATTAAGACGATGATGTAATGACTGATTAAGACTATGATGTAATGACTGATTAAGACGATGATGTAATGACTGATTAAGACGATGATGTAATGACTGTGATTAAGACGATGTAATAAGTGATGATGTAATAAGTAAGGCTGTCACGATTCTCGATTCGTATCGAAAACGAATCGAAATCACCAGTCTGCTCGCGATATTTCAGTGCATGCGCACGGCCGCCCGGAATGTTTCTCACAGGACGAGTTTCAGCAGCCTGTCGGACTTATATGCCGGTGAACAACCCAGCCTGTAGCTCACTGCAGACAACAACACACCCAAATCCACCTTTTATATATATATATCTCCGTTTGTATAGTATGGTTGTGTACAATATAGGGCTGACCTCGATTAGTCGAATAGTCGACTAATCGATCGGAACGGGTCTCAGTCGACTGACCACCTCTCAGGTTTTTTTCTAAGCCCGTTGGTAAAGTCCAGAAACGCCCCGAGCCCGAACCGACATGTTTTTATTTAATATTTCAAGCATCTATTGCTCTATTGGTGCACGGACGCAGCAGCAGCAGCTACTCACTCACAGCTGAGTATAGGCTACTCACTCACAGCTGAGTATAGGCTACTCACTCACAGCTGAGTATAGGCTACTCACTCACAGCTGAGTATAGGCTACTCACTCACAGCTGAGTATAGGCTACTCACTCACAGCTGCACTATATATCGCTCTGATAATCCCACCTTAAGGAACAAGAAGTGAATAACACACAGACGTCACACTAAAAACTAGCCTACTTAATTATAGTTATATACAGTAGCTGCTGCACGTGCACTGTGTCAATCAGCGCAACGCGTTGTGAGCTTGCAGATCGGCTATCTCACGCTGCATTATAAAACCCAGAGCAGACGGACAATAATAAGAACACTTACGTTATGTATCTGTAGTTTCTGCAAATGTACAAATCCAACTTTGTTTAGTGTGGTAATAAATTAATGCTCCCGCAGTATTTAAATTGTTTTTATTTTGCGGACTGCGGAGCTCCTGAGACGTAGGTTCTGTCAGAGGAGAGCCTATACTGTGTGTGTGTGTGTGTGTGTGTGTGTGTGTGTGTGTGTGTGTGTGTGTGTGTGTGTGTGTGTGTGTGTGTGTGCTGCGCTGCATAATAATTAGGAGAGAGAGAGGACGAGAGTTTAGGCGCGGAGCGAGAGAGATAGAATGTAAAACACGTGGTTTTCAAAGTCTTTATAGTTTTGACCAGATTTTAGTGTGTGTGTGTGTGTATGTGTGTGTGTGTGTGTGTGTGTGTGTGTGTGTGTGTGTGTGTGTGTGTGTGTGTGTGCGTGTGCGTGTGTGTGTGGCAGACAGCAGCATGCTGCCGCACTTCTGAAGTCCAGTCTGGGTGAAATTCACATCGGAAAATGTATATAACGGCGCGCAAGTATTATTGCAGTAATATTATCATTTGTTTTTATTTATTCGGCAGTCTTCTTAGCCTATCCTAAAGCTATTCTTTTTTTATTATTATTATTATCCCATTCTGACCGGGCACCCATTTTGGTGTTGGCATCATGTTATGCTTTAGCTATTGAAAAATAGCAGATCTACAAGCTCATATCGCGCCACCGAGTGGCGCGATACGAGCTTGTAGGTCTGCTATTTTTGAAAAATTCGAAGAACGACTGACATTTTTAGAATCTGATCTCAGGTCAGAATGGGTTAATCAGACCAGTGTGTGTCCCGTGGAAACCTCGTATGAATCTGATCTCAGGTCAGAATGGGTTAAGTATCTGTTGCTCCGCACCGCATGCAGCGGGCGATCAATCAGCTAACAGGCTCAGTGCGCCGAGTCATTAATAATTGAGCCAAGTTGTTAACCCATTCTGACCTGAGATCAGATTCATACGAGGTTTCCACGGGACACACACTGGTCTGATTAACCCATTCTGACCTGAGATCAGATTAAAAAAATGTCAGTCGTTCCTTAGATTTTTCAAAAATAGCAGACCTACAAGCTCGTATCGCGCCACTCGGTGGCGCGATATGAGCTTGTAGATCTGCTATTTTTCAATAGCTAAAGCATAACATGATGCCAACACCAAAATGGGTGCCCGGTCAGAATGGGTTTAATAATTGAGCCAAGTCGTTAACCAAACTGTCTCCGTTCTTTGCCATGCCAAAGTTAGTTTACTCCGTTTGCATTTTATTGTATTCTTTGAGACAGTCAAAGAGCTTTTATGCAAGAGGTCAATTTAAGAGTAGGCCTATCCTATAGCAGCAGTATGCCTGGGCCCGTAAGGCCACATTTATTTGTTTTATATGCCGCCCAAGTTCGATGCAGACAACCGTCAGTCACTTGTGAAGTTACAGTACAAGAAGTTATTTCTTAATATATATTTTTTTATCCCACGATTTTGTAACCCATTTTTCACCCCTGTGTCAATCATCTAATTCTGATCCTGGGCTCTACACACCCTCCACCAACCTAGTCCCCATATATGGGGGACAAGGGGAGAGCAACGGACTTGAACTCATGCTTCCTTCATGCCTGAGTGTCCAAGTTGCTCCTTTACACCTGACAGGGGGGAGTTTCCCTGGTTGGACGTAGCGCGTGGAAGGAACACGTTATTCCAACCAGTTCCTTTCCCCTCTATCAGGCGGGGAAAACCACACAGAAAGGCCCATTCGCCAACCCCGCCTCGGGTATGGGCACTGATGACGCGGAGGAGGAAACACGCCGCCAGCACCCACCGCGTCCCGAGCGGGAATCGAACCCAGGACCTTCTAGCTGTGAGGCGACAGCACTACCAACTGTGCCTCCGTGCCCCCCTCTGTAGACATTTTTAAAGCACAGCTCAAGACCCACTTCTACACCCTTGCTTTTAATTTATGTTTTATTTTTTGTTATTCATGTCCTCACTGTATTGCATTACTGCTTGTTTTTTTTAAACGTTTATGCCTTGCTTTTATTTTATTTTTTCTCCATTGCTCTGTAAAGCACTTTTGCACTTTTGCATGCATTTCATGTCATGAAAGGTGCTATACTAATAAAGTGTTATTATTATTATTATTATTATTATTATTATTATTATATACCTCCTAGTATAGGAGTAACCCTGAAACATGACCATGTGAACCATGGTTAGTATAGGAGTTACCAGCTAGCGCCCCTCAAAAACTAATTACAAAGAAGAAAAACAACAAAAAAAAAAGTGTTGTAACCTGCCGTTTTTTCTACTTTCTAATTCTTTGTTTGGCCCCGAAAAATTGTGTGTGTTGTCATGATTTGTCACGACAAGAGTTGGCTTCGTACGACGCTTAAAAGGTCTTTAACCCATTCTGACCGGGCACCCATTTTGGTGTTAGCATCATGTTATGCTTTACCTATTGAAAAATAGCAGATCTACAAGCTCATATCGCGCCACCGAGTGGCGCGATACGAGCTTGTAGGTCTGCTATTTTTGAAAAATTAGAAGAACGACTGACATTTTTAGAATCTGATCTCAGGTCAGAATGAGTTAATCAGACCCAGTGTGTGTCCAGTGGAAACCTCGTATGAATCTGATCTCAGGTCAGAATGGGTTAAATAAATACGTTTAGAAATGCCTATGAGGGAAAAATGCATTGGGATTCATTTCCTGGGCAACTCGTTGTTCTGAAAGGGGGAGGGACTGCGACGCTCTATAATCACTCTCATTAGTTATTAGTCAAATAAAAGTGACTTATTGCAGAGAAACAAGTGTTTTTCTTTACCAATCAAAACATTAGCCTAAATTAATGATCATACAGCTCTGTGCTCAAAATAGGTTTTTAACCCATTCTGACCTGAGATCAGATTCATACGAGGTTTCCACTGGACACACACTGGTCTGATGAACCCATTCTGACCTGAGATCAGATTCATACGAGGTTTCCACTGGACACACACTGGTCTGATGAACCCATTCTGACCTGAGATCAGATTCATACGAGGTTTCCACTGGACACACACTGGTCTGATTAAACCCATTCTGACCTGAGATCAGATTCTAAAAAATGTCAGTCGTTCTTCGATTTTTCAAAAATAGCAGACCTACAAGCTCGTATCGCGCCACTCGGTGGCGCGATATGAGCTTGTAGATCTGCTATTTTTCAATAGGTAAAGCATAACATGATGCTAACACCAAAATGGGTGCCCGGTCAGAATGGGTTAAAAATATTCATTGAATCCTATCGAAAATCGTATCGAATCGTGACCTTAACATGGAAGGTTGCTGCTTACTTGTTACGTAGACAGCAGTAGAATTGAGTTTTATGAAGTCATAGCACTTTATAGTACACATGTATAATATATAATATAGTATAGTATGTATAGTTTACATATAGATACTTCACTGTTACGTTCTTAGTTTATACATGATTCATGATAATTCATTTTTATATATGTGATGTATGCCATGCTTTTGTTCTTGCTTAATGTAAGTCGCTCTGGATTAAGAGCGTTGATAAACGACTACATTGTAAATTGAAAGTTGAATCGAATCGTGACAGCCCTAGTAATAAGTGATGATGTAATAAGTGACGATGTAATAACTGTGATTAAGACGATGATGTAATAAGTGATGATGTAATAAGTGACGATGTAATAACTGTGATTAAGACGATGATGTAATAAGTGATGATGTAATAAGTGACGATGTAATAACTGTGATTAAGACGATGATGTAATAAGTGATGATGTAATAAGTGATGATGTAATTCCTGTGATTAAGATGATGATGTAATAAGTGATGATGTAATAACTGTGATTAAGACGATGATGTAATAAGTGATGATGTAATAAGTGATGATGTAATTCCTGTGATTAAGATGATGATGTAATAAGTGATGATGTAATAACTGTGATTAAGACGATGATGTAATAAGTCATGATGTAATAAGTGATGATGTCATACCTGGCAGAGCGACGGCGTGCGCTCGCTGACGATGTCGTCCCAGGAAGACGAGGAGGAGGCGGGGTCTATTTTCAGGGCGGAGCTCTGTGGCGGGGGGCGGGGCTTACGCTCGCTGACAACGACGGCGTCCCAGGAGGAGGAAGAGGAGGAGTCTGTTTTCAGGGCGGTGGTCTGGGATGGGCGTGGCTTCCTGTCGCTGCGAAGACCAATCAGGGACCATTAACACCGTTCAATTATACAAATAAACTAATTTGGTTTTAGACGTGTGATTTAGAATTCAGTTTGAAAGCGGATTTGGCCGGAAAACCGAAACCGGAAGTCAGGAATTCTGCTGTTTAACCCATTCTGACCCGAGATCAGATTCTGAAAATGTTCTTCTACATCCTGACAGTTTTCTGAAAAAGCTATGTTTCTATGTCAGTCGTTCTTCGATTTTTTTTAAAATAGCAGACCTACAAGCTCATAGCGCGCCACTCGGTGGCGCGCTATGAGCTTGTAGATCTGCTATTTTTCTATAGCTAAAGCATAGCGTAATGCTAACACCAAAAGGGGTTCCCGCCCAACATGGATTAAGGAGGTGCAGGTGATAAAGATCAAAGCCGGTACCTGTCTGAGGCGTTGCGGTACCACGAGTAGCTGCTATGCTGCGCCGTCTCACCTGAGCGTGCACGCACACGCACACACACACACACACACACACACACAGAGAGAGAACAGGGTTTTTTTTATTACAAAGTCAGGCGTCGTACATTTTGTGTACTAAGACTAAAGACCCAAACCACACAAATGATCGGCCATGCAACTCAAAGAGTCCTCGAACCATTACCACCGCAATGGCAGTTGCATTGGCGTGACATGTCCTTAAAACTGTTTTGATGCTGTCTGTGGAGACACAGACGCCCCCCCAGACTAGAGAGCCCCAAGAGGAGTCTACCTCTCTGTGTCTGTGTCTCTCTGTGGAGACACAGACGCCCCCCAGACTAGAGAGCCCCAAGAGGAGTCTACCTCTCCGTGTCTGTGGAGACACAGACGCCCCCCAGACTAGAGAGCCCCAAGAGGAGTCTACCTCTCTGTGTCTGTGTCTCTCTGTGCCTCCCTGTGTGTCGAATGTGAACTCGGCAGAGCGAACGGTTCTCGAGTTACGTGCAGTTACGTGCCACTAAGGAAATGAAAGTTCATATAATGGCCTGTTGTGGCGCTGTCTGTCATTTGGCTCAAAAAAACCCATAGCCCCATAGAAGTCCATGTATTTGGGCCCAACTTCACCTAGACTGTATTACCTTAATAAACATGGTCATGAATACTTTCTGCTTCCAGTCACTAGTTTAAAGTCTCATTTCTAATGTCATAATATTCTTTTTGGAAAATTATGGTCCCATTTATAAAAAAGTTTACCATAAAGTCGCGCATGTTCTGAGGGGCGTGGCTACCGTTACAGTCTATGAACGGGATCCCCCACCCACTCAAGTCAAAATAAAAACCAACGAAGAAGAAGGGGGGAAGTCCCGCCTCGTTGTCTGGGCCAGCCAATGGGCCAGCTGGGCCCAAACGGATCTAGAAAGATGGCGACTTCCAGTGCAAGGACTGACAGGCTTCATTCTACGTTCATGTTAGACGCGGGGAACGCTTTGTCCATATTTTTTACAGTCTATGGTCTGTGTCTCATAGGGCTGCACGATTATTATGAAATTATGACCGATATATCCGATCGATCACCGATTAATTTGCAGGGTCACATGATCTGCCGATACATACCGATTCTGACCGATTCCCATATTACACAGAGGACCACAATGGAAACAAACAAGCGAGATGATGAGGTCACAGTTAAATTACCTCCTCCTCCTCCTCCTCCAGTGCTGGTCACAGGCGCGCTGCGAGATGAGGTCACAGCGCTGCGCGATGAGGTCACAGCGCTGCGCGATGAGGTCACAGGCTTGGACTCCTCGTCGCTGTCGAAGCCGAACGGGTCTTCATGGTCTTCGTCTGGGGGAGGGGGGGGGGGGGGAGGAAGAATATAACATCACCACATGATGTCACAATACAGCAGTATCACCACACATGATGTCACAATACAGCAGTATCACCACACATGATGTCACCATGGTATCTTTAGGGGTATTGATGGAGCTAAGGCTCATACATAGTCTGGATTTACGGTGGTTAGGTGACCACCGAACTACAACATGACGTCACTGAGCCGCGGTGAAGAGCAAACCACCGCCACCGCTCCAGCCCATCACTCTGTTTTTACTCACCAACGCTCAACGTTATTTCAGCTCCGGTGGTCACCTCACCGGAGCGGTGGTCACCTCACCACCGAAAATCCAGACTATGAATAGGCCTTTACTCAACAGAAACAACAGAACAACCACCTACAAGGGACCAGAAACAACAGTAGAGTTAAGGCCTTAGTCTGTATTTTCGGTGGTGAGCCGACCACCGCTGACCAGCGCTGACCAGCGCTGACCAGCGCAAAATAACGTTGAGCGGTGGTGAGTAAAAACAGAGAGAAGGGCTGGAGCGGTGGCGGTGGTTTGCTCTTCACCGCGGCTCAGTGATGTCATGTTGTAGTTCGGTGGTCACCTCAGTGACGTCATGTTGTAGTTCGGTGGTCACCCCACCATCGAAAATCCAGACTATGTATGAGCCTTTACTCGACAGAACAACGGTACAACCACCCTACAAGGTGACAGAAACAAGAGTAAAGGCTCATACATAGTCTGGATTTTCAGTGGTGGGGTGACCACCGAACTACAACATGATGTCACTGAGGTGACCACTGAACTACAACATGACGTCACTGAGGTGACCACCGAACTACAACATGACGTCACTGAGCCGCGGTGAAGAGAAAAACACCGCCACCGCTCCAGCCCTTCTCTCTGTTTTTACTCACCACCGCTCAACGTTATTTCAGCTTATTTATTTTACCGGAGTGGTGGTCAGCTCACCACTAGGGTTGGGATTCGGAACCGGGTCCATTTCAGACCCGGTTCCGACATTGCGGATCCGGAGCCGGTTCCATCGTTTTCGTATTAACGGTTCCCCAAACGGATCTCATCAGTTGTCATTTATCTCCGCTGTGTCTGTGCATGCATGCAAGCAGAGCCTGTGGTGACGTCACCCCACCTACATGAGAGAGTGGGGTCGGGGAGGATACGCCCACTGTTCTGTGCATTCAGCGACCGCCGCGGAGCGAGTGGGACAGTATGTCGAAGAGATCTCCATAGTGTGGTTAACAGAGAGGGAAATGACTGAGGCTGAGCACGCAACGTGCAATAAATGATATATGCTATAGTTCGCTGCAAAGGTTGTTGCAACTTGTAGGCTACCAGTTGCACGACCACGTCCACGAGTTCTCAAAATCAATATGTCTACACGAGTCCACAACTCACGAGAATAATCTACAGTAGGCACATCGCGTTTGAGAGCCATGCGGAAAGCCGTGCCTGCACTCCCCGCAGCTCCACCACAGCCGGCGGGGGACGAGGATGATGCAAGGCTCGTTCACTTTCCCCAGGATAGTAACGTAATAGAAAATAAAAACTACTAAACTTCTACAGAGCTTTTCATTAGGCGTGTTGTAGCCTACAACTGTTGTTAATGTTGTTAATTTAGACCGCCAATGACTCGACGTCCTTCTGTCTGATATTATATGAATCACGTTAAATATCACTATCAATGCTTTTGATTTGTCTCTAAATTAATCGCGTGACTGTTGAGCCCAGCGTTTAGGTGCATATACCTCCATAGATTGATTACTTTATAAAGAGTTTGCAGAAAAAAGCACAGGAACGTAGCCTACAGTTCAATTTTTATAATCCAAGAAAGCACTATTTGTTTCCATTAGGGTAAGGGCCCAGGGGTCCTTCATATTAAATTAATCTGAACATTAAAGACAACATTTGTCACCACAACAATATCATTATTGCAATGTGTATGTACTGTATATTTACTATACAGTACAAATTGCAATATACAGTACAAATTGCAACAATGATATTGTTGTGGTGGCTAGCTGGTGGTGGTGAAATTAAAATAATAGTGCCACCTCATAATTGTAAAGAGCATTTTCAATAATTGAATTAATGAATTTGTGTTTATTATGTACTTGGTTAGGTTAGTTATAATATAAGCATAATCTATGTCAGAAAAAACATACAACCGGAGCGGTGGTCGCCTCACCACCGGAGCGGTGGTCGCCTCACCACCGGAGCGGTGGTCGCCTCACCACCGGAGCGGTGGTCGCCTCACCACCGGAGCGGTGGTCGCCTCACCACCGGAGCGGTGGTCGCCTCACGACCGGAGCGGTGGTCAGCTCACCACCGGAGCGGTGGTCACCTCACCACCGGAGCGGTGGTCGCCTCACCACCGGAGCGGTGGTCAGCTCACCACCGGAGCGGTGGTCGCCTCACCACCGGAGCGGTGGTCGCCTCACCACCGGAGCGGTGGTCGCCTCACCACCGGAGCGGTGGTCGCCTCACGACCGGAGCGGTGGTCAGCTCACCACCGGAGCGGTGGTCGCCTCACCACCGGAGCGGTGGTCGCCTCACCACCGGAGCGGTGGTCGCCTCACGACCGGAGCGGTGGTCAGCTCACCACCGGAGCGGTGGTCACCTCACCACCGGAGCGGTGGTCGCCTCACCACCGGAGCGGTGGTCAGCTCACCACCGGAGCGGTGGTCGCTCACCACCGGAGCGGTGGTCGCCTCACCACCGGAGTGGTGGTCAGCTCACCACCGAAAATCTAGACTATGAATAGGCCTTAACAGTAAAACAATAATTCCCCGTTCCTTTTCCCCAAGTGAAGGTTGTAGAATCTGGTCTAAATGGGTTACATTTATTTCTACTTTTTTTTATTGGTGACTCACCCGTAGCGGCGGCGGCGGCGGCGGCCTCCTGGAGGCGGGGCCTCTTGCGGACGGCCTCGTGGCTCTTCTTGGCGGTGCGTCCCGTGTGGTGGGGGCGGGGGGGGGTGCCGGCGGGGGGGGGAGCGGGCCTCTTGGAGCCCAGCACGGCGGCCTTGTAGGTGGTCTTCCCCCACTTGGTGCTCAGAGACGTGGCGCGCTGCTTATTGGCCGAGGCCGACGACGAGAGGACCTCGTCGAACTTGGAGTCTCCTCCCCCTCCTCCCCCGCCGCCCGAAGCTCCGCCCCCAGCGCCGCCCGCCGCCTTGCGGCTGTACGTCTTGCCGAACCGCGACGTCATTGTTGTGGCGCCGCCGTCATATCATAGACCTGGAAATATATAATGAAACATATAATAAAATATATGTAAACATATTCATAGACCTGGAAATATATAATAAAATATTATGTAAACATATTCATAGACCTGGAAATATATAATAAAACATATGTGTAAACATATTCATAGACCTGGAAATATATAATGAAATATTATATGTAAACATATTCATAGACCTGGAAATATATAATGAAACATATAATAAAATATATGTAAACATATTCATAGACCTGGAAATATATAATGAAATATTATGTAAACATATTCATAGACCTGTGAATATAATAAATAAAATATTTATTTTATTATATGTAATAAAATATATATATGTCAAGTCCATGTCAAGTCCCATTAAGTATGTATACTGCATCTGAGCCACGGAACCACCGTTTGATGACATTTAGCCTCTCAGACTAGGGCCGGGACTAATTGCGATTAATTTAGATGAATTAACTACAGAAAAATGAATCGCGATTAACTACAGATAAATGAATCGCACCTTTTGTTTCACCGCGGAACGTTTCTCACTGGGCGCTTTTCTATAGTACTGAAAACTGGAGATAATAAAAAGTCACCCCATTTTGTGTTGCCTAGAACTGGAGATGTACTTGTTACTGTTACTAATTTTTTTTCAGACCTCCAGTTCTAGGCAACACAGAATGGGGTGACTTTTTATTATTATTTCCACAACAGGTATATTAATGACAGTAAAATGTTGAAAATGAGTGGTATCCTGTAGTCACTATTCATTGATTCACTGGGATACCAAAAAACATAAAAAAAAAGGTTTCTCACTGTTCTCAGGTTGAATATTGATATGCGATTAAAATGCGATTAATTAACTACAAAGCCTCTGATTAATTAGATTATTTTTTTTAATCGAGTCCCAGCTCTACCCCAGACCCATCTGAGCCACGGACCACCATCTGATGACATTTAGTCTCTCAGACCCAAAACTAAAGAATATTCTGTCCACAGTTCCATGCTGTGTTGGTACTGGTACAATTAGGAGAGAAAACAGACAAACTCAATTTGTGTAGACTTTACATGTAAATGAAGACCTACAAGCTCGTAGCGCGCGCGCTACGAGCTTGTAGGTCTGCTATTTTTGAAAAATTGAAGCACCACTGAACATAGAAACATAGCTTTTTCAGAAAACTGTCAGGATGTCAATCAACTGAGTCAATCAACTGAAAATGGGACTAGCATTCAAGATTGTAAATGCAGCTCTGCCGTCCATGCCCACAGTGCCCATTTACTGGACCGATTACCTCAAAAAGGTGAGCAACTCCCACAGCCATAATACAAGAGGGAGTGTAAATAATGATCTGGTACCACCCATTTTCAGAACAAATATGGGTAAATTCACATTTCACAGCACTGCCACTCAAGTGTGGAATGCCCCGCCCCCTTCACTCAAAACAAGCAGATCGCTGGTCTCCTTTAAAAAGGGTCTGAAAACTCACCTATCACTGTCATCAGGTCAAAGGGAGAGAAGGTGATTGGCTCTCCCCCCCCCCCCCTTTTTTTATGTTTTATTATAAATTTATTTATATTCCAACCTGTACATGTAGATTTAGTGTGTTTGAGAAACGTATTGTTTGTTGTCACTGTTATTGTCATTGTGAATGAATGCATGGGACCCGAATGGCAACAAGACCGCAAGGTCTTTCTTCTGTATACCGTCCTTTTGGACCAATGCTGTGCTTGACTGTACCCTGTACTGTTTGCATCAAAATTGTCTAATAAAATTATCAATCAATCAATCAATGTAGAAGACATTTTTAGAATCTGATCTCAGGTCAGAATGAAAACTGTCAGGATGTAGAAGACATTTTTAGAATCTGATCTCAGGTCAGAATGAAAACTGTCAGGATGTAGAAGACATTTTTAGAATCTGATCTCAGGTCAGAATGAAAACTGTCAGGATGTAGAAGGCATTTTTAGAATCTGATCTCAGGTCAGAATGAAAACTGTCAGGATGTAGAAGGCATTTTTAGAATCTGATCTCAGGTCAGAATGAAAACTGTCAGGATGTAGAAGGCATTTTTAGAATCTGATCTCAGGTCAGAATGAGTTATAAGGGTATCAGAAGCATCACCGATATACAAACATGAGTCTATCAGAAGACAGTCAGCATTTAGAGGAAGATATCTGTACGATCAGACGTTCATTCACCAACACCTTTGACCATGGGTTCCCAAAGTGGGCTCTGGGGACCCATGGGGGTCCTTGAGGGAGTTCCAGGGGGTCCCCAGCTCAATTAGATAGTTACAAATGGACCCTTATGGGTCTGTAACTCGGAGTGAACAGATGGAACCAAATGGACCCTTATGGGTCTGTAACTCGGAGTGAACAGATGGAACCAAATGGACCCTTATGGGTCTGTAACTCGGAGTGAACAGATGGAACCAAATGGACCCGATTTGTACACTCTCAGAGTTAAATTAACATTGGTTTTACAATATATATTGAGATAGAAATACCATTAAAAGGGGGGTCCATTATTAAAATGTTTCGTAATCACTGCTAGAGCCGTAAAACTTCTCCCTTATGGGGGTCACTGGCATGCGTTTTCAAATGGGGGGTCCGTGGCTTAATAAATTATGATTTTGGGGGTCCTTGACACGAAAAGGTTTGGGAACCACTGTCTTTGACTTCTTCACAAAACAAACAAAGAATGTCACTGTGTTTATTTATTTTACACAATATCAATACATCTAAAACCGTGGTTTTCAACCAGTGGTCCTTGAGGGGGTTCCAGGTGGTCACTCCCCATGCTGCTATATTAGTCGAGAGAGTTGGTAACCAAATGGACCCGTAGAGATCTTCAACTCCTGGGAGCGTAACTTCAAACCACTCAGGAGTTAAATTCTTAAACATCTGCATTGCTTCCTTCACAAGAAGTCCCAACGTGGGGTCCGGGGACCCCCAGGGGTCCTTGAGGGAGATCCAGGGGGTCCCCATGCTAAATGATAGTTAGGAACCAAATGGACCCTAATGGGTCTGTAACTCAGAGTGAACAGATCGAACCAAATTGACCCTAATTCAGAGTTAAATTTACTTTTGATTTTTACAATATAAACTGGGGGTCCCCGAGATAGAAATGCCATTAAATGGGGGGTCCGTAGAACTAACGCAAGTCAAACTGGGGGTCCTTGAAATGGAGTCATGGGGGTCCCTGGCATATATTTTCAAAGGGAGTCTGTGGGCTAATTAGTATCAATTTGGGGGTTCTCGACATGAAAATGTTTGGGAACTGCTGCCCACAATTAGAGAATGTAGGAGAATAGTTATTTTGATCAGTGTTTGCCTGTTATCAACATCATGTTATCTCTCCTAATGGTACCAACATCATGGTATCTCTCCTAATGGTACCAACATCATGTTATCTCTCCTAATGGTACCAACATCATGGTATCTCTCCTAATGGTACCAACATCATGTTCTCTCTCCTAATGTTATCAACATCATGTTATCTCTCCTAATGGTACCAACATCATGTTATCTCTCCTAATGGTACCAACATCATGTTCTCTCTCCTAATGGTACCAACATCATGTTCTCTCTCCTAATGGTACCAACATCATGTTCTCTCTCCTAATGTTATCAACATCATGTTATCTCTCCTAATGGTACCAACATCATGTTATCTCTCCTAATGGTACCAACATCATGTTCTCTCTCCTAATGGTACCAACATCATGTTCTCTCTCCTAATGGTACCAACATCATGTTCTCTCTCCTAATGGTACCAACATCATGTTCTCTCTCCTAATGGTACCAACATCATGTTCTCTCTCCTAATGGTACCAACATCATGTTCTCTCTCCTAATGGTACCAACATCATGTTCTCTCCTAATCACCAACATCATGTTATCTCTCCTAATGGTACCAACATCATGTTCTCTCTCCTAATGGTACCAACATCATGTTATCTCTCCTAATGGTACCAACATCATGTTATCTCTCCTAATGGTACCAACATCATGTTATCTCTCCTAATGGTACCAACATCATGTTATCTCTCCTAATGGTACCAACATCATGTTATCTCTCCTAATGGTACCAACATCATGTTCTCTCTCCTAATGGTACCAACATCATGTTCTCTCTCCTAATGGTACCAACATCATGTTGTTGGTACTAATGGTACCAACATCAATAACAAACTGTGGACAGAATCTGATCCAACAATATTCTTTAGTTTTGGGTCTGAGAGGCTAAATGTCATCAGATGGTGGTTCCGTGGCTCAGATGGGTCTGAGAGGCTAATATGTCATCAAACGGTGGTTCCGCGGCTCAGATGCAGAATAAATAAATAAAGGTTCTGTAACAACAATGAATGTTCTGTAGCAGCTTCCAACAGTTAGCATTAGCATGCTAGCGTGCTGTGATGGAAGTGAAGCTAATCAAAACAAACACAGCAAGGAGAGCAACAACAAACAGAGGAAACACATTAAAACATAAAGGTTAGAAGCATCTAAACGTCTTCACAACAAACTGACACACCTGACCGTTGAACGGCTGTTTGTTTTAACACTTCCGACTTGTTGTTCTAACGCAGTTGTACTCTCTGGAAACACCAGCTAACAAGCTAACAACACAACGTTAGGCGGACGGGGACGCTAAGCTGAGCTAACAACACAACGTTAAGACGGACGGGGAGGCTAAGCTAAAGCTAACAACACAACGTTAGGCGGACGGGGAGGGCTTAAGCTAAAGCTAACAACACAACGTTAGGCGGACGGGGAGGTGAGCTAAAGCTAAGCTAACAACACAGGCTAACAAAGCTTTATTTTACTCACGCTTCAAAATGACGTATAGAAACACGTGTTTTTCCCGCCGTGTGTGTTTCTTTTTTACACCAACTGGAAACAAAGTGTCCAACACGGTTAATACGTCACGACTTTAGTGAGAAAGACGTCATTTTGAACGTTAACGTTAATAAACACTAAACAGCCGAGCTGCTCGCACTACTCTCACAGCTGCCTGTCACTCAAACAAACACAGCGTTTCTATTGGCTGGCTGCTATTCGCGCACATCCGGATGCTTGAATGTAACGCCCACTAACCGTATCCGGTAAAAAAGGCGTTTCCGTTTCCGCTATCTACTAGTTTACGCAGTAGAACTGAAAGACAAGTCATTTTATGATTGGTTTGCTCTGAAAATATTTTCAGCACGCAATCAAGTGTAAAATCAGGCACATTGTTCTACTCCGTTAATAGGGGGATAAAATACTTAAACATCATGTAGGCTATACTTCTATTGATTAAGTGATTGATTGATTGATTGATTGATTGATTGATTGATTGATTAAAGTATTTATTAACATTGTGCAGAATACAGTACATTTCAAGCACAACTCAATACAAAAAACGTAGTGGTAAAAAACCATAAAGTCAACCAAATTACAAGATTCCTTTACAGGATCTCCTCACTGGTCAACAAAAACACCTTGAAGACCTCCTGGTACCACAGCACCTCAAAGGCCCTTAAAACTAGGCTCCAGACTTCCCAAAACAAACTGGTCAGGCTCCTACTTGGCCTCACCCCCCAAACCCACCTCACCCCTGCCCACTTTGACAGGCTGGAATGGCTTAGGGTCGACGACAGAATGCAATGGGTCTGGTCCACAATATTCGATACAACCACCAAGATACCCATGTACCTGTCTAGATACTTCCTTAATGTTAACGAAGTCCACACCCACAACACCAGAGGGAATGCAACGAACCATGTACAACCCAGATCCGGCACGAACAAGGGACTAAATTATTTTCGCTCCTATGTCACCAAAATGTGGAACGCCCTACCAACAGTCATTAAGACATGTGAATCCCTTGACTCCTTCAAAACCGCTCTCAAAAGTGTCTATTTGTACGTCTCTAAATGTTTTGATGAATTGAACCTGGTGGGCCCTCTTGTAAACAAGCGTAATGGTTAATTTAATAATTGGGTCGTCCACTCACAGTTAACAGTCTTTGCATTGAGTTTGTGCTTGAAATGTACTGTAATTCTGCAAACTGTTGATAAATATTTCAATCAATCAATCAATCAATGACACTAGTGTTTAGATATGTGACAGTCATTCAGTAGGTAGATATGTAAGTATATACAGTAGATAGGTAGGCCTACAGTAGATTATGTGACAGTCATTCATTTTCATCAGACAATGCAAACCCATTGTGACTTCAGATCCAAGCCAGTTCACTGCTGCCCCCTGCTGGTGGTGTCTGTCCTCTGCAGGGTATACGGTTCTCTCATAAAGGAGGTGTCGTCAGGGACAGACAGCTAGGGGTCCGCAACATAGACACTAGCGGGCCCTCAACGTAGACACTAGGGGTCCGCAACGTGGACACTAGGGGGGCCCCAACGTGTCCGTATGCAAATTCTAGAAGTTCTGCTTTACACACCATTATAAATAATGTTCAGATTTTGATCACAACACCCACTTAGGCCTACTGAACAGTCAGTCTCCAGTTTTTTTAGTTTTTAGTTTTTTATTAACCATTAGTTATTGTTCACTGTATGTATTACAGTGTATTCAATTACAAAGCATATGCCTGCATAAAACAAAGGGGTTTGTAGCCATTTACAAACCCAGAAATGATAGCATGAGTGACAGTATTTAGAATTAAATTATTATATTTTCAAATTATTGCGGCACACAGTGGATAATAATTTAATGAATGAATTAAATGGATATATACCTTCTCCTGCTCCTCAGGACAGCAGTGGATCAGCGGGTAGAGTGGTCCCGCTTGGGGAATGGACGGTTCCCGGTTCGATCCCCGGGCCGGCCTCGCCCCCTGGGGGTCAGTGTGGAAGTGTACTTGAACAAGACTCTGAACCCCCCCCCCCAAACTGCTGTTGATGTGCGTGCGTGCGTGCGTGCGTGCGTGGGCAAAAAAAAAGCTTGGGGGTGGTGGTGGGGGCCCCCTGCGCACAGTGCACACAGTTTGATTCATGATTTATTATTTTCTCCGTAAGTGGACATCGTCTCTGTCGCCGTGGAAACCTCACCGCGTCCAAAACAGGTTTACGTTTCAGGATGATTGAAATTCACAAGCGGCAGATCTACAAGATATACAAGATCTACAAGATCTACAAGCCGGGACAGACTCGGGGTTCCTCCATTCTCCCAACTCCGTTCCATCTGGAGATCAGTGATGTTCTGATCAAAGCAATCCAGCCTTAACCCGTTTAGATGCGAGGCCCGGTTAGGTCCAGGTTAGGTCCAGGGCTGGCCCAGGTTAGGTCCAGGGCTGGCCCAGGTTAGGTCCAGGGCTGGTCCAGGTTAGGTCCAGGGCTGGTCCAGGTTAGGCCCAGGTTGGGTCCAGGGCTGGTCCAGGTTAGGTCCAGGGCTGGCCCAGGTTAGGTCCAGGGCTGGTCCAGGTTAGGTCCAGGGCTGGCCCAGGTTAGGTCCAGGGCTGGTCCAGGTTAGGTCCAGGGCTGGCCCAGGTTGGGTCCAGGGCTGGTCCAGGTTAGGTCCAGGGCTGGTCCAGGTTAGGTCCAGGGCTGGCCCAGGTTAGGTCCAGGGCTGGCCCAGGTTAGGTCCAGGTTAGGTCCAGGGCTGGCCCAGGTTAGGTCCAGGGCTGGTCCAGGTTAGGTCCAGGTTGGGTCCAGGGCTGGTCCAGGTTAGGTCCAGGGCTGGCCCAGGTTAGGTCCAGGGCTGGTCCAGGTTAGGTCCAGGGCTGGCCCAGGTTAGGTCCAGGGCTGGTCCAGGTTAGGTCCAGGGCTGGCCCAGGTTGGGTCCAGGGCTGGTCCAGGTTAGGTCCAGGGCTGGCCCCGCCTTCGTTGTCAGGTTAGAGCTCTATAAGAATGTCTCGTTTTCTCTTAGTTGTTTTTTGACGATGTTTTGGTCATGGCTGCCAGTTCCCACCTGATGTCGTGTGTGAGTTCCGATTGGTCCAGAGCGTACTGAATAACTTCTAGCTTACATAACGTCTTAAGACTAGGACTCAGGTCTAAAATGAAAAGCTCATCAGAGACAGTGGCATCTCCCTTGTATCTTCCAGAGAGGATGATACGATCTCCCACAATGCAACAGCACATACCATACATTGGACATGGTCCTTTCCCCTTGGGCTCAACCTTCTTCCAGGAGAAGGTCTCTGGACGGAATTTCCACACATCGTTTAGGTTCTTGTTACCGTTGTAACCACCAAATATGTACATCTCTCCATTGTAAGTAAAGACTGAATGACACCAGCGTCCTTCTGGAAGCGGCTGTGCTGAAGGTGTGCTCAGCCAGAGGTCGGTCTCTGTGTCAAACACTCTGATGGTGTTGCAGAACTGACCCCCCATGTAGCCCCCAAATACAAACATCTTTGTCCCGATGATGGTAGCAGAGTGACGCCTTGAAGCAGGAGGTGGAGTTCCTCTGGTGTTCATTAAAGTCCAGACCATTGTGCTGGTGTCCAACTTGTACATGTCATTAGTCCATCCAGTCAGCTTGGTGTGTCCTCCATGGATAAACATGATTTTCCCCAACACACAGGCTGAGTGGTCACACCTCGCCTCTGGAACAGCTCCAGAAGCCCTGCTGGGTTTCAACCACATGTGGGCGTCCACATCAAATGCATAAAGCACACTGTAGTACTTCCCTCTCCAGCATCCTCCCCAGATGTAGACTGTATCTTCAACCAACACAGCTGTGTGGCTGTGGCGCATGGATGGAACCTCAAGGTGACCGTCTCCTCTTCCAGGTTCCACTGGAGGTAACTTCTTCCAGCATAAAGACACTGTGTTGAAGACATGGACATCCATCTGTTCCATGATGTTGAAGGTCCCTCTAAAGGAATACAGTTTGTTCCTGACTGCTACATTGGCATGTCCAGCTCGCATTTGTCCTCCTGCTTTGGAAACGGTCCAAGACAACATCACTGTCTGTCTACTGTCGCTCTCTTCTCTCTCAATGTCTACAGTCATTTTCAACACGGTGCATCATCTTATATATCTTCTGCTGTGAAATCACGCACGACACAAACTGTTGCCATGCACACCTTAACGACGCCAATTAGTGCAGCTCTTCTTCATCTGCGCCCTTTGACTCTCTTTAAAACCCTGTTCATTCACACTTAGTGTAAATCGTTGGTATATTCCAGTTTAAACCCTGTTCATTCACACTTAGTGTAACCTGTTGGTATATTCCAGTTTAAACCCTGTTCATTCACACTTAGTGTAAACCGTTGGTATATTCCAGTTTAAACCCTGTTCATTCACACTTAGTGTAACCTGTTGGTATATTCCAGTTTAAACCCTGTTCATTCACACTTAGTGTAACCTGTTGGTATATTCCAGTTTAAACCCTGTTCATTCACACTTAGTGTAAACTGTTGTGTATATTCCAGTTTAAACCCTGTTCATTCACACTTAGTGTAACCTGTTGGTATATTCCAGTTTAAACCCTGTTCATTCACACTTAGTGTAAACTGTTGTGTATATTCCAGTTTAAACCCTGTTCATTCACACTTAGTGTAACCTGTTGGTATATTCCAGTTTAAACCCTGTTCATTCACACTTAGTGTAAACTGTTGGTATATTCCAGTTTAAACCCTATTCATTCACACTTAGTGTAAACTGTTGGTATATTCCAGTGTAAACCCTGTTCATTCACACTTAGTGTAAACTGTTGGTAACCCTGCATTAACTATTATCCCTGAATTAGACATTTAGGAGCAACTACTAAACTCTCTGATTTAGTCGACTAAATCTACAGTTGATTTAGTCTGCTAAAATGTATTTTGGGCCAAGGGGCCCATAATGCTGTCTATGGGGAGGTGGGGGCGGGGGCCCAGGGGCCCATACTGCTGGCTATGGGGAGGATTTCAGTGTGGTAGGAAAGGAATAATAATTGTTGGGTTTTCTGGGCGTGAATGCACGGAATTGCCAATTCCGTTGTTAAGGTGCTTTGTATAAATTATAGCCACTATATAAATGCACAGTCTCTTTCTCATTTACATAATGATAACTTTATATCTGATAATTCATTCATTTACATTTATTTCAATGTCATTTAAATATATAAAGGCCCGGTGTTGGGTCCATTTGGTTCCATACCAGAGACACGCACGCACGCACGCACACACGCGCACACGCACACACACACGCACACACGCACGCACGCACGCACACACACACACACACGCACACACGCACACACGCACACACGCACACACGCACGCACTCACACACACACACACACACACACACAGTCATGTGTTTCCATCCCAGAGCCTTATAGGCCAGTCAATCTAAGACTAAAGGGGCGTGGCCAATAATACATTGCAATAGAGCACCGAAGTCAAGGCAATGTCGCTGCTAATATACGTCACGCCCAGCTGTCAACACATTGCGTTCCTGAGATTCCTCGTTGACGTAAGCTCAGCTGGTGGTGACTCAACTCGTACTAACCACAAAACATTAAATATCAATAAAAGTAAAATAAACGTAATTAACATTCAGTTTATGTTGTGCGACGGGGAGATGCAGCCACTCCGCCTACCCGGAAATGTAGTCTCTGGGTTATTTGACTCGTTTCTAACGCTAATTTTGTTACTCTTTGGGTATATTTGTACATTTCCACCTTCAGTCGATGCTTCATATCCATATGAGTGAAAAGGCCGGGGTGATGGGTTTATTTTTCAAACGCAGTTCTTATATGAAGAGATTTAAAATCCCCCCTATGGGGATTATAATGCAAATAAAACATACATGAACCTGGGGACTGACGCCCTCTACCGACAGTGACGTCAGGTCTTCGGTGCTCTATTGTAATCGCTCAAGGTTTTGATGCATATTTGATGTTAAATGGTCATCCAAATAACATGTAAAAAATAGTGAATTAAAGATGGAGTGCCGTGATTTTTTCCCACCCTAAAACATGATATTCTTATTGTTATATAAGGAGGTATAATTTTTTCAAAAAAGTGTACAGTATTTGTTAAAATTTTGATTTTTATGTGGTGATGGGTGGTGATCCACCTGAACTGAAGCCGCACCCACAGCTGTAGTTGTATGATAAAGGGGGAGGGGTTAGGGGAGGGGCTGATAATGTGATTATGTGACTG